>NC_089250.1:235161598-235514931 GCF_963930625.1 Muntiacus reevesi
GACAGAGGAGCCCTTTTGGCAGGCTACAATCCACAGGGTCGCAAAGAGTCGGACATGATTGAAGCGACTTAACACTTCGTCGCTTCTGGACAGAGTTAACAGCAAAGCCTCTAAGATGCGTTTGAGGACATGCAGCTGAGGCTGAAACATCTGGTGGGGAGTGAGAGAGTTGGAGGGCATAGAAGGGGATGAGATCGGAGCATGGTGGCCCGATTCCGCAGGAACTTGCTGTCCACAGTGAGAACAGTGGCCATGAGCCTGAGTGACATGAGAAGACATGACAGGGTTTGGAGCACAAGAATGATAGGATATGACTTAGGTTTTACAGGGATCCTGCCTTCCATTCCCTTGTCTAGTGATGTCCCCCTGGTCCTGTTGTTCAAATCAGGCCTTTGCAGTCCTCAGCTTCTCTTCATGGCTTTCAGACCTTGTTTACTGCCTGGGCCCTTGCAGTTCTAATTTTTCAGAATCTCAAATGGTTTCTTCTTTTTTCTTTTTGAGACTTAAGAGAATATATTAATGATAAAAAGAGAGTTCTGTTTTGGAATAGGTTGCATGCGTGCTAAGTCGCTTCAGTCATGTCTGACTCTTTGTGACCCCATGGACTGTATCCCACCAGGCTCCTCTGTCCATTGGATTTCCCAGGCAAGAACACTGGAGTGGGTTGCCACTTCCTACTCCAGGGCATCTTTCCGACCCAAGTATCAACTCTCATTTCCTGCATTGTCAGGTGGATGACTACTAGTGTCACCTGGGAAGCCCCTGGAATAGGTTCAATTGATTTTATAAACAGACAGAAAAATCTCAGTAAAGAACGCAGTAAATTAGCATTAGTCTCCCAGATGTTTTCTTCTCCTCCAGTCTCACCGACCCTGTGTGAATTCAGGTCCTCATTGGTCATCTTCCACCAGCATGGTTTTAAGAGTTTCCTAGTTGGTGTGTTCTTTTGCTTGCCCCAGCTCCATCAGAATTGTGTTCCGATAAATATAGCCGGCAGATTCTTTACCACTGCACCACCAGGGACGCCCTAAAGAAGTTGAATTTTTCAGTATATTTTGAACCAATTTTGTGTACCTTATTGTCTGTGTGTTAAGTCGCTCAGTTGTGTCTGACTCTTTGTGACTCCATGGACCGCACCATTGGGTCCTACATTGCAGGCAGATTCTTTACCAACTCAGCCACTAGGGAAGCCCCAAACTATGGCAGACTTGTCATTCCTTGCTTTGTAAATTTGGTTGGGTCTCTCTTGCCTCTGAAGTCAAGTCCAAACTCCTCTGCATATGCTACAAGGCCATTGATTCTGTGGTCCCAAATTACCTCTGCTGGTCTAGTCTCTGCCGCTTTGCCTGACATTGTGTCCAGCCTCCAACTCCGGTCAGACAGAGTTTCTCACTAGCCCTTGGCTCTTCTCTCCCCTGTCATCCTTTCATGCCCTTGTGTCTCTTGTCCCTTGGGTCTAGAGTACCCTCAGCCCCTTCTCTGTCTGGTGAGCATCTCCTCATCCTTAAAGTTTACCTTACTTAAGTACAGTCTTCTCTGTTGATACCAGGAAGTCCCATTTGTGTTATGTTCAGAGTATATTAAATATCAGAACGCTTCTCACTACCTCTGCCACGTGCTTCGTGGCCAAAGCTGCCTCTGTTTCTCTCTCTTGAGTGTTTGCAGTGGTTTCCTGTTTTCTTTTGCCTCCACGTCCAGTTTGTTTTTAACAGCATCAGTAGTAGTTTTCTTCTTAAAGCATAAATCAACTCATGCTTCCTCGGTGGTCCAGTGGTGTGCCTTCCAATTTAGGGGGTGCGGATTTGAGCCCTGGTCAGGGAGGTGGGTTTCCACATGCCTTGGGACCAGAAAGCCAAAAGATAAAACAGAAGCAATGTTGTAGCAAACTCAATAAAGACTTAGAAATAGTGCACATCAAAAATAAATAAATAGATCAGCTCATTAGATTTTCTTGCTCAAAGCCCTTCATGGCTTCCCATCTTTTCAGAGTAAAAGCCTAAGTCCTGATGGTTCCTTCCAGAGCAGGGCAGAACCTGTCGCTGACTTCTCTCCCCGCATCTCCTTCCTGCTTGTCCTGGCCCCTCCCCTCCTACTTTGGCATTCTAGCTCTTCCTAGAATAAACCAAGCACACTCTTGCCCCAAGGCCTTTGCACTTAATGTTCCCTCACCCTGGAACTCTCTTTGCCCCCAGGTATCTGCAGGGCTTGCATGCTCATTTCTTGCCTGCCTTGGCTCAGATGTCACCTCATCAGAGGCCTCTTCTGCCCATCCTGTGTAAAATTCAGCCCTGACACTCCTATCCTGCTTACTTGGGTTTGTTTTTCTACATAGCATGTAGCACAATCTGAAATGCATTAATACACCATAATACAACAATACACAATCTAAACTATAAAATAAATATATATTACTAAATAAACAAGTAATTAATGAATAAATAAAATACTGTATATGTACATATACATAATGAACTATATGGGGCTTCTCTGGTGGCTTAGTGGTAAAGAATCTGCCTGAAATGCCAGAGAGGTGGGTTCAATCCATGGGTCAGAGAGATCCCTTGGAGAAGGAAAGGGCAACCCATTCCAGTATTCTTGCCTGGAAAATTCTATGGACAGAAGAGCCTGGCGGGCTCAGTCCGTGAAGTTGCAAAGAATCAGACACAGCTTAGCAGCTAAACAACAACAGTGAACTGTATATAGTTTATATTCATAGAGTATAAATATATACTAAATATAGTGTGTGTGTGTGTATATATGTATATGTGTATATATATATATACACACATATATATAAGCTCCAGGAGAGCATGTGGAGCTTTTGCTTTCTCTATATTCCCAGCACCTAGTGCTCTGCAAATAGTATGTTCTAAATAAATATTATGGCACTAGCGATAGAGAATCTGCCTGTCAGTGCAGGAGATGTAAGAGATGTGGGTTCATTCTCTGGGTCAGGAAGATCCCCCGGAGGAGGGCATGGCAACCCACTCCAGTATCCTTGTCTGGAGAATTCTGTGGACAGAGGAGCTTGGCGGGCTACAGCCCATGGGTTCACAAGAGTGGGACACGACTGGGCACATGCACACAACAAAGAACAGTTTTGTTTATGGAAGGATTTTCCAGACTCCATTCCTAATCATTTATTCCCTGCTCCCATAGTAGTATATTCATACTTCTGTTGTGAAAAGGCTGAGATCTCTAACTCTTGGTTCCTATTTCTGTTTCTACCGTTAAACTATGAGATGCTGTAAAATGGGACCTACCTCGTGTTTATCATTATATTTATGGCACTTCATACAGTGTTTGGTACAAACAGATATTCAGTAAATTTTAGATAAATTCAGAATGAACTACTGAATGAGTGAGTGAACCGACATGTCGTCTCGGTTTGTAGCGTACGTTGTAGTGTGTTCACAGGACTCCTGGGAGCTGTTGCAAGGCCTGGGCAGTGCCTTGGGAAGATCGCCTGCCTCCTTTGGGAGACAGCTCAGCATCTTGCAGCCGGTGGGCTGGACCAAATAAGTGTCTAGCCCATTTGTCCTGGGATGGCTGCCAAGTCATAAGTAATTTACAACGAAAATCATGTAGAAAATATTGTGATTGATATAGTGTGAGTTTCTATAGAGTGCAAAATAAAATGTTAACTGGCAAAATTTATTAACAGCCAGATTAGAAATATACTCCCGTGAAATCAGAGTGTCCTGGCACTTAAATGAAGTCCATTTCCCAGGTCACTTGAAGATTTTAAATTTTATTTCACTGTATGAAAGGTTGAGTTCCATTGGTCTTCATTTAGGAGAGCCTCCTGTGAACTGGTACCTTATTCAACACCACGTCTTGACTTCACCATGTGATGAAATTCTTTCAGAACCATCCCTTGATATGAGAGGAGGAGGAAGGAGAATTTTTATATAATGGTTTAAAATAGGTAGAAAATAAAGCTTATGCTCCAGAAAAGCTTACATTCCGTATCTTTTAGCCATTGATAAAAGGCCTGGCATGTTGGCAACTTATATCTAAAATGCCTTTCCAGTTTACAAAACAGAAATAGAGTTACATACATAGAAAACAAATGTATGGTTACCATGGGGGAGGGATAAATTAGGCATTTGGGATTAATAGATACACACTACTATAATAAAATAGATAAACAACAAGGACATACTGTATATCACAGGGAACTATAGTCAGTATCTTTTGATAACCTATATTGGAAAATAATCTGAAAAAGAATACATATATATATATGTACACACACACACACACATATATATAAAACTGAATCACTTTGCTGTATATCTGAAACTAACACAATGTTTTAAATCAACTATACTTCAATTAAAAAAATACCTTTCCAAATACTTCCTAAACTCTTAATATATAATCATTTATGTCAGAGTCTTTTATAGATCTTAAGGAATGTATTATGTGACCTGATAACTGCTAATATTATAATTACATATCTGTACACTCCTTGGAAAAACTTTAATGGGATTAAATAACAACCAAAAATTCGAACATATTTGAAAATCTGCCAACAGGTGTTCCAAATTATTGTGTGATATCTGATGTTCTACTTGTACCGGTCCAAAATGGAAAGTGGACTTATTTGTTTGATGGAGTGAATTAATATGAAGTTATTTAATGTTCATTTCTTTTCCAAAATTTTTCTAATGTTCATTTCTTGAATTAAAATATTTAATGTTCATTTCTTTACCCACTGTTGTCTTTAAAGAAAAATTTAACAAGCACTTCATGGCACTTTTATGTGTCAAGCACTCATCTAATTACATCATAAATAATGAGAGGGTATTTAAATTTAGGTTTGGACATGTTTTCTCCTGCATTTTTGGAGATAATGACAAAATTAGTTAGTTATTGTTATTTGTATTCCTTGTGGTAAAATCAAAATTTCCTAGAGCATTGAGCTACATGCCAAGTAAGATTTAGACAGTACCAGAAGATATCTTGAAATATTTTGAAAATTTAGAGTCATCAAAAAGAACCTCCTGGCACAGACAAGAGATGTCGTATTATTCGAAATTAAGAATTAGCTATTTGAAATTAAGAATTTTCAAATGTAACATCTTTTCTGATTTAAGAAGTATTCTGCGTTTATTTTTGAAAATTTGAAAATTATACAGATGTCTAAAGAAAAAAATTACATCCAAGTGCATTGCTCAGAGATATCTACCAGAAAATTTTGGCTCTGTTTTTTTCCAAATCTTCTTTTCTGTAGTTACACGTATACTATTTTTCTTTGTATGAAACTATGACCCTATTGTCTAAATATCTTGTTACTAATTTCTCATACAGAAGTAGTTTGTTACTTAATGTTTTTCATAAACCATATTTTAAAAATCCTTCTAAAATGTTTTGCTTACAGAGGAGCCTGGTGGGCTGTAGTTGCAAAGAGTCGGATAAGACTTAGCAACTGAACAAAAACAACAGCAGTTCTGGAATAGGCCGGAAAGAGAAGCATATTTGCATTCAGATAAGATTCTAAATTTGATAATAGGCAGATGAGTGAGTTTCAGGGCAGTTTGCAGAGATGAAGGAGGGGCAGTTCAATGAAAATCCAAAATGAACCACTAGTTCAGAATGTGTGCAGATCCCTGGAGCTGATTGCCAAACGGTTCTCCATCCCTCCCCCATCCCCCGATGGCAGAATTACACTTCCGGGTCCTCTCATCCTGGATGAAACACGTGATTGTTTCTGTCCAGTGATAAAAGGCGGCGGTCACTTCTAGCCTGGAGTGCCAGACCCTGCCAAACCCTCTTTTTGCTTTTGGCACAATAACCACCTGGGGGCTGCTTGGGTCCCTGAGTTACTGCTTTACTGGACAGTGATTCTCTGCCAGCCCACAAATAATATGTAAAATGATCAATATCATCGGGTGAAGCCACTAAGATTTGAGCGTTTTCTGTCGCTACAGTGTTATCTATTCTGCCTGATCAGGAAAGCAAGACATAGTAGAAGGGATGCAGTAAGTTTGAGGAAGCACAAAGAAGGGAGACGAATTACTCAAGTCTAAATGTGGGGAAATGGCTAGGAAAGCGCAGGAGGACTGCCCTGCTTCTCAGAGTGCCTGTGTTAGACGTGTGATTACAGAGTGACAGACAGCAGGTTAGGTGGCATCGCTGTGCACCGCCATTGAGACTGCCAGGATCCATTTAGGAGTTCTGGTTTCTATACCTCGTTTATCCCAGTACAACAACAGACACAGAGATATACTTTCTGTTTATACAGCAAGTATAAACTTTATATGAGGAGTGCATATAGGAGTGCTGCACTCCATGAGGAGTGCAGCATAACCCAGTAAACAAGAGACAGAACATTCTGGAGCCATGAGCAGTAACCCTAATTTTACTGCTAAACTGGCTACTCTCTGAGCAGGTCCCGGAGGCCTCAGTATACTGGAAGCACATTTAGCTAGCAGCAGTGATTAAAAGGAAGTTTCTCCGACTTTCTTAACAATTCCAGTGTTCTTTAAATAATCCTTAGTATAAAACATTAAAGGAAAGGAAGATTGTTCCCAAGAACTTGGTTTTGAAACACACTCCCACTGGGACTGAGGGAGGAAGAAGCCTGGAAATAATACACACTCATACATACACTCTCGCTGCTATTGTTCAATGCAGACTGGGCCTAGAGACTAATGAAGTTATATGTAACCCAGGGGAATTATAACTCTAAAGACCTGGGAAATTCACATGACCAAATGAGGATCACATATAAATACCTTAACATTAAATTCAACACTAAAAATATAACAATAATAATGACATGGGAAAGTATTAAAAATTTTTTTTTCACTGTTAACTCATGTTCCTCTTGCCTTGAATCACACGTGCTTCTTTTTCTTTGGCCTCAAGAGCCCAGGACTTCAGTACTTCCCCTTCAAGGCAGTCTCTTTCCCCCAACTCCATACCTGGCAGATCCTTCTCATCCTCCAGGTATCTTACTCAAATAAACCTTCTCTGAGTTTCCATCCTTCATTAGATATCCCCCTGCTCAAGACACTCAGCGACTTTGTTCCTATAGTTAGTCACCCTCTCTGCCGTACCATCCTCTTCTTCCCCTCTCATCCCCATGAGTATGCTGACAAACCCTCATCTACCCTTTTCTCTTCCATTGTCAAAAGTCGTCCCTTGGTCTAGCATTCCCCTGCATCAAGTCCGTTTTTCTCTTCCCTATCATAGCAAAACCACGCCAATAGACAAATGCCATCTCTACCACCTCTTCTTTCATCCCCAGCTGACTCCCATCAGGCTCTTGTCCACCTCACTTGTCCCCCTCACAGGTTGAAATGACCCTGGTCGCTGTCATCAGTGATTTTCATGCTGCTCAGTCTAGTGGATAATTTTTTCCCCATCTCACTTGGTCTCTTAGGGGAAGCTGACATAGTTGACGTGTCCATCTTTCTTAAAATACTCCTCTCTTCTTGGCTTCTGCGTTCTTACTCTCCTGATTTTCCACCTCAAAGTTCTCCTTTGCTGAGCCTTCGTCTGTGCCTCGGGAAGTGGCTTCGGGCTTCCTTCTGTGTTTTTGCATTCCCCTAGGAGACCTCGGTCATTCCCAGGTCTTTAAAAATCAGCTGTGTGGTGTGCTGACGGCTCACCGTGAGTCCCCTGGCCACACTCTCTCCTCTGCGGTCTTGATGTATGTCTGCAGTTGCCTCCTTGTTTCCACCTGAAGATTTTGTTGCCATCTTCATGGCTATAGTGTCCTCATTCCTTCCTGTCCTTCTACCTGTTTTGCTTTACTCCAGTCATTCTTATTTAGAAAGAAATAGTAAATTGGTATTTGCCTGGTGGTCCAGTGGCTAAGACTCCTCACTTCCAATGCGGGGAGCCCAGATTCAGCCCCTGGTCAGGGAACTAGATCCCACATGCCACAACTAAGAGTTCGCATGCCACAACTAAAGATCTCGACCTTGTTCAGCCATATAAATATTTGAAAAAACAAACAAACAAAAACCCCAGAAGATTGTTTGTTCAGTTATTAAGTCCAGAAGTCTGGAAAAGTCATCTGCTGCTTCTTTCCTTTCTTCGTTCCTCACAGCTAGTTCATACTGTTTCCATTTGATCTGCCTACAAAATACATATTTTATCTGTTCATTTATCTCTGTGTCTAATTCAGACCCATTATCATTTTACTCCCAGGTGGTTGTAATACCAACAGAGTTTTCCACTTTGACATTTGCCTCTTTCCAATCCATGCCCAATATTTTAATTAAAAAAATTTTTATGAAATGTAAACCAACCGTATAACACAGGAGCTCTGCCTGCTGCTCTCTGGCGACCTAGATTGATGGGATGAGGGCCTGGTGGGAGGGAGATCCAAGAGGGAGAGGATATATGTATGTGTATAGCTGGTTCACTTCGTTATATAGCAGAAACTAACATGACATTGTAAAGCAACTTTACCCCAAATTAAAAAAAACACACACACAAAACATAAATACAATGTAAATCAAATTAAAAATAAAACCAAACACAATGTAAATCAAATTGTTCTTTGCCCTTTGACGTCCTCCAGTGCACTTAAGAGTGATATCTAGATTCCTTACTTTGCCCCCCAGGCTCTGGGTGACCCAGCTGTGCCTTCCTCTTCATCTTTAGTGCCAGTCACTCTGCCTTTGGCTCTTTTGCTTCGGTAAAACAGGTCTTATTTTTGTCTCTAGAATGGGCTGGTCTCCATCCTCAGCACCTTTGTAGGTTTTGGTCCCTCTTCATGGAAGGTCTTTGTCTAGCTCATCACATGGCTGGTACCTTCTTTTCCTGGCTCAATCTGTAGGCCAGCTCCAAGAGTGTCTTTTCTTCTCCAATGACAGATTTTCCACTGACTTGTTTCTGTCCAGGTACTTAAGACAACTTGGAATACTTCTTCATTTGTGTGATTTGGTATAATAAAAAGCTCTGTGAGGCCAGGAACCTTATTTCTGTGTGGTGTGTGGTAGATGCCCTATAGAGATACACTGAATGAAAAAAATGTATGGAAAAATAAATGGTCTTGCCCTGTCTATCATATAAATGATTACTGAATGAAGATGTAGAAGAAAACTTTCGAAAATGGTAGGCAGTACAGTACTGAATAGGTGCCAGTCAGATGACACTTTCTGGGGGTAATGTGAGATCCTGGGCTTTGGTTTTAAAAAAACTCAATTTCACTGTGTAGAATCAGGGAGCTGATTGGCTGAAAAGTGAATGAAGTCCTAAACTGCACCAGTAAATCCCTGTGTTTCCATGTTATGGGAGGACGTTATCTTATAGTGCTCTCCTCTGGTGTTACCAGTAGAATTATTACATCTTTCTAAATTGCAATGGGATGTCTCATCCATTCCTTCATCCAGTAGTTACTGAGTATGTCCTGGGCACTCGTATTAGAGTTGGAAACAAAACTGTCATGGCTCTTGTGTTCATGGGACTCAGTGTCTGACTCACAAAGAAAAGTTATTTCTCTTTCAGTAAAAGCACTGGAGCAGAAGCCAGTTTTTCATTTATTGAGAGGCCGTGCAATCTTGTGGTTAAGAGCTCATGCTTCTGGAGCTTGATTCTGGAACCTGCGGGTTTTAAATTCCAGCTCTCCTATTATCAGCCCTTGTGACTTTGGGCAAGTTTTTATTTATTTTATTTATTACTTTTTAATTTTGCTGTGCCATGTGGCATGTGGGATCTTAGTTCCCTGAGCAGGAATTGAACCCACGACCCCTGCATTGGAAGTGTGGAGTCTTAACCACTGGACCACCAGGGAAGTCCCCAAGTTTTTGGAATGTCTCTCTACCTCAGTATTCTCATCTATGACCTGGAGATAATATTAATAATAGTACCTCCACATAAAGTTGTAAGAAGTAAATGAGTTGGTATGTATAAATCACTTTGAGTAGTACACAACACTAGGTAAGTCCTTAAAAAAAGTAGGTGTTAAGCAGCAATTAATCAGATTGTGTTTTTTTGGAGGACCAAAGGCTGGAAGACAGGTTGAGGGTGGGGAGAAATGGTCACAGAGGGAGCTTGGAAGACCAAAGACCAAATCATTATTATCATTGTATTTATGTTGTTGTTTAGTCACTTGGTCATGTCTGACTCTTTACAACCCCATGGACTGCAGCACGCCAGGCTTCCCTGTCCTTCACTATCTCCTGGAGTTTGCTCAAACTCATAAAATTTTGTTTATAACTGTCTGTAATGGAGCTTGGACCTGAAACTCTTGGGTGGAGAGTTGATGACTTTGTTTTATTTAGTTTTCTATTTTAGGCTAGAGAGATATGTGTTTAGAAATACCCCTGACAGTCTTTTTTATTCTCCTAAGGCTTACAAAGAAACACACTTTTGAAATAATAAAATTATTTATTTATTTTTATTTATAAATTATTTATTTATAAAAAAATCCATAAACACATGTTTTTGCTTTGCTTTTGTTCTAGTGGCAGCTGAAATATCCTAAACTCGTTCTCCGAGAAGCTGCCAGCGTTCCTGAGTTGCTCCATAAAGAGGTTCAACAAGCCTTTCTCACGCTTCACGAGCGCGGCTGTTTATTTCGGGATCTGGTGAGGATCCAGGGCAAGGACTTGCTCACTCCAGTCTCTCGCATCCTCATCGGTAACCCCGGCTGCACCTACAAGTACCTGAACACCAGGCTCTTCACGGTACCCTGGCCCGTGAAAGGCTCTGATGCCAAGTACAACGAGGCCGAGATAGCTGCCGCCTGTCAAACCTTCCTCAAGCTCAACAGCTACCTGCAGGTAGAGACCGTCCAGGCTTTGGAAGAGCTGGCTGCCAAGGAGAAGGCCAACATCGATGCCGTGCCAGTGTGCATAGGCCCCGATTTCCCCAGGGTTGGCATGGGGTCCTCCTTTGACGGGCACGATGAGATCGACATGAAGAACCGAGCAGCGTACAACGTGACTTTGTTGAATTTCATGGATCCCCAGAAAATGCCATACCTGAAAGAGGAGCCGTACTTCGGCATGGGGAAAATGGCCGTGAGCTGGCATCATGATGAGAACCTGGTGGACAGGTCAGCGGTGGCAGTGTACAGTTATAGCTGTGAAGGTACAGTCTGCTCCGTGAAGAAGCGGCCCCGAACGTCCCATGACCAGAGTCACACAGGCTCTGGGGGTGTGATCGTCCGTGCGTGCGTGTGTTTGTGTGTGTGTGTGTACGTAGATGTTGTGTGTCCTTCTAAGGTTTGCCGCGCCCATATAGCTAGAGAATATGCTTCTTTCTCACCCCTTTGTGCTAGCTGGCTCATTGTTATCCTATGCGCAGAATATTTTCCCTTGCAAACGCTGCCTGTCTTTGTCTTTCCCAAGCCCTAGAGAGCCTCATCTTGGTTTCACACACCCAACTGCCTTTTTCTAAAGCTCAGAGTATATCGTACAGTTGTTATAATTAACTTGCTGATAAAGGGCCAGGAAAACAAAAATCTGTCAAATCCTTCCAGGTTCCCACAGGTGTACATTTCCATTCTTGCCAAAATGTTTTATTACAGTTGACATCACTGTCTTGAAGGGAGTGATTTGTCAACTGTGGACTTGTTCTTGGCTTCCTCCCGTTTTGACTACTGTCCTTACTCGTCAGAAAGAGCCGACGTGGGTTTTATAAGCTGACAGACTTCTATTTTCAGGAGTATCTCCAGCCCGCCCCGGACCCGCCCCCCACCCCTCCGTCAGTTCTGCAGTTTTAGACCTGAGAGGGTTTCTGTGGCCAGCCTGTTCTTACAGTTTCTGAAACCTGGTGTACTTGGAGCAAAGACCACAGGCTACCTTTTCTGTGGTCTGTACAAATTTTCCTTCTCTGATTGTTCAGGTTCTATGTCTTGAAGTTCCCCAGTGTTTTTCAGAACAGGATTATAAAAAAGGTAGGTGGACAAATCAAGGACAGGGTGACCTTAGCTGACTTCTTTGCCTGATCATTTGGCAAAGGAGCATAAGATGTAGTGTTAGCTCTTTTGATGATGGAGAGGGATGCCTGACATGTCCATGGGGTTGCAGAGAGTTGGACACAACTGGGTGACTGAAGAACAGCAATTAGCTCTTTTGCCAGTTTCTCTTTCTTCTCGTTCATTGAAAAATGCTTGGAAAACCAGAGTTCTAGATATACCATCCTGGAATCAACTGGAACTTTTAAGTGCCATTGTTTCTCGGAAGCTTGTTTTTTAATTGGATTTTGGTGTTATTTGACTCTTATTTACTAAGACAACTGTTTTGGAAAAGGGATTTTCAAAAAGAAACTGTCTTTGCTCTCTAACTATCTTACCATATCCCAGTCTCTAAAATTTCCTCTGGATAGCTAAAATGTTTTCCACCTTTACCTTTGGTCTTTGGCCAGGAACAAGGAACTAGTTTAGCAGTTAGAAATTTTACTAGTTTCACTGGCATCTCAAATAATGATGCTGACCCAGGAAAATTGCTCGCAGGAGATTTGATGCTGTCCTAATGGAAAGAACCGCGAACCTCTGATCTTTAATAAGGCCTTACCAGGGATTTAAGAACTATCACATCCAAGAACTCTGATGTTAACGAACAATGGAGTTTGTTAGTTTCTTTCTTAAGGAGGCAACTCTCTGAAACCAAGGCCGTGGTATGTGATAGCTCAAACAGCTACAAAGGTGTCTTTGTGCTCCTGCAGACTCTCAGCCTTTCTGTTTAATAGTCCTATTGTACTCCCAGAGCGTGGGTGATCAAATAGTTTTTGAAACCTAGAATATCTTGTGGAGAGGAATGAAAATTTTAAATGACTAGTTTCTGTGGTTGGGAGTAGTTAAGATTGATAAAGTATACAAATAAATGTAAGTACGTAAAGCTTCATCCTTGCGCTTATCACCTGGACGAGGGAACTGCATAATGCAAATCTGTAGGGGCAGGATAATTCTTTTGTGTTCTTAATCCCCAAAGTTCCCAGAACTCGATCTAATAATAGTAGCAATACTGGGAGCCCTCATTTATTGAGCACCTACTATGTTCCAGGAGCTGGTAGAGCATTTTACATTTATTAACTGATGTTATTTTTGCAACTCTGTGAATGAAGTACTACTGTTAGCCTCATTTTACACATGAGGAAACTGAGGTACAGGAGGATGGTGAACTTTTCCATGGTTATACAGTTATGAATCAGCAGAGCTAGGGTTTGAACTCAGACAATCTGGCTTCAGAGTCCAAACAGCTAAGGCTAAATGCTTTGTGAGCGGGTATTTCCTCCCCCTACAGTATAGCTGGGCTTCCCTGGTGGCTCAGTGGTAAAGAATTTGCCTGTCAATGCAGGAGATGCAAGAGATGCGAGAAACTTGCGTTCGATCCCATGTCTCTGACCCTAGGAAAGCTGAATCCATTGAAGCATGGACATTTGTTCCCATAATTCTTAATTCTTTGTTTCAAAGTGAGTAGCTTTATACTTCTTAGCTGTCTTTGAGATCAGGAAAAGCTAGGTTATAATTGCAGCTAGAAGTTTTAGAGCACTCATAATTTAAAAAAAAAAATTTTTTTCCCCCTTAGCCTCTCAGCATCCCTGTCTAAGGTCTCAAAGCTCATTTGATCTTGTTTATTTCAGTATGTCATGCCATACCCGTGTTTGTTGTTTCTGAAGTCACTTCCACTGCTCAGTAAAACTTGTTTGATCTTATAAGTCACATTTTTTTAACCCCCATGCAATTATTTATTCAATTAACAGTACGAATCTACTGTTTGCCAAGCACTCTTCTAGAAACTGAGAATGTGACAGGGAACAAAAATTCTCGCCCTCATGGAGCTATGTTTTAGCAAGGAGAGACAGGAAAGAAACAAATAAGCTTAAATATATTGCAAATGTAAGGCATAGGCTTACAGTTTTAAATAGGAAAGTTAGCCTTCCTTCAGTTGGGTAACCTTGGAGCAAAGATTGGGAGGAGCATGTGAGTGAATTTTGAAGACTCAGAGATGGGACATGACTTTGGGATGTTTCAGAAGCAATAAGTATGGATGGAAGAGAGGCAGAGAAGAGGTGAAGTGATAGAGGTGAAGACAGACTAGAAGACTAGGGGTGGGAGGTGGCAGAAGATAGGACCTTCTAACATTGCTACAGTATCTGCTGAGTTGCTCCATTGTGTCCGACTCTTTGTGAGTCCATGGACTAGCCCTCCAGGCTCCTCTCTCCATGGGATTCTCTAGGCAAGAATACTGGAGTGAGTGGCCATGCCCTCCTCCAGGGGATCTTCCCAACCTTGGGATCAAACCCAGGTTTCTTATATCTCCTGAATTGGCAGACAGGTTCTTTACCACTAACATCATTTGGGAAGCGTAGTATTGTACAGTGAAAAGTGAAAATGAAGTTGCTCAGTCAGGTCTGACTCTTTGCAACCCCATGGACTGTACCCTACTAGGTTCTTCCATCCATGGGATTTTCCAGGCAAGAATACTGGAGTAGGTTGCCAGTAGACCCCCCTTGTCCACAGGGGAAGCCTTCCAAGACCCTCTGTGTATTCCTGAAACCATGGATCATACTGAACCCTATGTAGATTGTGTTTTCTCCTATGCATCCATACCTATGATGAAGCTGAATTTATAAATTAGGCACAGTAAGAGATTAGCAACTATAACTAATAATAAAATATAACAATTATACCATTGTAAAAGTTCTGGTTTTTCTCTTAAAGTATCATATTGTACAGATTTAGTACCTTGCCTGGCTTAACTAACCACTTATCACTCATTGTCGCTGTAACTTTTGCAGTTTGAGGTGCAACAACAAAACTAGCTTAAATTTCTTTTTCCTTCTTTACGACTTCACAGATAGATTTGTTCTTACCATAGATGTTAGGAACATTGGCATACAACTCTTTTTCTTTCCATACCAAGTTTAGAACGTTCACCTTTTCACTTAAAGGAAGCACTTTACAACTTCTCTGTGGCCTATTGGGATTGCCAGCATCACTGTTCTTATGCTTTGGGATCATTGCTAAGTATAGTAAGGGAATGCAAGCACTGGATCCAGTAATGCAAGCTTACTGGAATGCAGGCACTGCAGTACCATGACAATTGACCTGATAACCAGAGGGCTTCTAACCAGGCTACCCTTTACAAAGGGGTGAGTTACTTTCCAGGCAGGACAGAGCAGGATATCATCGTGCTGCTTAGAACAGCATGCAACTTAAAAGCTTATGAATTGTTGATCCCTATAACTTTCCATTTAATATTTTCAAGATTGCTGTTGACTGTGGGTAACTGAAACCACAGAAAGCGAAACAGCAGATAAGGAGAGGTTATTGTATTAATAACAATCCTGGGCTTGTCCTTGGAGTGTGATGGGGAGCCATTGCAGCTGGAGTAGAAGGGAGGCAGGACTGGAAGCAGGGGAGCTGCAAGAGGCCATTGGGTAGTCCAGACTAGAGATGGTGGATCAGGTTAGAAGAGGCAGAGGTGATGAGACATGGCTCTATTGAGTCCCATATCTTTTCACCAGGAAAGACTGGCAGTGCTGTCAGAGAAGAAGCCCAGCAGCAACATCTCCCAATTGTCCAGAGAAGGCTAGGGATGTCTCTAGTGGTCCAGTGGCTAAGACTCCATGCTCTGAATGCAGGGGCAGTGGGTTTGACCCCCAGTCAGGGAACTAAATCCCACATGTCACAACTGAAGATCCTACATACTGCAACAAAGATAGGAGATCCCAAGTACTGCAATTAAGACAGTGCTAATTTGCTTCAGTTGTGTCCAACTCTTTGCAAACCCATGGACTGCAGCCCTCCAGGCTCCTCTGTCCATGGGATTCTCCAGGAAAGAATACTGGAGTGGGTTGCCATGCCCTCCTCCAGGGGATCTTCCCGACCCAAGGATGGAACCCTGGGTCATCTCTTACGTCTCCTGCATTGGCAGGTGAGTTCTCTACCATTGACGCCACCTAAAAAGCAATTAAAATCTGATACAACCAAATAAATAAATAAAAAATATTTTTTAAAAAGAGAAGGCTAGGCCAATAAGAATGCCTGGACTTTCCCCTTTCTCTCCATAACTTTATTGGAGTGTCATTTACATACAATAACTGCACATATTTGAATTCTGCAGTTTAAGAAGTAGGATGTGAAGTTTGAGGTGGTTCATTGGCACAGACCAGCCCAGATGTCCCATCTGGTGATTTCTCATCAACATAATCCACTCTACTTTGTTGGAGTTTCAGATTGCTGTGTCCCATGTCCATCTCTCTCCTGATTAGTTTGTTTATTTTAGTGAAGCATATCCTCTAGTGATTTTTTAAGGAAGGGTATTTAGAGAGCACATTTTTGAGAACTTGAATGTCTCCATTTATCTTTATTCTTCATTGACATGTGTAGATACTTCACATATGGAAACCTTGATGGAAAAGAATTTTCCTTCAGAATTTTGAGGACGTCGTATGTACCAGTGTCTTTTTATCTTCCAGCGTTCATGTTGAGAGCTCTGATTATTTTTCTTTATCCCTTATGCAATAAAGATTTTTTTATTGGGTTTTCCCCTAATATTTTATAAGTTCACAGTGATTTTTTTTCATTGATCATACTGGCATTTGGTGGGTCCTTTCAATCTGGAAGGAAACTCATGTCCTTCAATGTGGGGTATTTTCTTGAATCACTTTGTTAATTATTTCTTCCTCTCCAGCTTTCTTTTCTCTCTAGAATCCATATGGTTTGGTACTCAAACTGACTGTTTCCTCTGATTTTCTTACTTATTCTGTTGTCTTTTAATCTATTTGTTTTTAATCTTTTTAAATCTGAGAATGTAATCCACTCTCAGAAGTTTTCTTACCTTTATCTTCCAGATGGTAACTACTATCTTAACGTCTAAGGCCATATATTAGTTTTATACATATTTGAATGAGAATTGTAAGCTCTTTGAAGGAATGGTTTGTGTCTTGATCCTTCTTTGTATGTGCATATAATGCAAATCAGTATTTTTTTTTGCCCCAAATTAGTAGGTATCTCTTGTCCTTGAGTAGTTGATGCTATTTAACTACATTGTGGCCATCTCTGTTTAATACTAAGATTGTTTAGATTGCACATAGCAGATGCTTGGCCTAAACATGTTAATTTAAGACAATATGAAATTGTTTTATTTAATATTAAGACCTGTCTCACTGGCTTCAGGTGCCCCTTGTTTCAACAGTAATAGTGTGGCCAGCTTCAGACTCCTTCCCCTTCATATTTTGGCTCTTTTTGAGCTGTAGCTTTATTCTCTTGAGGGAGGTAAACTTCTTGTGGCCCCCAGGTGCCTGCCTCAAGCTTTTGTGGCTACTTTCTTTATTGCTGAGGAGCTTTGAGAAGGAGAGAAGCTGTGCCTTGGACATGTATTTTGAACCCTGGATAAAGCTTTGCCCTAGGGACTTCTCTGGTGATCCAGTGGTTAAGAATCCACCTTCCAATGCAGGGGATGTGGCTTCTATCCCTGTCAGGGAACTAAGATTTCACACGCTGCAGGACAGCTTAGCCTGTGCACCACAGCTAGAGAAGCCTGTGTGCCGCAATGAAGACCCAGCACAGCCAAAAATGGTTAAAAATAAAACAAAGCAAAACAAATTACCTAAATAAAAAGCTTTGCCTGAAGATAGGTGAACAAATAATTATTCTTTTTTGATTAATCCAGTTTGATTCTGGTCTTCTATGCTGTTTACAGTCTTCCCTGGTGGTTCAGTAGTAAAGAACCCACCTGTCAATGCAGGAGACGTGGGTTTGATCCCTGTGTAGGAAAAATCCCCTGGAGAAGGATATGGCAACCCACTCCAGTATTATTGCCTGGGAAATCCCATGGACGAAAGGGCCTGGCAAGCTACAGTTCATGGGGTCACAAAAGAGCGACACGACTTAGTGACTAAACAACAGCAACAATATTGTCTACAACATCCAGGTTTTCTCTAAGGCTCCATGACTCTGTACTTTGCTGAGGTTGCCCACAGAATTGCAACCTTTGTTGTTTGAAGCTGTGGTTAAAGGAAGTTTATTTGAGAAGTATCTTGACTGCTCTCCTCATTTTGTATGTGTGTGTGCGTGTGCGCACGCATGTGCATGCAGTCATTCAGTTGTGTCCCACTCTTTGTGACCCCATGGACTGTAGCCTTCCAGGCTTCTCTGTCCCTGGAATTTTCCAGGCAAGAATACTGAAATGGGTTGCTTCTTCTTCCTCCAGGGGATCTTCCTGACCCAGGGATCAAACCTGCGTCTCCGGCATTGGCATATGGGTTCTTTACCACTGAGCCACCAGGGAAGCCTCTCATTTCATATTTTATTTTAAATAATGTCATGGTCTTAGAGCTTTAGCCAAGAACCCCCAGAGCAATTTTTCTCTCCTCTTCTCACTTTCACTTTATTCCACCATGTCCATGAAACATGATATAATGAGGTTATCCTATGATGTGAATATTTATATCTTAAAAAAAATTTTTTTTCCAAATGCTTAATCTGAAAGCTGACAGAGCCAGACATCCTGCTGAAAGGCTTCAGATTTTTTCGGTAAAGAGTTTTCAATATTTCTCGTGAAATCCTAGAAAACTTATAATTAATTTCCTAATTTATCTGTGTCAGGGGACTACATATGTCCCTGAATTGCTGCTTTCGAGACATGTTAGAATAGCTTCTTGTCATGGATTTTGAGCTGAGACTGATGAGGGTTTTTTTTTCTTTCAAACTTCTGAATTCTCTATTTCTTCAGACCATTCCTTGCTCACTGGCTAAGGAGTGTGCTCTGGGTTAGCAGCCGGCTTGACTGATTGTTCTTCACAGCCAATCATGGAATGCATTTTTAAATGGTAGAGTTCTTCCAGGAAATCTCCTTCTTGGCCAACCCTTCTTTACAAGGAACAGAGACCTTCAGGTTGTTATTGTTGTTTAGTTGCTAAGTCGTGTCTGACTCTTTGCGACCCCAGGGACTGCAGCATGCCAGACTTCCCTGTCCTTCATTACCTCCCAGAGTTTGCTCAAACTCATGCCCATTGAATCAGTGATGCCATCCAACCATCTCATCCTTCGTCATCCCCTTCTCCTCCTGCCCTCAATCATTTGCAGCATCAGGGTCTTTTCCAATGAGTTGGGTATTCATATCAAGTGGCCAAAGAATACCAAAAGGAGCTTCAGCATCAGTCCTTCCAATGAATATTCAGGGTTGTTTTCCTTTAGGATTGACTTGTTTGGTCTTACAGTACAAGGGGTTCTCAAGAGTCTTCTCCAATACCACAGTTCAAAAACATCAATTCTTCAGCAGTCAGTCTTCTTTATGGTCCAACTCTCGCATCCATACATGACTACTGGAGAAACCATAGCTTTGACTATATGGATCTTTGTTGGCAAAGTGATGTCTCTGCTTTTTAATATACTGTCTAGGTTTGTCATAACTTTTCTTCCAAGGAGTAGACATCTTTTAATTTCTTCAGGAATATTTCTCAAGTGTTCTCTGGCTTATGCCATTTGCCATTATTTTAGAAACCTGTCCAGAAATATTATCCAAAGTCAACACTTAGAAGCATCTCCCTTCCAGAGGGATCATTCTAGGAAACAGCTCTGACCTATGGAAAAGTCACCATCAGTGTCTGCCACTGCCCTCAGCATAAGTCTAGATTGCTTACGTGGTTCACAAAACCTGCCATGTCTCTTTGGGCCTTTCCCCACCTCTCCAGCCTTTTCACTTGCTAATCCATGTCATTCAAGTAACAATCCTTTGCTGTTTTTGTTGTTTAGTTACTAAGTCATGTCTGATTCTTTGCAACCCCATGGACTGTAGACCCCCAGGCTCCTCTGTCCTTGGAATTCTCCAGGCAAGAGTACTGGAGTGGTAGCCATTCCCATCTCCAGGGGATCTTCCTGACCCAGGGATCAAACCTGAGTCTCCTGCTTGGCAGGCAAATTCTTTACCATTAAGCCACCTGGGAAGTCCGTAACACTCTTAACAACTCGGAATCAATTATGTTTCTAACCCCCCATCTGCCGTATCCCTTCTAGAATGTGTCTTCCCAGCCTCATACCTTTCCCCTTTCCTCTTTTGTGTTTCTCCATTTTGAAAAATGATTCCTTGTCCCAGGCACTGGGATGTCATAGATCAGTGCTGGACGGAAAATATCCTTAGACTTCGTCTACCAGCTGAGCCTCTGCAACTTCTGGGTTTCTCCTGCCTCAAGATTTGTGACATGGACAGGACGGGATCTGCTGTGTAAGCCCCTCTAGGTATGGAGTTAAGGAAGCAGAGGAAATTGTTGCCTGGGCCAGAGTCTTAGAAATTTTAGCACTTGGCTAAGGCAACATGCGCATGTGTGCGTACATGCTCAGTTATGTCTGACTCTTTGTGACCCTGTGGGCTGTGACCTGCCAGGCTCCTCTGTCCATGGGATTCTCCAAGCAAGAATACTGGAGTAGTTTGCCGTTTCCTTCTCCAGGGAATCCTCTCAACGCAGGAAATGTACCCACGTCTCCTATGTCGGCAGACAGGAGAAGCCCCAGCTAAGGCAATAAGAAATAGGAAATAGATCTATTTTTTTAATATGTGGTGATGAGAAATATATATATATATTTGTACATCAGCAAAATTATTGACAAAGGATATTGATGGTATTATGCTTTAAATGGGCTTCCCTGGTGGCTCAGAGGTTAAAGCGTCTGCCTGCAGTTCGGGAGACCTGGGTTCGATCCCTGGGTCAGGAAGATCCCCTGGAGAAGGAAATGGCAACCCACTCCAGTGTTCTTGCCTGGAGAATCCCATGGACGGAGGAGGCTGGTGGGCTCCATGGGGTCGCAAAGAGTCGGACAGGACTGAGTGACTTCACTTTCACTTTTCACTTTATGCTTTAAATGTGGTAGAAAATTTCAAGTGATATATTTTACTTGATTAGAACCGTCATCTCTTTTTTCATGCTCAGGCTTCTGTATTTGTTGTCTGTATAACAGTGGTTTGCATATAGCTCTGAGAATGCACACGAAATGTTTGATGGCATTTATCTTTTACTAAATGGAATTAATTTTTTCTCAAAAACTAGTTAGCTTTTTTTCCCCCCTTTATTTCTTAAAGCCTTTACTTTTAAGACGTGACAGAAAAGTCTTCCAGGTACACATGGACAAGTAACACTTGATTGCAGTTGAAAATTAATTGGTTAACCTGGGGGTCAGAGTTTTGGACATTTTAAACTTGACAGTTAAACTTCACATTCTTTGGCGTTTTGTCACATCTTTCACTTCTTGAGTCGTTTGGTTAGTGGGAGCTGGGAACACACTGAACACCCTGAGACACATAAAACCCTTTCAGTGTTGCTGAAGTTCAAAGGCAAGTAGGAGCCAATTGCCTCTGCTTGTTTCCAAAATAACAGGGAAACAGTAATCAGTTGCAGTTGCTATAAATAATTACAAGTTGATTTTATTGAGAAAGTGAGCAACACTGTATTTATGCAATAAAAAATTTATCAGACATACATCTTCCCTCCTCCCTTCCCAGCCCATGGAGGAAACAAACCTTCAACAAAACATTATTTTAATGAGCACATTTCAAAGGTGCTGGATTTATGGGAGACATCAGGCAACACTGATTGCAATTACTGTCTCTCTTTGTCGTTCAGGACTTTATTGGTGCCATATTGAGAAGAGTGTGAGGATGAAAGTTAGAGGGGAAAGTAGTCAACCAGCCTGTTAGCCTGTAAACATTCATACTCGGTGGCATCAAAAACCTTCTTAAAATGGTTGTCTTTGTAGTTTAAAAATCATTTCTTTTTCAAGTTAAGTTGTTGATTTGACCAGAGATGGATATACAAAAAACCTTCTTAAAATGTCTCTATTCTTTTTCTTGGGCTTCCCACATGGCTCAGTGGTAAAAATATCCACCTGCTAAGCAGGAGATGTAGTTTTAATCCCTGGATCTTGAAGATCCCTCAGAGAAGGAAATGGCAACCCACTCCAGTATTCTTGTCTGGGAAATCCCATGGACAGAGGATCCTGGCAGGCTATAGTCCATGGGATTGCAAAAGAGTTAGACATGACTTAGCAACTAAACAGCAATTCTTTTTCTTGGGCTACAAGCTACAGCCATTATCATTGGGACCCTCTAGAATGAAGTAGCCTGAAGACTTGTAGTGTAAAAAGTTATAAATACTGATTTTTCTTATCAATATTCTTCTGTTAAATCAATCTGCTTATCAAATAATTGAGTATTATTGCTTTATTATGTGGTATGTCGGTATTGGTCATGTGGATTAGTAGGTATTAGTCACAGTACATCATTTTTTTAATTTAATTTTTTTTCTACAATTTTCTTTTTTTTTTTTTTACATTTTGGCCACACTATGTGGCATGTGGGATCTTAGCTCCCTGACCAGGGATTGAACCCACACCGTCTGTAGTGGAAGCATGAATCCTAACTGTTGGGCTGCTAGGGAAGTCTTACATCATGATTATTGTATTCAACCTCAGCTTCATCACTAATATGTGCCGTGCACATCTCTATCAAATCACAGATATCAAGACTATAGAGCAGGGGTTGGCAAACATTTTTCTGTATAAAGGACCAGATAATAAAGATTTTAAACTTCAGAGGCCTCTGGTCTATATCTTAGCTACTCAACCATGTTGTTATGTGTGAAATCAGCTGTGGATAGTATGTCAGTGAGTGGGCCTGACTATTCTTGTTAAACTTCACAGATGCAGGTGATAGGACTGATTTGCCTATGGGCTAGAGTGGGGTTCATGGACTTGCATGCCTCTCGGGGGCCAGGCAGGTATCTAATGGAGTCACGTGGCTGACAGAACGGCCACTAGTGCCTTGTCTGAAAGATGCGGCTACTTCTTACTGATGGCCACTTGTGACTGGCTCAGTGAGACCTGAGTTTGTAATTAGAGAGTAGCTGGAGCAACTTCCTGGTGGTCCAGTGGCTAAGACTCTGAGCTCCCAATGCATGGGGCCCAGGTTCGATCCCTGCAACTAAGACTGGGCACAGTCACATAAATGAATAAATCTGTGTTAAAAAAAAAAAAAAAAAAGAATAAGCTTCAGAGTCAGACAGACCTAATTTGAATTCTACTTACTAGCAGTGTGAACCTAGGCAAGTTATTATTTTTTTAAAGAGTAGCTGGATTGGTATTTTTATGCACAGCACTTTTATCAGTAGGCAGCTAATTTAGATTCAATCAGAAAATGTTGTGCAGGTCAGGCTATATACCTTTGAGAACTCTTTTCTGGTCTGTAGGATCTAAATTAGAAGTGCTGATATTTTCAGATATAATTATGTATAATGTATAATGAAAAACTTCCTGTCACACATTGACCACCTGATGAGAAGAGTGGAAAAGACCCTGATGTTGGGAAAGACTGAAGGCAAATGGAGAAGAGGGTGGCAGAAGACGAGATGGTTAGATAGCATCGCTGACTCAATGGACATGTATTTGAGCAAGCTTCAGGAGATAGCAAAGGATAGGGAAGCCTGGTGTGCTGCAGCCCATAAGGTTGCAAAGAGTTAGACAAGACTTGGCAACTGAACAACACCACCAACAAGAAGTTGTTGGTGAATGTTATTAGACATCGGCAGCACATATCTAATTCAGGTGCTGCCAACTACCCATTCTAGTGCTGTGACAGACATCAATAATCGATCATACTGCTCTATCCTGCTGAGCCTACAGTGATTCACCACCAGACCTCAAAAAAGCTACAGCCAGTAAATTCACTGTGTCCTTTGTATCTCAGCTAGTAAAGAATCTGCCTGCAATTCAGGAGACCCCCGTTCAATTCCTGGGTGGGAAGATACGCTGGAGAAGGGATAGGCTACCCACTCCAGTATTCTTGGGCTTCCCTGGTGGCTCAGGCGGGAAAGAATCTGCCTGCCATGTGGGAGATGTGGGTTTGATCCCTGGGTTGGGAAGATCCCCTAGTGAAGGGAACAACTACCCACTCCAGTATTCTAGCCTGGAGAATTCCATGGACTATGCAATTCATGGAGTTGCAGAGTTAGACACGACTGAATGACTTTCACTTTCTTCTGATATGTAAGGTATTTGTCAACCCTGTTCCAGAGGATTCTCTTTTTAAAATGTTTTTTTGGATTAACCCAGAAAATGGCATTGGACTTTTTAACTCTGTGATTTTAAAGAATCTAGCCAGAAATTGCTCTTAACTACAGAGTACTTGAGAAAATATATATCAGAAATAACAACAGATAGGACAGAAGGTAAAATCCTGTTCCTATGGCAGTATCACATTTTAGGTTCAGACTTAGGGAATTGAAGAATATCCACAGTTGGATGTGTCCTTAAAAACGTTAGTAGCATTCCTTCTTTGGAGACACCTGAACTTGTATTTCTGGTGTGTCTTTTTTTTTCACCATACCTGTGTGAAATAATGGGAATGAATAGTTATAAAGGGGAAGTTCTCTTTTCCTTTCTCTTTCTGTCTGTGATACTGGTTTACAGTTACTAGATAGAGTGTAAGATGTTCAGAATTTAAGGACTCTATATGTGAATACGTGCCATCTGGGATGCAGGTAACTTTTGGATTGTGTCTGTGACATGCTGTATGTGATGCTGGCTAAGTAAAACGTGTTTTATTGTCCATTTTGATTGCATAAAATTTACATCTTTTGTATTCTGCCCTCTGTGAGTCTAAACCATACTTGTCTTTCAAGTTTGATCATCTCTAAGAATTTTGTTCTGCTTGTTCTAACCCACATTGAACCTGTCCTTTAGATTTCTTGAATGTTGAGAACTGTGCTAATTCAACAGTGTCATGCTTTATTACATTATTTGACTTAATTTGCATTTGTTATTCCCCCCACCGTCTGCCATAATCAACATTTTCTTTTCCTGGCATCTTGCACAATAAGGACCATGAATGGTGTGAACAGAGAGAGCATATTGTGTTTAAGTAGGCAATTTAGAACAAATGTTCATTGGATGTTGTTTATATGCCAGTAGTTGTTTAGTTGCTAAGTCATATCTGATTCTTTGCAATCCCATGGACTGCAGCACACAGGCTTCCATGTCCTTCAGTATCTACTGGAGTTAGCTCAAAGTCATGGCCATTGGGTCGGTGATGCTATCTAGCCATCTCATCCTCTGTCATCCTCTTCTCCTTTTGTCTTCAATCTTTCCCAGCATCAGGATCTTCTCCAGTGAGTTGGCTCTTCACATCAGTTGGCCAGAGTATTCAGCTTCGGCATCAGTCCTTCCAATGTGAAGTTCTAAATGTGGTTGAAACAGAAAAATGGACCCTGCATTTGAAGACCAGAGTCTAGTGGATTAAAGTCTAGTGGAGTTTAAAATGTTCCATTTCTAGTAATCAGTGATGAACAGTCACAACTCCACTGAAAGTAAAGCTCCACTGGGCATAGATCTCTGTTTCATTTACTGATATACCTCACGTGCCCAGGTCAGTGCGTCTTATATTGTAACTGCTCAATAAATATTTCTTAGGTGAACTTTTACATGTTTTTATGTAGGTGTGGGACAGTTAATGCAGGTGAATCATAGGGTGTGCCTTCTACTTCCTTGACATGTCTCTCCTACTGTTTACTCCAGCCATGTAATTCTCTTTCCAGAAAAATCCGTCTTGAGTTTTCTTACAGAAATATTATTAATATTTGTACATATACACACATATATGTGTATGTGTTGTTTTTTTATGCAAATTATAGCCTATTCCTTTCTTTCTCTTAAAAATATAGCAGATAGTTTTCTATCATTGCATACCCATATTATTTTTAGTGGCTATATAGTATTTTATTGCCTGAACATTTCATATTTTATTAAACCAGAAGGTTATTGATGGATGTTGAAGTTATTCTGATCTTTTGCTTTTATAAACAGTGCTCTAGTAAATATCCTCCCTCAATTTGCAACCTTTGCAAGTAGGAATTTTAGTATACATTTCTAAAAGTGGTATTGTGGAATTCCTACAAGTTCAAAGGTTTTATACATTTGTAATTTTGACAGGTATTGCAGA
This sequence comes from Muntiacus reevesi, assembly GCF_963930625.1. NCBI lineage: Eukaryota > Metazoa > Chordata > Mammalia > Artiodactyla > Cervidae > Muntiacus > Muntiacus reevesi. The sequence goes on from NC_089250.1 coordinate 235,187,503, forward strand.
TAATCTTCCACAGAGAATATGAATGTGCCATTTTGCTTCACTCTTACTCACATTATATTTTATCAAGGTGCTTATTTTTTTTCTGATCTAATAGGTGAAAAATATCTATTATGGCTTTGTTTTGTGTGTAAAACATACAAAAAAATCTTTTTATATGTTTACAAACTTCATTTTATGTCTTCTGTCTTTATAACTTTTGCCCATTTTTCTATTTGATTATTGATATTTATCTTTCTGATGTGTAGAAGTTCTTTATATGATTAAAAAATATTCGCTGGCCAAGCTTGCTTGTTTATGTTTCTGTGTTAATTATAGAGTCAGCTTGTCTGGGGACCAAACCTAGTGAACTGAACATCAATCCTGTTGGTATTTTTATTGTGTTTGTGTCAAATTTATGGATGACTTAGGGAGAACTGGTATTTCCATGATGTTTCACCTTATTTCTTAAGAACATAATATGTCTTTGCATTTGTTTAAGTGAATCATTATGGTGATAAAGGACACTGTCTTTTAACTTTTTCTATTAAGTTTCTGATGTTTTCCTATTAAAATATGTTGGCTTTGAGATAAATCTATATTGTATCATGTTAAGGAACTAGTCACCTATTGCTGTCTTACTGAGGTTTTTATCATGAAAGGATATATTTTATCAATTATTTTTGTGTATCTAGTGACTCATGTATTTTTTGTTTGTTTTCATCTATGAACATGATGAATTTTAAGTATCGTTGCTGTTGTTCAGTCACTAAGTCGTGTCCAGCTCTTTGCGACCCCGTGGACTGCAGCACGCCAGGCTTCCCTGTCCTTCAGTATCTTCTGGAGTTTGCTCAAACTCATGTCCACTGAGTCAGTGATGCTGTCTAACCATCTCATCCTCTGCTGCCCTCTTCTCCTTTTGCCTTCAATCTTTCCCAGCTTTAGGGTGTTTCCCAGTGTGTTGGCTCTTCCATCAGGTGGCCAAAGCGTTGGATTTCAGCTTCAGCATCAGTCCTTCCAATGAATATTCAGGGTTGATTTCTTTTAGGATTAACTGGTTTCATCTCCCTGCTGTCCGAGGGACTCTCAAGAACTTTCTCCAGCACCACTGTTCAAAAGCATCAATTTTTCAGTGCTCAGCTTTCTCTAGCGTCCAACTCTTACATCTGTACATGACTGTTGGAAAAACCATAACTTTGACTAGATGGACCTTTTTCAGCAAAGTGATGTCTCTGCTTTGTAAAATGTTGTCTATGTTTGTCATAGTTTTCGTTCCAAGGAGGAAGCATCTTTAATTTCGTGGCTGCAGTCACTGTTCGTGGTGATTTTGGAGCCCAAGAAAATAAAGTCTGTCACTGCTTCTACTTTTTACCTTCTATTTGCCGTGAAGGAATGGGACCAGATGCTTGACTTTAGTTTTTTGAATGTTGAGTTTTAAGCCAACTTTTTCATTCTCCTCTTTCACCCTCAAGAGGCTCTTTAGTTCCTCTTCACTTTCTGCCATTGGCGTAGTATCATCTGCATGTCTGAGGTTGTTAATATTTCTCCCAGCAATAGATTTTTGCATATTGAACTGTCCTTGTACTCCTGGAATAAGTTCTAATTCGTTATGTTATTCTTTTAATATGATGCTGGATTTTGATTCTTTTTCTTTATATAGATCTTCCTCAACTTTCAGTGGGATTGTCTCACAATAAACAAATTTTAAGTGGAAAATAACATAAGTCAAAACTGCATTTAATACACATAATCAACCAAACATCATTGTTTACCCTAACCTGCCTTAAACCTGCTTGGAACACTTACATTAGTCTGCAGTTGAGTAGAATCACCTAACACAAAGTATATTGTAATAAAATGCTGAGTATCTCATGTAATTTATTGAATATTGTACTGAAAGTGGAAATTAGAATGGTTTATATGCATACCGAATAGTTATCAGTGTAGTGGTTCTCCACTCTCCTGATCACGAGGCTGACTTGGAGTGGCCACTGCTTAGCATCATAACAGTACTTTTCTGCATATTGCTAGCCCCTGATGGGACCAAAATTCAGCATCAAAGTATGGTTACAACTCAATGCATATTGCTTTCACACCATTGTAAAGTTGAAAAATCATTAAGTTGAGCCATAGTTAAGTTGGGGACTGTCTATACTGTTAATATATTTAGAAATTATGCATTGATTTTGGATGTGAGACTGGTGTGTGTGTGTATGTGTGTGTGTGTTGGATTTAATACATGTTCTTGTCTTTATTAAAGGAATCTGGACACTTCTTTTGTGCTCTTGAACAATTTACAATTTATTGAAATTACACACTTCTTAACTGTTCGATAGAATTTTCCTTTGCAACTCTCTAGACCTGTGTTCTTTGACAACTTCTTCTATACCTGCTGTGACTTTTTAAGCCGTTCTACCTCTTCTGGGGTCAATTTTGGCCATTCATATTTTCCTAAAAACCTATGCAGATTTTCTGATTTAGTTACATGAAACTGAACAAAATAATCATCTTTAATTTTCTTTGATATCTGTGGTTATTTCCTTACCACTTTCAGATTTTTTTATCAGAAAAATAAATGACATGTTAAAATATTTTAAAGAATGTGTTTTTTAAAAAAATGGTGCAAGTAGAATATATAGTCACTTATCCATATTTTATTAAAACTTCAGTTATTCTTAAGGTAACTATGAAACTCAGAACTTTAGATGAAAGATTTCTGACAACTCTTCTCTTTTGACAGGCCCTGAAGAGGAAAGTGAGGATGACCCTCAACTTGAAGGCAGAGATCCTGATATTTGGCACGTTGGTTTTAAGATCTCGTGGGACATAGAGACACCTGGTTTGGCGATACCCCTTCACCAAGGAGACTGCTATTTTATGCTTGGTAATGCGAGGATCAAAGCTATACTGATGCTCTAGTGTCTTAAGTTTTCGATTATTGGGTACATATTTTGCATATGTCTTTTGAAGTAAACTTTGTAAGTTTTTTATATGATAATGAAGTGTCTACATGTAACTTGATCGTTTTTTTTTTTTTCTTTTTAAGATACTGCTAATTTTAAAAGTTGCTTTTCTTTTCATTCTAAGTGTTGATGGCATTCCCCAAAGTCCTAACCAGGTTTCAAGATTTTTTTCATCAGGGCTACTAAATCATCTCAATCACCTTATTAATGTGAAGTTTTTAAAAATATGGCCCTGTCTCTGAAGGTTTTTAGTGAAAGTTTTTTCTAGTTTTGAATTTAGTTTCCTCTCCGGAACAGCTGACCTGACAACAGCCTCTTCCTCTACTCCCTCCCACTGAGTTCCCCTCATTTCCCTCACTTAGTTCTCTGGGAAACGATATTTCAGCTATGGTCAGCCTCACTGAAGCTACGAAGTTTGGGGAGCTTCGTTTTTTGTTTCTTAGCTCTAAGGTTTTGTGTTTTTTTTGGTTTATTTTTAGACTGTTTGCTTTCTGATGCACAGCATGCAAACAGTATCCTTTTTTTCCTTACAGAGCCTCTCAGGGTTCATTTTGTCCTTGGCTCTCACTCCTAATTATTTTGGGGTTAATCTCACTCTTACCTGCCTAGGGCAATCTACTCATGTGTTTGGTTTTAGAGCCAGGAACATCAAGGCTCAAACCCAGTATTTATAATATTATAAAGAATTATCTCCGAATAACAGAGTGTCTGTAGAGGGTCCTGTGTGTGCTTCGTAAGTTTCTGTAGGAGATACTGGAAATGGATAACACTTGGTCCTTGCTTTCTAGGAATTATGAGTTTGGGGTAGCCATTCAGTCATAACCTCACTAAGTGTTTTCCAAATTGCATTCATTTGGACACTAGCTTCAAGTTTCTTGCCACATTCCTATGCTACCCATACTATTATTGTTGTTGTTGTTTAGTCGATAAGTCTAGTCTGACTCTTTGAGACCCCATGGACTGCAGTATGCCAGGCTTCTCAGTCCTTCACTGTTTCCTGGAGTTTGCTCAGATTCTTGTCCATTGAGTTGGTGATGCTTTCTAACCGTCTCATCCTCTGTCGTCCCCTTCTCCTTTTGCCTTCAATCTTTCCCAGCATCAGGGTCTTTTCCAGTGAGTTGACTGTTCCCATCAAGGGGCCAAGTATTGGAGCTTCAGCTTTAGCATCAATCAGGGTTGATTTCCTTTAGGATTGACTGATTTGATCTCATTGCAGTCCATGGGACTCTCAAGAGTCTTCTCTAGCACCACATTATTACCTATGTAATATTTCTCTCTAGATAATCTCTTTTTTTTCTTGAATGGAAATGAGTTTATTTTAGGTGATTTTATATCTGAAATGGAAAACCAGTATCACTTGACATAATTAGGAGAATTGTATAGAGTGAAAGTGAAGTCGTCTTAAGTATCTGGTGCTCTTGTTTGCTGACGACCCTGAGACTCAGGCCTGTTCTGTCTTCAGTCACTATTAGGGAGAGGTGTTAACCCAATCATGGTACCAGTTTTGGGCTTTCTCCTTTGTGTCAGCGGGAAGATTGGAAGATCATGATGCAGGGAATTACTTTCTCACAGTGCGATTCAATAGTAAATTCTTAAATTCTTTTCACGGAGGGGTCCTGCATTTGTTGCACAGTATTCTTTTGCTGTCGTTCAGTCATTAGGTCGTGTCCAATTCTCTGCGACCCCAGGGACTGTAGCCTGCCAGGCTCCTCTCCTCCACTGTCACCTGGAGTTTGCTCAAATTCATGTCCTTTGAGTTGGTGATTCTGTCTAACCATCTCATCCTCTGATCTAAGTAAGCTCCAAATCTCTTGCCTTCGATTTGCATGTTGCTTTCCAGTTTACACATCAGTTTCACATAAGCCATCTCAGTCAGTCTCCAAACAGTCTTGCTAGAGAGATGGTGCAGGATGTCAATCTGTTTTTAAGTAATTTGCCCAAGGTCACTCAGTTCGTGTGAAGCAGGACAGAGGGCTGTATGTGGTTGCATGTTTCTTATTCGGTGCTTTTCTTGCTCTCAAAGGAACCATTTAGATTTGATCCGAATTCATTGAAGATCTCTAGGTGGGAATGCTTTTAGGGGTAAGGTCATCTCTTCATCTACCCCGCTCCTGCTTGTCTCAGGATTTGAGTTTCTGTTCTCAAGTCTTTGCCCCATCGTTGAGCATCATTTATAGGTAAAACAGACTATTATTTCATTTTTTAATATACCACCCAGATGTGGATATTTACTGTGAATATAAATAGGTTGTAATTTCAGCCAGTAAATCACTTTCCTTTTGGGTACTCTGTTCGAGTTTCTATTAACATTTTGCATCTTTGAAAGACATGGGAGTCAGAATAGTGCTATTTTTAACAGCTTTGTTAACTTTCTATGTATAAAAGTAGTAAATGACATTGTAAAGGCTCAGCTACTTTCCATTTATTTAGTAACATCTCATGTTTTCTTTTCTAATTGAAAAAGTAGAATATGCTCACTGTAGAGAAAAGAAACTGAAAAGTATAAAGTGAAAGAAGAAATTAAAAATCAGGTTCATGCCTATTTTGGCACTTTGCTTTTAGACGCTTTCCAACGTGTGCATAACTATGTACCTGGAATGGCAGTTGTTGGCGTCCTAGTGCCTGAGTCATGTCCGACTCCTCTGTGACCCCAGGGACTGTAGCCCGCCAGGCTTCTCTGTCTGTGGGATCCCCAGGCGAGAATAATGGACTGGGTTGCCATTTCCTACTCCAGGGGCTCTTCCTGGCCCAGGGATCGAACCTGCGTCTTCTGCCTTCTCAGGCGGATTCTTTACCCCTGAGCCACCGGGACGCCCAGGAATAACAGTAGTATATGAATAACAGCTATGTTTACTGTGGACTAATGACAAGTCAAGCCTTCTGTGAATCTTCTCAGTAACCCTGAGAAGTAGATACCAGCTCTGTTGAGAAAAAAGATCAGGTTAGATCGATGTAATGACTTAGCCATGGTTACACAGTGGGTAAGAATCATTGATTGAAACTTGTCACTTTAGGCCCCCCGTGCTCAGATATCCATGTCAGGCCGTCTGGTCCCCGCGCCTGGAGGCCCTCTGCACCCCTCTCTGGCACTGACTCCTGCCCTGGGCTTCTCTTTCTTCCTCAGTGCGATGCCTCTGCCTTACCTGAAGGCTTAAGATTAAATTGTTCAGAAGGGCAGAAAAGAAGGTAACGATTGTGGTCTGTTTGCGTTTTTCTTTTTCAGTTTGTTTTAAAAAAATTATTTATTCATTTATTTATTTTTGGCTTGTTGCTCTATGTGGGCTTTCTCTAGTTGTGGCGAGCTGGGGGTACTCTTCATTGCAGTGCATGGGCTTCTCATTGTGGCTTCTCTTGTTGGGGAGCAAGGCTCTAGGGCACATGGGCTTCAGTAGTTGGGGCTCCCAGGCTCTAGAGCATGGACTCAATAGTTGCAGCCCACAGGCTTAGTTTCTCTGAAGCTTGTGAGATCTTCCCAGATCAGGGATTGAACCAGGGTCCCCTGCATCGCAAGGTGAACTCTTAACCTCTGGACTACCAGGGTTGCCCTCCATTTCTTTTTAAAGTTAGGTTTTTTTTGGCTCAGAAATTACATTAAAAATGAAAATATTAAATAATTGCATTGTCCTTTTAACTTATTTATTATAATGAATATACATTTTTAGAATATACATTGGTTCCACTTAGCTGTTGTAGGTGATAAAGGAAGAGTAAATAGGAGCTGATATCTGAGGCAGAACATCTTGTTCTGATTTCCAAACTCCTGCCTTCAGATAAAGGTGAAATAACTGATAACTTAGTGAACTAGGCCAAGCATAGCACACTGCACCTCAAGTTTGTGCTTGGAATCTGTTTTCTTATTAAGATGTCATATTTGATTTCTAAAATGACTTGTCCCGCACCTCCTCTTAGGCTAACCAAAACAAAAATAAAAGCAACCATGGTCGAAAGCTACCTTTTCTCTTTACTTTTTAAAAGCCAAGTACTCTAAAGAACCCTGTCCCGGGATCCCTGCCCTGTGCTGATACCTGAAATCTGAACTTCATAGCACTTTTGAAAAGGAAACAGTTTAGCTCAATTTATAATAATATATTGGTCTGCAGAGGAAGTGCAGACCAAACCCTGCTGTCTCAAGTCAACCCTCCAGGGGTGTCTGATGGGGAGCGTGTCGGGTGCCTGTAATAAACCCACTGCCTGTGGAATTGAGTGAAGGCCCTGCTGGCGGTGCCTGAGGACACGCTTAACTGGGGTTGTCACGGTTTTACTTTTAAATTGGAATCTTTGCCCTAATCTCAGAGTTAGACATGACCAGATTTGCAAGCAGATTTACAATTTTCACTAATTTTCCAACCAGGACTTCAAAACACACTTAGAGAAGAAAAAAAAAAAATACACTCTGGTCTTTCTCAGAATGGGATGATTTACTTTGCCACAGATGTTTTCCATAGACTGAAGGCAACCAGGGAGTTAGGGACTTAAAAATGGCTTGGAGACAAACTGTGGGTTTGTTTTTTGTGTGGAACCCATTATACAGTTCAAGGGACATCAACCAAATCATGTTCATTAAGCAGGAGCCGAGTGTAGAGGTGGGACGGTTCCAGACAAAGGTGAGTGCTAGGTAAACCTTTTGGACAAACCTCCTCCCCCCACCCCTTTATTTGTTATTGTTATTTTTCACATATCACTCTTCATGACTCCATTCTCTCTGCTCTCTTTACTTTTGTTTCCTTAAATCCAACTACATCTCATTTTCACATGTTGTTATTGTACCAGTTAGCTCTTTCAAAGCTCCAGTTGCCAAGTAAAAATTGCACGACAGAAAAAGAGAACATCAATATCAATTGAAATGCACAATGTCTCCTTTTTGGGCTGGCGTCCCCTCACCAGCAGTTTAGGGTGGAATAATAGAAAGGCCATGTCCGGTTAGGTGACCAGGTTCCCCCAGGTTCCCCTCTTGTCTGTGGGGTGTGCGTTGTTAGCTCCGCTCTGAGCCTCTGCCTCCACTGAAAAGCTGGTGCTTCATGACACTTGCTTCCCAGGATTACTGTGAAGTCAAATAAAGAAGTATAGGGAACCTATTATAGGGCAGGAATAGAGATACAGATGCAGAGAATGGACTTGTGCACACGAAGGGGAAGGAGAGGCTGGGATGAATTGAGAAAGTAGCATGGAAATGTATACACTACCTTGCGTAAAATAGCTAGCTAGTGGCAAGTTGCTGCATAGCACATAGAGTCAGCTCAGTGCCTTGTGACGACCTAGAGGGTGGGAGGGAGGTTCAAGAGGAGGGACACGTGTATCCGTTTGCCTGATTCACTTTGTTATATAGCAGAAACCAATACAACATTTAAAGCAGTTACTCTCCAATTAAAAAGAAATTTAAAAAGGAGTATAGAGACTTCCCTGGTGGTCTTAGTGGTTAAGACTGAGCTTCCAATGCAGGGGACATGGGTTCCAGTCAGTCCCTGGTTGGGGAACTAAGCTCTCACATACTATGTGGCAAAAATAAAATAAAAAAATACAATTAAAAGAAATTTAAAATATTTTTTTAAAAAAGAAAGTTTATGGAAAGCGCTTTCTGAATTACAACTTGAACATGGGGCTTCATTATGAAGAGTGGGACCTGGGTCGTGGTATATTGGAGAGCCAGTGAGGGAGAAGGTGATAGAAGAGTGCTGAGTGCTGGGTGCTTACCCCGCTCCATGCCCTGAGCTTGGCCGGCTTTGCACCTGATCGTTCCATGTATATATTTCTGTAGCCACATAAAGGAAGTACAAGGAAGGGAAATCTCCCCAACTGATTCTTGCGGGTGAGAAGAGCTGCCCTCTGGCCTTTGTTGAATCAGAGCTCTGTGGTAACCGCAGTCTTGCCTTGGTGGGGGCCGGGTTTACTTATAGAGCCTGACCTGTGGTTTTCTCCTTGATGAGGTTCACCTTCTCTGAAATACCTATGGCTTAGAGCAGCAAGACCCAGTGCACTGTGAACGTTTGATGTGGTGTAACCTGAAAATGTGCCATGCTTCTATTTCGGGAGTCAACACAAGCAGTAGAGTTGGAGTTTGTAACTCTGTGAGCAGGAAGAACAGAGGCCTCTAGGAGTTTAAAAGTCTCTTGACTGGGGCTTTTCTGGGACTTCACCTGGAGACCATGATAGCTTTGTAAATCATCCAGGTGTCCGTCAGTCCTGCCCTGTCTTAGACCTTTTGTTCAAAGGAAAAGGCTTGTGTTATTTTTTCCTCTGACCCCTTTCCCTCCCTCCTCCAACCTCTGGCTGACCAGCTGAAGCAAAAAAGACCTCTAATATATGGCTTAATCATAAATTCTAAATAATTATACTTTATTACCTCTCATGGGTCTTGAAATGTAGGTGCTACATTCTGCTTTCTGCCGAGGCAAGGGAATAATACAGAAACAGTAGTAAATTATAACTTCAGGCTGCAGTCGTAAGCTTGAGGAATTGCCATTTAAGTGGAAAGTGCTTGAACAGCCAAATGAGCACCTGTCATGTTTATTTTCACTCTGAAAAGTAGGAACATGACAGTATAGTTTCAGCTGCTTGTCCAATGCGAACTTAGCGTGTTCTCCTTCCCTACTCACCAACCGCAGTATCTGCTTCTTGCTGTTCACTTTTTTGTTTTTTTTTTTTGCAGGGTTGAGGATGTGTCTCTTCTGAAACTTTTTGCCCTAAAATATTCCCCTAAATGCTGACATTTTCAAACTTGGGCTTTCTGACTTGATATCCCTGGTGGCTCAGATGGTAAAGAATCTGCTGCAATGCAAGAGACCCAGTTTTAATCCCTGGGTAGGGAAGATCCCCTGGAGAAGGAAATGGCAGCCCACTCCAGTATTCTCGCCTGGGAAATCCCATGGACAGAGGAGCCTGGCGGGCTGTAGGCTATGGGATAGCAAAGAGTTGGGGATGACTGAGCAACTAACACATATTTTACACCCCAGATTTTTTGGTATTCAGACAAATTGGGGAGAGGACAAGGCTGGTGTCACAGGCTCTGAGGATAGGATACCTGGGTGTGTTCCTAGGTCCTTGGAAGGATCTGCCACTTTCTTATCATACCTAGTCTTTTTGTTTATTTCTGTAGTATTTCTGTTGTGAACTTTACTTGAAATGTGTGTGATGAGTACCTCCTGAGGGCCAGGCACTAAGCTGGAGGCTTTGCTATGTTTTATTTACTTCTCATAACAAACCTGTGAGGTGTCTAATTGTCCCCTTCTAGTCAGCATTTTTTTTCCCCAGAAAAGAAAATTGAGAGGTATGGACTGCTAGTGGGTAGTATATAGTTTGTTTTAGGAGTATGAAAATACTCTCAAATTAGTTTATGGTGATGGTTGCACAATTCTGTGAATGCACTAAAATGCAGTGAGTTGTATATTTTCAATGAGTGAATTATTTGATATGTGAATTGTATCTCCGTAAAGTTCCATAAAGTGAAAATGTTAGTTGCTCAGTCGTGTCCGACTCTTTGTGACCCCATAGACTGTAGCCCGCCAGGCTCCTCTGTCCATGGGATTCTCCAGGCAAGGATACTGGTGTGAGTTGCCATTTTCTGCTCCAGGGGATCTTCCCGACCCAGGGATTGAACCCAAGTCTCCTGCATTGCAGGTGGATTCTTTACCGTCTGAGCCACCAGCACTGGGAAGCAGGTACGTGAATTCTTATCTCCATAAAGCACCATAAAACCCCCTTTTAAAAAGGAAATTGAGGCTCAGAGAGGTAAAATCACTTGCTCAAGGTGACATATCTAGTGAAGCTTATGTTTAAGTCCAGATTTTTCTGAGACCAAACGTATTCTTTCTTCCATGGATCTATGCTAGCTCTACTAATTATGTCGTTGTGGAATCTTTTTCTTTAAAAACGTGGAAAAAAGAATATTAGTTGACCAACTAATAGATGAATACACATATATTCTCACTGTTAAGGATTCAGATAATATGGAAGTGCGTAGAATAAAATGTGGAAGTACTCTTTTATCTTGTCTGTTCCTTTTATAAGCATTAAGATAAATAGTTATGTAGGTATATTTATGTTACAGCTGCTTTTTAAGAAAACACAAATGGGACAGTACAGTATTGTGTTAGTTGAGTACCTAGGCTTTGTTGGACTTACAAACTAATTGGACCTAAGAATGTACTCTCAGAACAGAACTCGTTTGTATGTAGGGGACTTATTGTGTGTGAGTATGTACATGTGTGTGTGTGTGTGTGTGTGTGTGTGTGTGTGTGTGTATACTACTTGATTTTTTTAACTTAATAATATGTCCTGGAGATTTTTTCATGTCAGTACCTCATCCATATTATTGTTGTTATTATAATAATATATGTGCTAGGAAATAAAGATTTGAACAGTGGAGGTTGATCTAAAATGGAAAGTGAAAAACTCTTTGCCACTTGCCCCAAGTTCCATTTCTTAGATGTAACTACTTTTCACTGTATTCACATTTTATTCTTTAGTTGATTCTTTCCGGCTTAACTGTTAAAATATCCTTAATACTTCAATTTTTTTCATCTAACAGCTTTAAGGCCTATCAGTTCTTCATGAAGAAAAATGTGGGATTGACTCTCTTACACTCTCAGTCTTCCTAACTTTTGCCAGTTTATGTTTGTTTTCAAGGTTTTTTTCTCTTAATTGATCAACTTTTTACCAAGACATAGATGCACTCTCTTGACTTCTGGTATTTCAGCCATATCATTGCTTTCACACTTTTGAGCTGTATAATGTTTACAGACTCATCTGTAATCTTGATAAGAGGACCATGCTTTCTCTGTATATTGATTCTGAAATTGGAAAACCCATACTTAACAGTGCTTATGTATATCTTATTAATTGTAGAACCAAATGGAGTTACTGGATGCATACGTAGAGGATCTCATCCACTGTAATTACTAAACTTACATCAGTGGAAAGAACGTGTTGCAAATGTCAGGTCAAGATTTCATACCTCATCAAAAGCTCAGAATCATGCTCCATTATTTAGCTAGTTTTGTGTTTGAGCTGTGGCTTTCTTGTTGGGTAGTTCTCCCTCTCCCCCTGGAATTCATCGTTGCCCTTGTCTATTTTTACTGACTGGAGAATCATGCTATGGTGCTAGCTCTATGCTATTAGATGTTGTATCATGCTACTTATTTAATGTTTTGATAAACACTGCCTTGTTCAAACCCATCTGACACAGTTATACTGAGATTTCTTCTCATTGCACTCCTAGGAGAATTCCGTTGTCACTCAGGTAATGTGTCTTCGTCTTTTTCTGGAGTATTCTAAAAATGACCTCTGACTACTATATTTTAGATTCTCCAAAATGTATACCTCTCCAGGACCTACCACAGTACTTTGAACATGGTAGGTGCTTTAATAAATATTGAATCAATGAGTGAAATGAATGAACCAAGGCTTGCCTTTTTCCTCTTCATTCATGGCAGTATAGGCAAAAGGAAATATTTATTCTATCCTTAAAAGCTCCTGGCTAGAAAAGGTTTTGAAGACCCCTGCCAAAACAGGTGGCCATTCATCTTATATTCTGGGATCTCTAGAGACAGCTTTTAGAATCTTCCATGACAGTCTATTCCTTCAGTGACCCATGCTTTACTTCCTCATAACTAATCCAGATAACGATGTGGCATCATAGACTTTTCCAAATGACACAGTGTCTGGATCAATCTGTACATTCTCTTTCACGTTTTTTATAAGAAAACCATCAAAGTTTTTTTTTTTAAGCTGAGGATGAATATATTACTATGAATTATGAAGTCCTTTTAATCTCTTTGCATCATTCAATCAGTCACATGGTATTGAGATAATTCTCCATGTGGGTTGGGTAGGTGGTGTGTTCCCCATTGAGTGGCAGTCTCTCTCTCTCTGTCTCTTTTTAAATATTTACTTATTTACTTTTGGATCCATCGGGTTTCACTTGGAGCACGTGGGATCTTTCATTGCCTTGCTTGCTCTTCATTGCGGCGTTGGCGCTCTGGCTGTGGAGCTTAGGCTTCGTTGCCCCACAGCATGTGAGGTCTTGGTTCCCTAGCCAGGGATCGAATGGAGTCCCCTGCATTGGAAGGTGCATTCCTAACTACTGGACCACCAGGGAAGTCCCTGGCTGGCAGTCTTACTATGCCCTCTTTGGCTATTGTGTTATCTCTACAGCGTAATTCATAAAAATACAGGCTATGGGAAGGGATTTTTCAGGCTTTTAATTTGATTGAATATCCTGTGTATGCTCTTTGCTCCTTCTATAAAAAACAGTGGGAGAATGACCATGAATGAAGCCTTTAAAAGATGTATTTGTTTAATTGATTTTTGTTGACTGAGCTCAGGACTAGACCAGGAATGAATCTGACTTCCTTGAATCAGTCAGTTCCTGCAGCAGATTTTAAGCAGATTATGTCCTCATTGGGCTTCCCTGGTGGCTCAGTGGTAAAGAATCAACCTGCAGTGCAGGAGATGAAAGAGACACGAGTTCAATCCCTGGATGTGGAAGATGCCCTGGAGAAGGAAATGGCAACCCACTCCAGTATTCTTGCCTGGAGAATCCCATGGACAGAGGAGCCTGGCAGGCTACAGTCCCTGGGGTCACAAGAGTTGGACATGATTTAGCGACTAAGGCACTGCCACTATGATGGTGGCACTATACCCCCATTAAACTGTCTCTGTGGAATAATTCTTCTAGGCCCAATAAACATTTCAACTTTTTTTTGGACATGGTTCGAGGCTTTTAGCATCTTAGTTTTCTGATGATTTCTGGCCACGGCATCGAAAGTGCTAGGAAATTTCCTACAAATTTTAAAACGTTATAAATTATTGTCCTTAGCTCATTATAGTGACTTTATCCTAAAACTGATTCTGGCATAACTCTTTCTCCTTACATTTTCATATTGTTCCCTCCACCTTGTTATGTTTTCTCCTTTATTCTAGGTACATGCATAACTCACCTATTTAGGATTGACATTAAAAAAATTCAATAGCCACAATGACAGTGACACCAACCATTCAGTGTGGCTGCCATAACTCTGTCTCCCCTCCAGACTGTAGCAATTGATATAGAAGTCTTATCTCACCTATTAGACCAGAGTCATTAAGTGTATTTTTGTACCGCACACAGCATTTAGTGCCTTGTACAGAATAGGAACTTGCCAAGTATCTGGAGAGAACAGCATTTTTTCCTCCCTACGTATTAGCCAGAAACCTTATCTTGGGCTTCTGTGGGGGCTCAGATAGTAAAGAATCTGCCTCCAATGCAGGAGACCAGGGTTCAATCCCTGGGTCAGGAAGATCCCCTGGAGAAGGGAATGGCAACCCACTCCAGTATTCTTGCCTGGAGAATTACAAGGACAGAAGAGCCTGGAAGGCTATAGTCCATGAGGTCACAAAGAGCTGAACATGACTGAGCAACTAACACTTTTACTTTTTTTAAAATAGCTATCTTCAATTGCCAGCGGAAAATCAGATATTGAAATAGGAGTGACTAAAGAAAGAAGTCAAAAGGTATTTGAAGGAACAGAACTGAAAAGTTTAAGTGGCTACTTCAGCTTTATTCATTAGCTTTACTTGGAAGTTCTGGGGTCCAGAGTTCACTGGAGCAGTGGCTTTGTATATACAAAGTCGGAAGAGAAGAGACTTCCTTCAAGTTTTCTGTTAACCTAACCTCACCTCTCCATTTCCATGATCCCCCTCTGCCCTTCTGTCTCGTGGGAAGAGTTGCTACGAGGATGAGAAAAGGCAGCCCTTCCTAAAGTGGGATTAAAGTTCCTTTTGCTGATTTAGAAATCAAGAATGAATGATTAACCTCAAGAAAGTATTCTCTTCTCAACCCAACAATAAACTAAGCATTCCATAAAAGTTAATCTCAGAAAACAAAGAGGGAGAAAGGTGTGTACCCTGCGGTCCTCTTCACCTCTGTACTTGTTTCTATGAAAGAGTTTTCAGTCCCCTGGAAAATTATACTGCAAAAGATGTATAAAACGAACCAAAGCTCTTATTGCCTTTACTGATTGCGGTGTTCTTTCATTTCTGTTTGGGGAATGAATATCTCCTTTCTGAGGACCTCTTCATTGAGCATTCCCTTCTGCATTTAAAAAAATCATACTTACTGTTTTGTTTTTTATTGTTAAGTACAAAAGTAATAACGTATGCTATCCAGTCAAAGATGCTGTGAAGGACTTCTCTGGTGGTCCCGTGGTTAAGAATTTACCCGCCAATGCAGGAGACATGGGTTCCATCCCTGGTCCAGGAAGATCCCACATTTTGCAGGGCACCAAACCCCTGAACCACAACTACTAAGCCTGCGCTCTAGAGCCCGTGAGCCACAACTACTAAATCCACGAGCTGACGCTACTTAAGTCTACACCCTAGAGCCCCTGCTCTGCAACAAAGAAGCCACCACAATGAGTAGCCTGTGTGCAGCGATGAAGACCCACTCAGCCAAATTAAAAAATATAAATAAAATAAAGAACCAACCCCCCCCCCAAAAAAAACTATCAATTTTAAGATGTGCTCTAAATTCAGAGATGCTAAAAATGAAATATTAGAATTGATGCTCACTGTAAAGAATTTGTAAACTCTAAGAAACTGTAAATTGATAGCAAAAGTACATCATATAATATGACCATACAGAGATAGCCACATTCATAACTATTTGGTGTGATTCCTTCTAGCATTTTTTTCCTATATATTTTTTCTCATATTTTCCTGGGAAAATATGTTTTCCCAGGTATGGGAAAATTAATATCAGATTTTATAGTATTAGATATAATTTTAATATGATATTAATATAATATTAGATATAATATTTAGAAAATTAATATATTAGATATGTTTATGAATACCAGACCACTTTACCTGTCTCCTGAGAAGCCTGTATGCAAGTCAAGAAGCAACAGTTAGAACCGGACATGGAACAATGGACTGGTTCAAAATTGGAAAGAAGTGCATCAAGGGTGTATATTGTCACCTTCCTTATTTAACTTATAAGCAGAGTACATCATGTGAAATGCCAGGCTGAATGAAACACAAGCTGGAATCAAGATTGCTTGGAGAAATATCAACAGTCTCAGCTATGCAGATGATACCACTCTAATGGCAGAAAGCGAAGTGGAATTAAAGAGCTTCTTGATGAAGGTGAAAGAAGAGAGTGAAAAAGTTGGCTTAAAACTCAGAATTCAAAAGACTGAGATCATGGCATCCAGTCCCATCCCTTCATGGCAAATAGATGGGGAAATAATGGAAACAGTAAGAGAATTTATTTTCTTGGGCTCCAAAATCACTGCAGATGGTGACTGCAGCCATGAAATTAAAAGACACTTGCTCCTTGAAAGGAAAGCTATGACAAACCTAGGCAGTGTATTAAAAAGCAGAGACATCACTTTGCCGGCAAAGGTGAACATTGTCAAAGCTAAAGTTTTTCCAGTAATCATGTATGGATGTGAGAGTTGGACCATAAAGAAGGCTGAGCTTTGAAGAATTGATGCCTTTGATTTGTGATGCTAGAGAAGACACTTGAGAGTCCTTTGGACAGCAAGGAGATCAAACTAGTCAATCCTAAAGGAAATCAAGCTTGAATATTCATTGGAAGGACTGATGCTGAAGCTGAAACTCTAATACTTCGGCCACCTGATGCGAAGGGCCTACTCATTGGAAAAGATCCTGATGCTGGGCAAGATTGAAGACAAGAGGAGAAGGGAACAACAGAGGATGAGGTGGTTGGATGGTATCACCATCTCAATGGACATGGGTTTGAGCAAACTCCGGGAGATAGTGAAGGACAGGGAAGCCTGGTGTGCTGTAGTCCATGGGGTCACAGAGTCGGACACAACTGAGCGACTGAACAACAGCAACAACAACGGTAATGTTTTATATCTTGTTTTTTTTCCCCAATAGTTTTATGTCTTTTTTCTCCAATACTTGTGTATCTTGAATATTTCTCCTTATTAAATATTCCTCGAAAATGTGAATTTTAAAAAATGGCTTAAGTAGGAGTCCTCTACTTTTGTCATGCTGTTTGTTACCAGTGCGTTGGTGTCAAATATCTCTCTCTGGTGAACATCTTTGTACCTAGTCTTTGTCTGCATCTATAGTTGTTTCTCTAGGAAGAGTTACTAGAAGTGAGGCACCTGAGTAAGGATGAGAATGCTGACACGTAAAGACTGTACATATTGTTTGGTTAGACTGTTTATCAGAATGTTCTCCATTTACCTTCCTACCTACAGTGTATGAAATGTGTTTTATCAGTTCCTTCTACCAACCTACCTTATTGCACCCTAGGCACCACCAGGCATTACAATTTAAAAATGTTTTTCCCAATTTAATGAGTGAAAATAACATGCTGTTGTTTTAAAGTACACTTACTTGTTGGTGATGTTGAACACTTACCATGTTTCATGGCCATTTGTATTCTTCTTTCTATTACTATTTATTGGCTGATCATCTTTTGCCCATTTTTCTGTTGACATGTTAGTGACATGCATCTTGATGCTTACTTTATTCAGCTCTTCTGTTCTTTTACTGGGCATTTAAAAATATATATACTCTTTTAAATTTTTGACTCAGATTTTTCTAAACAATTCTTTAAAAATTGTTTTTAAAAAAATTTTTTTGACCCTGCTGCCCAGCATGTGGGATCTTAGTTCCTAAACCAGGGATCAAACCCATGCCCATTGCACTGGAAGCCCATGGTCTTCACCACCGGCCCACCAGGGAAGTTCCTAAAATAAATTTTCATACAGAAAAATTTTTAGATGAAGTGTACTTACTTTCATTTATTATTAATTATGTTGTTTTTTAGTTGCTAAGTCATGTCCGACTCATGAACTGTAGTGCACCAGACTCCTCTGTCCATGGGGTTTTCCAGGCAGGAACACCTGAGTGGGTTGCCATTCCCTTCTCCAGGCAATCTTCCTGACCCAGGGATTGAAGCTGGATCTCCTACACTGGCAGACAGATTCTTTACCATTGAGCCACCATGGAAGCTCATTAATTTTACTAGTGTTGAATTAAGTAGCCATATTAAAATTATTTAACAACTTTTATGTTCACTGCTAGTCTTTTTATACTGTGGTTTTAATTATTTTGATTGCCATCTTGTCAGCTAAAGTATAGGTTCTAACAGTGTTTAATGAAGGCTAATGATAGGGAAATGGTGGTGGCATGTTTTCTGAGTCTTTGCATTATTTGAGTGTGACTTACTATACCTACATGTATTCATATCTCCTTTAATGGCTATAGGAATCTTGAGTAAGGAGGTTTCCACCTTAAAGCTCTATAGATTTCGTTCCCTTGACCTCTAATATTTGATGTTAAGGAGATACCTGAAATCATCTTCATTTTGATCCTATTATAGCAAGTTGTGCCTTTTCTTTGGACATTTTTTATATTTTATATTTAATTTTTGAACGGAAAATGTTTATGCACTTGATTAGCCATTTTGTAGTACAGACTCAGGCCTTTTTACAACTTTGGGAAATGTTCGTCTGTTATTTCTTTGATTATTATTTCATTGCTCTGTTTTCTGCCTTCTAAGATTCCTGTTCTATCTCTTTTGGCTTCCAGAATCTGCCCCTCATGTCTTATCTTTTGCTGTCACTAATTTTTGTTTTCCCTCCGAGTTCTGGGAGAATTTCTTGAGTTCCCATTCATTTGGGTAATTTGGTTTTTCTGCAGCATGCATTCTGTTGTGTAGTCAAGCTCTTATTGTTTTAAATGAAGCCATACTTACTAAAAAAACAAATCAACTCCAAGCAGCCTTTCCTGATCTCATGCTGTTCCATCCTCATGATTACTTTGCCCCATTTTTACAGATGCAGTGCCTTCTTGAATCAAGCGGCTTCTTGAAAAATTGAGACTTTTATGAAAATTTTTTTTCTGACCATTTGAGTAAAACTTTCTCAGAAGAGGCAGTTTCTGTCAAACTGGTTCCTTTCCTTAGAACTATAGGAATTTTGTCCGAGTCTAGTAATTTTTTCCTTGTCTGTTTTTCCTTATAGAAAGAAGACTAGCACCAGCTAACAGGCAGCTTGGTGTTAAGATTGGTTCTGTGAAAACAATATAGGTTCCTGGCCAAATACCTCACTTGAAGAAGGAAGAAAGAAAATGTATCTTTGCAGGGTCAGATGAGAGACTTGATAAACTGGAGTGCACTGAATAACTTGTTTTTGTCTTTGAGTGGTATGGATGCTCACAGTATGAGCAAACACTGGCAGCTTTTGGACTGGAGATCGAACCCTTACCCCCTGCCTTGGAAGGGAGGTCTTAACCACTGGACTGCTGGGGAAGTCCTGATATTTTTTTTCTAGTTGAAGTATAATCGATTTATAGTACAATGCTACCTTTCTTTAATCTCTTTCCACTTATACTGTATCCAGCAGAGTTCCTTGTAATTTCTGGCATATTGAGCACCTTTCCCTGATATTGAGCACTGAAAGGAGTCTTCCTTCTTTTGGTATTTCTTTGATCGTCTCATTGAGAATCTAGGAATGGGGTAGGTAGAGGTCTGGGTCTCTACTGTCGTCTCATCAGGAATACTCCCCTCCTCCCTTTCATTGGCTATTAAATTCTGAAAATGTTCTCAGTCATGGATGTCCCCACATCTAGGAAAAATAAGGTCATAAATATTAAGATTGAGGGATGAGAATGGACAGGTGAGTAAGAATGAAAAGCTTCAGTGATTGTGTGAAACTGGGAAGATTGGATTTCAGTATTGGGCTTATTTAGCTCTGGAGTGCCTTTAGCAAAGCTCCTGATTGTTACTTTAAGAAATTTGGGGACTCAATAGCCCCTGGTGATGCACTAGACAACAAAACCAAGAAAATAAGGGCTGGGTTAAATTTAGGGTGACCAGCTGTTCCAGTTTATCTGGGCGGGGGTGAGGATCTCAGGATTCGGGACTTCCGTATTAAAGCCAGAAAGGTACTGGGCATGAATTGATCACCCTAGCGTAAATTATGCCTTTGCATCTGTGGTCTCTTATATATGAGATGAGATTTCATGCTACAGTGAATGTCCAGAGTTCTCTCCTTCCACTGACAGAGCACGCAGCATTTAGCCTGCAAAGAGGGAGAGCTCTTTTTCTATTTGTTTTGTTGAATAAATTCTACAAACTCTGATTGCTCCTGAGTATAGTCAGTTTTTTAGCTGTTTTCTGATATAACTCTGGCAAATAGGCGTTCTTTAATGTTTTCTTTCTAAAAATTATTAGGATTAGTCTTTAAAGCTAGGGACATCTTTAGTGTATCCTTTGAGATGTACAATCCAGGAGGTTTGAGCCATGTTCATAGATTTAGAGTTTTAGACAAATTTGAAGTCCTACAGTGAAAATACAGGGTTCTTTCTAAAAATTATAAAGGATTAGAGACATTTGGGAGCAGTTTCAAAAGAGTTGTTTGATTAGAGAGTTACCAAGGATTTAAATAAAGGTACACACCTTGGACTATTACTTCTAATGTTGTGTTTGCCACTTGGCCTGCCTTTTTAAGTGCCTTTGAGTTGCCCCTCAGTGGAACAAAAGCTCTTAAGAAATCTGCCCGTTAAGATGATTTTTTCCCTCCTTGTGATGTCTTTAGAGCCCAGTGTTAACAGCCAGGGAGCAATGAGGCTTTTATTTGGATAGGTGAGAATGGCATCTATATATTTCTTGGAAATTGTTTCAATCCTTTATGGGCATCTGGCCTGGGGAAACTCCTCCAATCCCTGCTTTTTGTTTTTGTTTGACTTCAGATAAAATAGTTCAGATCAGCTAGAAATTCTCAGGTGTGTCCTTAACTGAAATGCTCAGAGGGCAAATTGAAAAGAGAAGGGTCATCCAGTCCTCTTCAGGCCTTAAGCCACAGTTAAAAAAAAAAAAACAAAACACTAATTTAATTTTAATTTTTTAAATTGGAAGATAAATTGCTTTACAATATGTTAGTTTCTGCTGTATAGCAAAGTGAATCAGTTTTATATATATATATATCAGTTATATATATTCCTTTCCCAGTTACGTCACCACAAAGCATTGAGTAGAATTCCTTATGCTGTACGGTAGGTTCTCTTTAGTTATCTATTGTATCATATATCTTTTATTTCTCTCTGTTAACTGGTGAATACTGGTTATGACCAATTTTATTTATTGATGTCTGATTTTGTTATACTCTTTTAAGTAGTGTTGGACTTTGCTCTAGTGAGTGAGTAAATTATTTGGAATAAGTTGGATTCTTTTGGGGCTTGCTTTTAAGCTTTTAGGTGGATCTTGGGCCATCTTTAAAATAGGACTTGTTTAACCTTACTTCTTAGATTATGCTTTTGTAAAGACTCTTATCTGGGTCTTGCCAGGCAGCGCAGTGGTGAAGAATCCGTCTGCAAATACAGGAGATGCAAGAGACACCAGTTAGTTCCCTGGGTTGGGAAGATCCCCTGGAGTAGGAAATGGCAACCTGCTCCAGTGAGAATCCCATGGACAGAGGAGCCTGGTGGGCTACAGTCCGAGGGGTCGCGAAGGGTCCGGCATGACTGAGCGAGTGAAGACACAAGCACAAAGACTATTATTGTCTGAGGTGGTAGGAGCCGTTCTGGCCGCTCTCTGAGAACTCAGTCCTGGCCTAATGTGAGTCTGAGGTTTCTGGAGCTTCTTTTCCTGCCTGGGGCAAGTTTTCATTCACATATGCGCAGGAGCGTGGAGTCAAGGACTGGAAGGAACCCTTCTGCAGATGCCTCCTTGATCTCTCCCTGCACAAAATCTTCTATTGCAGTATTCTGTCTTACAAATCCCTGCTCCCTGGTCTTCCTACTCTTTGTCTTCACAGCTCAGCAAGAGGGAAAGCTGAACTCTCAGAATTCTGACTTCTCCCTCCCTACCCTGTGGCTGTTAACCTGTTTCCAGCTAGAAAGCCAGGGCAGTTGTAGGACTCACCTATTTAATTTCTCTTGTATTTGTGGTTATGTCGTGCTGTCTTCCTGTGTTTTATAGCTGTATGAGGCAAGAAGGTCAACCTTGTCGTCATTCTCAGCGCTCGGTCTCTCAGTTGTGTCTGACTCTTTGCAACCGTGTGGACTGTAGCCTGCCAGGCTCCTCTGTCCATGGGATTTTCCAGGCAGGAATACTGGAGTGGGTTGCCATTTCCTCCTGCAGAGGATCTTCCCCATCCAGGGATTGAACCTGTGTCGTCTGTGTCTCCTGCATTGGTTGATGGATTCTTTGCCACCTGGGAAGCCCATCCTTGTCTTGGTTACTCTCTTATGTCCATAAACAAATGTCCTGTAATTGGCATTTTGCATTTTCTCTCTTATGTTTAGAGGTAATTTTGTAGGTTGTTTTTGCTGACATGTAGTTGGTCTTTGCCTCCTAATTTAAATCGTTGTCTTTCTTGGTGTCTTCCTAAGAAGTCTTTGTTGCTTAGGTAGGAAGTCATGTGTTGCCACGGACAGTCTGGTGCTCTTCTTACTAACAGAGAAATAGAAGCAATGCTCTAAGCAGAGGTGATACAGATTTTTGCCTCTCATGTGGCATCATTTCATAGAATACACAAGAACTTGGCCATTGGTTTTTCTCCCACTGCATGTGGTTTCAGGCATATTCTTTAGCTGATGAATTCACCACCTACTCCATTTTTGGGTCATGAATCTGTAGGCTTGAATTCTGTTCTGAGAGCCAAAGCGTTGCAACGTGCTGAGTTGGTTGGTTTGCTGCCTGGAAAATTGTTAGGGCAAAATTGATACTTTGATTGGGGAGGGAAAGAGGCAGATTTTCAGATGAAAGATGTTCAATTCCAAATAATGCGAAAGAATTTTGGCTTATTCATAAAGCATGAGTAGAATTAGATATATCACGAAAAAGAGAAAGAAGTTCAGCCCATAAATAGTGGTGAGTGGGTATCATAAGACTACAGATAAGTAGGGTAACCATATAGCCTGTGGGCCAAGTATAGTCCTGGTTTACTCCTGTCGTCCTAAGGTAATTATTAATCACATCACCTTTCTCTATTGAAAGTGTCACGGTTTTTGATGGCTTTACACCACAATGGTTTTATACCATATGACTATACACACACACACACACACACACACACACACACACACACACACATATGTATATGTATATCTGTCTATATCTGTCTACTTATCTCTATAAAATCATCCTACTTGCAAAGAATAGTTTAGATTATACAAAATAATTGTTATATTTTTGGTTCTTGTTATTCTTCTTGAATGATGGATTTACTGTTTACTTTGTAATTTAAATACTATTTAGTGACTGATAAGTGCGTGTTGGATGCTTTTTTTCCTTTAATATTTGCTATTTTTCCTGCAGATGATCTCAATGCCACCCACCAACACTGTGTTTTGGCTGGTTTACCACCTCGGTTTAGTTCCACCCACCGAGTGGCAGAGGTGAGTGTAAATAAAAATGTGACTCAAACTTAATTGGATGTGACAGAAGTGGTTGCATGAGCAATTTATCATAGAACTTTGGAAGAATATTTGATAGGAAAATTGCTTCCATCTAACTAGACTTTAGCCTCTGTTTACTTGCTTTTTGAGCTTTGACTTGTGTTGGATCCAGTTGTAAAAAGTGTCTTCACAGCCTGGGCTAAGTCTGTTTTGCTTCTTCCAAATTGTGTTTCTTGGAAAAGGTACCTGCAAGAGGGGACCTTGACAGGTGTTGCTGGTTGGAGATTTTCTAAAGTGTTGGTACCTGTCAAGGTCAAGGTCAGGGTGGGTAGATCTGTGTGCTTGTGCATGTGTTAGTTGTAACTGGGCTCAGAGGGTTGAGAATTTACATTCCCATTAACTTTTGGGTCAGGCTTCTGGGCATGTGAATGTAAATTAAGGAGACAGTTACAGTGGTGCCAGGGAATTTCTGAACTCCCTGGTCGGGTTCCTAACCCAGGCTTGATTGCTACATTCTGCCACCACTTGCAGTGGCTGATAGTCAGCTGATTAGACTAGTTCAGAATAGAAAGTTAAGGGATGAGGGAAGCCCTTAGTAGTCACCCTGGGATGTTGTGTGTGCTTAGGTAGGGAGGGTTGTAGAGAGCAGGGGGAATGATCATGAAAAGGATTACAAGTTGACCTCGTATCCAAACTTGTTATCTGTGCTTTGCTTTTATAGCTTGACTTTTCACTGTACTGCAGGGGACCAGTGTGAGAAAGTTGGGCAGAAGGGATAAAATAAAGTGTTAGGGAAACACAAACGTGCAACCTTTCTAGTCCTGATACTGTCGAGTCTATAAGGCACTGTCACGTGTGCTGGTAATTAAGTAGCTTTCCTGGTAGACTGATCATGCTGCTAGGTGGCTGAGATGGCGTGTGTCTGTTTAAATCAAGATGCCAGCAAGTCCATCAAGCATTCCACCGCCCGCCCCGCTTTCTCTTTATCTCCCTTTCTTGTTTCTTCCATTCAATCATTCATCTAAATATTCGAGGGCCTGTTCTGTGTCCAGCAGCACTAAAGGCTTGAGAGAGAGAGAGCGTGCCATCAGCTTGATGGCTATGCCCACTAGTTTTGCTGAACTAGCTTTTCAGTTTGAGAGGCAAATATTAAATAGATAAAAGCACAGATAATTTATCTTAGAGACCTAAAAGTAAGTTCTGTTAGAAAGGAAGAAAGGAAAGAAGTGAGGGAGGGGGCAAGGGACAAAGGGAAGGAGGGAAGAGGAAGCAAAGTGAAAGGGAGGAGTGAAGGAAGGCAAAACGAAGTGAGCAAGCAGTTATAGAGCATCTCACATGTGCTTTGTGTTATGCAAAAAAGATTCCATTTTTGTATAATACAAGGTGCTATAGACATCTGTCTTTCTAGTCAGAACTTTCCCAGGAACTCTTTTGAGTGTGTGGCTACTTACACATATCTTTGCATCTTTCCTAATTCAATCTGGAAGAGTGGACAGGGTGATTAGTGCTGTGCTTCGAGGGCTAGTGTAAAATGATGAATAAGAAGTTTGGGAAAATGTATTTGATAAGGATAGCAATCACATCTAATTCAGAGTGTTCTTATGAGGATTAAATGAGTTAATACGTGTAAGTGTTTTAGAACAGTGGCTGATACAGAGTATGCCTGCAAAGAAGGTTAGCTGCTATACATATATATTAAATTGCTACTACCTCTACTACTACTGTTGCTACTGCTATTTCTACTACTATTACTATTACTGTCTTTTTCAATTATCCTGATGAAAGCTAGTAGGAGACAGGAACAGCCAAAACTCTGTGTGGAAGGCGATACTCTCTGTTGATACACTGGAATGAACACAGTAAAGATAATTTATGTCATCAACAAATCTTAATTGGAAGAGTTGCTATTGACTAAAAGTTACTACTCAGAAGAAGGGAAGTGATTTTAGTTCTATCATCCATTCTGCAAACTTCTGTGTAACTTTCCAGTGTTCAAGGTGTTCTTTTAGACACTTGGAAACAGCAGTAGTTGACATGTGTGGGATCTTTAAGATGCTTCCCGTCTAAGAGGAGGTAGAGTACAGAATAGAGAGTAGCAAAACAGCATAAGACTTCATGAGTGATCTGACAGGTAGACATGTAAGACTTGAACGTGAGGGATTAGGGAATTTTAGGACATTTGAGGTCAGCTAGTGGGATGAGGACTCAGGTGGAAGTATTGTGATTGGTTTGGGATGGGGCTACAAGGGGAATATTGAATGGCTCAACTTTGATTGAATCCAAGGATGCTAGAAAAGGAGTGTTAGCAGATAAAGGCTGATCCCTGAATGGGACCAGATTGTGAAAGATCTTGGATATTAGGTGTGTGTGGTTAAATTAAGGGATTTCCTGGTGGCTCAGACAGTAGTGAATCTGCCTGCAATGCAGGAGACCCAGGTTCAATTCCTGGGTCAGGAAGATCCCCTGGAACAAGGCATCCCTGGGATCACAAAGAGTTGGACTTGACTGAGCGACTAACACTTTCACTTTCACAAACTTAAATTGGTTGTTGAACTGAAAGTCACTCAGTCATGTCCAACTCTTGAGACCTCATGGACTGTAGCCCACCAGGCTTCTCTGTCCATGGGATTTTCCAGGCAAGAATACTGGAGTGGGTTGCCATTTCCTACTCCAAAACTGGTTGGTAGATGGGGATTATTGATGATTTATTTATTGCAGTATTGACATATTGGAGATATCTTTCAGAAGATGAAAATGATAAAGACATCAATTAAACCTATTAGTCTGAACTAAAATAGTGGCTACAGGAGAAAAGAAGAAATTCCCTTGACTAATGTAGGAAATGTAGTGACAGACTTGGCAACTGAATGCAGTGGAGGAGGGAATATAAGAGTGAATGAGTGGGTGAATGAATGAATGGATGAACAAGTGAATGAATGAACACACTAACCAATTTTCTCTTTACTGGATGCTTGTCATGGGCCAGGCTCTTGGGTGACTCTGAGGTTGCAAGTCTGGATGATTTGGAAATGACGTTACTATAAGCAGGTAGTTCTAAGACACTAGGGAAAGAATATAGTTCACTTTTAAACAGTCTGAGTTAGAGCTGCCAAGTGGAGAGGTCCAGCAGACAAATGGAAATTTGGGATTAAAATTTGTAAGAGATCAGAGCATATTTCCTTCTCCACCTCCTACAATAAGGAGCCCTTCATACTGTGTTTTAAAGGATACCTCTGGTCTCACTTCCTTTTTTCCTAGATGACCAACTTTACTAAAGTGGCAGTGCTTTAAAAATGTCCTGAGGTTTAGCTTTCTGTTTAGTTATAGCTATATTTGTGTCTTCTAGTTTTTAGGGAAAGTTTTGAGCATTAATTTATTTATTTAAAAAAAAGAAATGGAGATGTACAGTGACGCTCTTAGGAGAAAAATATAATCCCAAACCTGTACCTTTTATCTCTACTTTAGTTGAAGCTTATGTTATTTTACTGATTAGATACATATAATGTGAATGATGTGACTGTCCTGCTTTGTATATGATCATGGTCAGTACCCTCCATGATCTGTGGGCCAGCCAGCTGTTTTTGTAAATAAAGTTTTATTGGAACACAGCCAGGTTTATGTATTGTTTATGGCTGCTTTGAAGCTACAATGGCAGAGCTGAGTAGTTGAACACAGACCTTATGACCTGCAAGCCTAAAATATCTACTATCTGGCCTTTTAAAAGAAAAAGTTTCTCATTCTGTTTTACATGATCCTGTATATACAGGCTTCAAAAAGTACCTTAAAGTTAAATGTAATTAAAAAAAAAAAAATCATCATTTTAAGTTTAACTTTTTACTTCTACCAAAAATCAAAAGTGATAATATTCAGTGCTGGTGAAGTTACAGTAAAACTGCACATTCATGCACTTCTGGTGGTTTTTCTAATAAGCATACTTTTTGGAAAGCTATATTGGAATATGTCCAAAGCACCATGAATATTTTTATGGTATGGTAAAAATATTGAATAACATTTTTGATCTCAAACCTAGGAAAAAATTCAAAAGAAGTATATGTAAAAAACTATTTACCTGGCATGATTAATAGTAGTGAAAAGTTGAATAGAACCTTAACACCTTCATATTATGTGACTCACTAATTAAATTGTTAATATTAGCTCATTGAGCAGCATTGCAAATGGTGGTTTGGAATACTTATGTACAAACAATGAAAAACAGCATATACATTGATATGTGTATATTGATTACAGCTATGTGTGGATGAAGAATCACACTCAATTAAAATAGGGTAAGGTGACAGCATTATGTTTTTATCTTGCTTAAAGCTTTTAATTTCATCTTAACTGTTTTTCAATAACAGAAGAGGGAAAAGATTTTTTTTCCCCATCACTATTGTTAACATTACTATTTCCTTCAATATATATAGAAAAAAATCCATGCAACTTTATAGCTTCTCTTGTTCTACAACTATCCTTTCCCTCATGCAATATTAAGTTTGACCTTTTTTCTGTGCCAAAGAAAATAATTTGCTATTTTCTGCCTATTCACAATATGTAGGAAACAGATTGTTTTAAGGAAATGCTGTTCTGAAATTCATTTTAGTTACTCAGAAGAAATCTATTCAGTTTTTGGTTGCAAAAATGTGATTAGGTTATGTCTGATGACTCTCAATCTTTATTTGGTTTTAGGTTATTTTTTTCTGGTTGTGATAGAATGTTCTTGAGATTCAACACAGAATATCTTTTTTTTTTCTAAATTTAAATTTTTTTGTATAATTATATTTTGAATAGGTACTTGAATGGTTCAAAACTCAAAAAATATCTAAGCGTGTACAGTTGATATGTGTCTCTCCTCAACCCAACCAACTCCTCTTCCCCAGAGGCAACTGCTATTATCAGATATTTTTTTAATCCTTTCAGTGATATTTAATAAATATATAAGCAAACACATATGTATTTAATGATAATTTTAAAAATTTCTTACATAGCTAGTAGCCTGCACACTATTCTGCATTTTTTGTTTTGCTTTATTTTAGTTAACCTTGATGAATAATTATTTATCAGTATGCGATTCTTAGGAGAAGGCAATGGCAACCCACTCCAGTACTCTTGCCTGGAAAATCCCATGGACAGAGGAGCCTGGTAGGCTGCAGTCCCTTGGGTCACTAAGAGTCGGACAGGACTGAGTGACTTCACTTTCACTTTTCACTTTCATGCATTAGAGAAGGAAATGGCAACCCACTCCAGGTTTCTTGCCTGGAGAATCCCAGGGACAGGGCAGCCTGGTGGGCTGCCCTCTACGGGGTCGCACAGAGTTGGACACGACTGAAGCGACTTAGCAGCAGCAGCAGAAGCGGCAGCATGTGATTCTTAGAGAAGGAAATTTTTTAAAAAGATATGATACCAAAAGCATAAGCTATCAAATCAAAAATAGATGATTTGGACTTTACCAAAGTTAAAACTGTGATGTTTCAAAGGTTACCATCAAAAAGTAAAAAACACAACCCACAGAATGGGAGAAAATATTTGTAAATATATTACAAATATATATATATCATATATCTCACAAGGTGCCCATTTTTAGAATATGTAAAGAACTCTTACAAGTCAGTGATTGAAAAGATAAATAATCCAACCTTTTTTAAAATTAAAAAAGTTTTAAAATTATTTTAATTGGAGGATAATTGCTTTACAATTATCCTTTACAATTATGCTTTGCAATTAAACCACCACACTTGTGGTGGTTTTAGCCATACTTCGACATGAATCCAA
This sequence comes from Muntiacus reevesi, assembly GCF_963930625.1. NCBI lineage: Eukaryota > Metazoa > Chordata > Mammalia > Artiodactyla > Cervidae > Muntiacus > Muntiacus reevesi. The sequence goes on from NC_089250.1 coordinate 235,216,569, forward strand.
CCTTTTAAAAAGGTAAAGGATCTGAATAGACATGTCTCCAAAGGAGATAGACAAATGGCCCATAAACACATGAGAAGATAGCTATAATCAGAATCACAGTAACAAGTGTTCTGAGGATATGCAGAAATTGAAGCCTTCATACATTGCTGGAGGGAATGTGAAATAGTGCAGCCATTTTGGAAAACAGCCTGGCACTTCTTCAGAAGGTTAATATAGAATTACCATATTGCCCAGCAATTCCATGCCTAGGTGTATACCCAAGAGAAATGAAAACTTGTATGTGAATGTTCAAAGCAGCTTAATTCATAATAGCCAAAGAGTGGAAACAGCCCAAAGTTTCATCCTCTGATGAATGGATAAACAGAAGGTGTCATATCCCTATGGCTGAATGATTTGATAATGCTATTTGACAATAAACAGGAATGGGATACCGACACAGTTCAACATGGGAGAACCTTGAAAATAAGACTGAGTGAAAGAAGCCAGTCACAAAGGACCACAGATTGTATGATTTCATTTATACAAAATATACAAAGTAGCCAAATCTATAGACCCAGAAAGTAGATTAGTGTTTGCCTAGAGCTGGGAAGGCTGGGAGAAATGAGACGGCATGATTGCTGAAATGGACAGGGTTTCTTTTTTCAAGTGATTAAAATGCTCTAAAATTAACTGAGGTGATGGTTACACAGCTCAATATACTAAAAAACATTGAATTATATGCTTTAAGTGGGTAAATTTTAGGACATGTGAGCTATTAATATATCTTAATACCAACTGTTACCTAAAAAAACTAGTCCTGATTATAAGTTCTTTAGGAATATATATACATCTTCTGGGTGATTAGAATTCATCTTCCTCTATATCAGATGACTTCTAATCACCCAGAAAATGTATATATATTCCTACCCCCCCCCCTTTTTTTTTTGGTGGCAGCAAGTATGGCTTCACCAGAGTTCATTTAACTGGTCCCTTATTGATGGGAAATTCTGTGTTGTTTTAATCTTTTGTTATAGAAGATGGCATTTCAGTTAATTGCCTCTCATGGAGGTTACACCATACTTGGGAAAGTAAAGGTACAGGCGGAATATGTTTACAGACAGAATGTCATGAAAAAAATATGTTGTAGAGTTGCCCATGGGACAAAGGCGAGTGGTAATTCAATTCTAGTTTTTGTTTTTTCTTTGTAGCACATTGGAGCTGCTGCCCTTCTATTCCCAGCACTTTGGGATCGTCATATTAAAATACCTATTAGTCAAGCTTCTGGTTTTGGCACAGAAACTTTGGTTTTTTTTTTGTTTCCCCCAGGCGTGCCCAGGTCACATTGTGTAAAGTGGCAGTAACCGTGCAAAGAATTTTTGTACCAGGGGATTAGCCTTCAAGGTTATTTCGACGGGATCTGTTTAAATTGTAAATAATAAAAATACTTTGGGGAGACATTTCCCTCGTTGGGTCTAAAATATATTTATAACTTGCTTTTTATCATCCTAGGAAGTTGTGTCATTATCAAAACAAACGGATGCACACTCCGCCTGCATCCTCTTTTTTTTCTGACATGTGCTCATTCAAAGGAGTTTGTCCCTTTGACCTCTGTTTGCTCCCACAGATGAAAGAGGGGTGGGCCCGTTACCTGTGCCTTTGCTCATGCCCAGGTACTAGGTGATGCCTTTGAACATGCCTTGAGGGCACGAGTCACAGATTCTCCACGATTTGAAGGTTCTCTTCTGCCAGCGACTTGCAACTGCCTAGTGTACACTTTCTTGCCGAAAAGGAAAATGAATCCTTTGCTGTGTTTATAGCTTCATTTGTCCCCCCATTGCTGTTGTATTTTGGATGTTTTTGAACCAGTTCCACTGTCTGTTTACCTTTTTATTTCCCTCATTTTTAGGTGCAGGACACTTGAGATAAAGTTAGCATCCTTGACTTCTTGGTTAACTAGTTATTCCTCCAATAGCTACTTAGGGCCTGTCACCTGGTGGCTCAGATGGTAAAGAACCTGCCTGAGATGCAGTAGACCCAGGTTCGATCCCTGAGTCAGGAATGGCCCCTGGAGAAGGGATTGGCAACCCACTCCAGTATTTTTGCCTGGGAAATCCCATGGACAGAGGAACCTGGCTGGCTACCGTCCATGGGGTCGCAAAGATTCAGACATGACTGAGCGACTAACACTTTCCAATAGGTACTTATTAAGTTTTTGTTTTATATATATATTTTTAAGACTCAGGGACTTCTCTGGAGGTCCAGTGGTTAAGACTCCATGCTTCCACTGCAGGGGGCACAGCTTCAGTCCCTGGTCAGGCAACTAATCCTGACCCACATGCCTTACAACAGGACAAAAAAAGAAAAAAAAAGACTCAGTTCTCAGTGCTGTGGTATGTGTAGAGTATATACATTTGGAAACAGGGCTTTAGCCTCCAGAAGCCTACTCTCTGGAGATGCGAAACCTATGTAATAAGAAAATAGCAACGTGAGTGGCCCAGGGGAGGCCAAGGTGGGAGCACAGAGCCCAAGGAGAAAGCTGCTGTGGTCAGTCTTGGGTTAAGAAGCATAGGCTGAGTTGAGAGGGCGCCAGGTAAATGCCCAGGAAGAGGACAGACATCCTAGGAAGGGAGGCGTTGGTAAACTTGGGGTTCGCTTATCACCTTGGTGACTGATTCTGTCTCCACAGTGCTCGACGGGGACCTTGGAATACATCTCACAGCGCTGCCAGGTGGCCCTGCAGAATGTCCGCGATGAGGCAGAAAACGGAGAAATCTCTTTGAAATCCTTGGAGTCGGTGGTTTTGAAACAAGGAGAAGAAATCCACAATGAGGTAAGGGCTTCCAAAAACTGTGATGATTCTGTCCTACTTGTAGCTAACGAAGTAATCGGCCACTGTTTGCTGTGAGTGTCAGAGACCAAGGATGGTTCATTGCTTCCAACAAGACAGTAGCCAGAGCATCAGCATTTTCATGCCCGTTCTGCCAGCCTTTGTCTCCACCGCACACAGAGGGCCAGTTAGCATATGCCAGATGGTGTGTGCATGGAGGGTTTACATTCTATTAATAGGAGAGGGGACTTCCCTGGTAGCTTAGCTGGTAAAGAATCTACCTGCAATGCAGGAGACCCCTGTTCGATTCCTGAGTCGGGAAGATCCCCTGGAGAAGGGATAGGCTATCCACTCCAGTTATCTTGGACTTCCCTGGTGACTCAGATAGTGAAGAATCTGCCTGCAATCCGGGAGACCTGGGTTCAATCCCTGGGTTGGGAAAATCCCCTGGAGGAGGGCATGGCAACCCATTCCAGTATTCTTGCCTAGAGAATTCCCATGGATAGAGGTGCCTGGCAGCCTACAGTCCATGGGGTTGGAAAGAGCTGGACATGACTGAGCAATTAAGCCTAGCACAGTAGGAGAGGAACCCAGGCTGGGGTAACCTGTTCGTGATGGGCAGTAGGCAGGCTTTTCCTTTGCTCCAAATCAAGGCACATCTTTTTCCTCTAAGTCTGTTATCAAACCCGCCCTTTATTCTGGGGAGAGAAATTATATTTTCCAAGGGTATTAATATACACACATCCTTGCAATGAGAGGCTGAAACAAAAGGCAAGGTGTGTAGAAATGCAAGAGGCCCATGAAGGATAATCTTCCGACGAGGACTGATGGAAACTGAAGGTGAATCCTCAGAGCAGGTGCCTTTTGTTTACAAAATTCTGAAGTCTGTGAGACCAGCAGGTCTGGGTCCCCTGAGTCAGTGTTTCACAAACTTTGGTATTTTCATGAATACCGTGTCAATTTTTGCTATATCTTTGGACTGTATCTATTGTTATCTTTTTAGTATTTTCTAAAGAATCAGCTCATTTTTTATGTAAATAAAAATCTTTAAAAAGGAAGCTTTATATTACCACTTTTAAGTGGAAAGCCAATATCAGCGGACAAAAGAAAAGATAACCAGAAAACTCTAGCCTGTGAAAACAGCAATGTTATGCTATTCTAGCAGATGCTTTTGGCTAAAGAAGGTACTGGGCCTACAGTCTTCATTTTTCATGTTAAGAAGTAAGATTAGTGCAGAACTTCATACACTTTCTAAAAGTCATCGAATTCTACACTGAAAATGGGTGCATTTTGTAGTGGGTGCATGTGTGTCTGCGCTCTGTCGCTTCAGCATATCTGACTCTTTGCAATCCTATGGACCGTAGCCCTCCAGGCTCCTCTGTCCATGGGATTTCCCAGGCAAGAATACTAGGGTGGGTTTCCATGCCCTCCTCCAGGGGATCCTCCCAACTTAGGGATCAAACCTGCATCTCTTGTGTCTCCTGCATTGTAGGTAGATTCTTTACCCCCTGAGCCATCCAGGAAGCCCTTCATGGTGGGGAAATATACCTTAAAAAAAAGTATATAAAAAAAGAGGTTACCAAGTGGTAGAGAATTATTGAAGATTGTCATCCATCAAAGACTTTTTCTTTGATTTAGTTAGAATGATTGGTGGAGAATTTAGAATACAAAAATGTTCCCAATCATCTTTTCAATAAATAATTACTGAACATGCACAAAGCACTCTGGAAAGGTGCATTTGGATAAGTGAAGTGAAGTCACTGAGTCGTGTCTGACTCTTTGCGACCCCATGGACTGTAGCCTACCAGGCTCTTCCATCCATGGGATTTTCCAGGCAAGAATACTGAAGTGGGTTGCCGTTTCCTTCTCCAGGAGATCTTCCAGGGATTGAACCTGGGTCTCCCACATTGTAGGCATACGTTTTACGGTTTTTGGATAGACTGGTAAGTAAAATAGACATTCTAGTGCAGGGAGATGATGGTAAACAATAAATACCCTCCATCAGTTCATTATATAATATGTTGGACAAAACTAAAGTAGAGGAGATTAAGATAAGCAGAGAGCATCCCCACTATAAGATGTCCTTTGAGCAGAGACTTGAAGGAGGTAAGGGAGGGAGCCACGTGGATATCCAGGTCACAGTGTTTCAGGCAGAGGGTAAAACCACTGCTTGGGCTGGTACAGTGGGAGAATGCCTGGTATTCATGGACTAGCTGAGGGACAGTCCCGTGTAAATGGTGGGAGTGGGGCTGAGAGTTCCAGGAGATGAGGTCATGGAGACGTGCCAGGGGACGAGGAGCTGGAGGTTGTATTGGTCGCTGGAGGTGTCTGTAAGGACCAGGACTTTGCCGTTTACTTTGAGGGTATTAGGGAACCACTGAGGGGTTTTGAGCAGAGGAGAACAGTGCTCACACAGAGCCATTAATATTTTCTTTCAATGTTTTTTTTTACTGTGATGCAAGTCACATAATATAAAACATACTATTTTATTTTATTTTAAAACATACTATTTTAAACATATTTAACTGTATGGTTCAGTAGCACTATGGTTCATGTTGTGGTACAACTCTTGCCATCATCCGTCTCCCAAATTTTTAGCTTTCCTAAACTGAAACTCTGTCCCCATTAAACACTAAACTCTATCCCCATTAAACGCTTAAGTCCCCGTTCCCCGTCCTCAGCCAGCCTCCTCTGCCCCACCACACCCCTGACCCCTGGCATCTACCAATGTACTTTCTGACTCCATGGATTTCCCTATTCTCATGTAAGTGGAATCAAACAGTATTTGTCTGTACCTACTGTATATTGGAATGCATTTTTAAGGTTAACTTAATATATGTCCTACTGTTTTGTCTCGCTTCCTTTTCCCCCCCCATGCTATACAGTACGTTCTTATTAGTTATCTGTTTTATACATAGTAGTATGTAAATGTCACTGTCTCCCAATTTATTCCCCCTGCTTTCCCTGCTTCGTGTCCATACACTTGTTCTCTAAATCTGTGTCTCTATCTTAATGTCATGTAATATCTTTAAAAAGATATTTAATTATCTTATGAGCTGCTCCATAGTTTGTGAAATATGCCATAATCTCCAGAACCAAAGGCAGAGAAATTCTGCCTTTCAGGGAAATAATAATCACTTCTAATGCTCATCTAAACCCAGGGCTGACTTTTCTTCACTCCCTTTTGTTTACCAAGTGGCTTGTGTTCTCTGCCACCAATTCCTACTGGAGACCCTGCTGAGAAGTAGAACTTGAGGAAAGAGAAGCATCTGTGGGCCCAGTGACCTCACTCAGTTAGACTTGGATGCAAAGTTACGTCTTACTCTGTATCACCTTCCATAAACACCTTGCAGGTTTAGGAGCCAGGCTAGCGATGCACCGGGATGGATGTGTTCTTTCACACGTATGTGGGCTCTTTTCCATCCTTTCTGGTCTTCTGTGACTGACTGTGATGTTTTGTTACCAGCGATGGGTGGGGGTTGTCTGTAAAATCACACTGTTTATCTAACCAGAGGAAAAATACTGTCATCTGAACCCATGTGCTTGAGAAAGTGGCTGGCTGCTTTTGACATTGTATATGTTAGTGGGGTGGGGGGGATGGGGGCAGAGATGTATCAGAAATGTTAGCCCCTTGAGGCTAGCCTCAGCTTGAATGGGGAGGTCTTAATCTAAGTAGCATGTTTACCAGTCTTCTCCAACCTCCCAGTCTTTGATTCTTCAAGATCATGTCCTTGCTTTCAGAATGAATTCCACATGTCAGGGCATGTCATCAGATGCTCTTCTTCTGCCACGCGAGTTGGCATGCTCACGCTCTGCTGTGTTCTGCTCTGTGAATGAGAGCATGAGTGTCCATAATCTTCCCCACACTTCTTACTCTGCGCTTTCCTGTCTCTCAAAGGCCTTTGCTGGACTAATTATAGGATGAAGCCTTTGGTTTTATGTCTGAAGACCTTTGTGCTGTGCGGATTTCAATGTGGTTGGTCTTCCTTGTCTTAGATAGTTTATAACTAAGCAGTTTGGGGACCTTGGAGATCGGAACTCAGTACCTGAAGGATATACTGTTTTTCCAATTTAAGATGCTTAAACAGGTTTTTGGTCAAGTTTAATAGACCCTTCCTCTGTGTTTATAAAATAGTCTTTTCCTTCTTAAAAATTATAAAATGTGAAATTCATTCTTGTCACCTAGTAAATTTCCCCTAGGAGAATGTATTGGGTTGGCCAAAAAGTTGGTTCAAGTTTTTCCATGGCCAAAAAGTTCATTCAGGTTTTTCCATAAGATGTTACAAACATAAGATGTTATGAACACAGTATGTTGGCCAAATGAACTTTTTGGCCAACCCATTACTATTTGATGTCATCATTTGGTTCTCATTTTGTGCTGATCAGACCTGTTTCTTCCTTAGAACTCCTGCGAGAGGGCTTTCATGGAGTAACTCTTTGTAGATTGAGCCTTAGCATGTCTCCCTGTTCTAATATCTAATATTAGATATTAATATCATTCTAATATTTTTCTGCTTGAAAACACTTATTTCATTTGCTACAGTGAGACATTTACCCCTGTGGGCATGTTCCCACCCCTCATGCATAAGCTGACCTGGGATCAAACCAAGGATTGAAACTAACTTGGCAGAAGTAGGTGACGTTCGCTTACCTGTAAGAGTGATGCAAATGATTTCCAACTGTACAGTGATGTAGTGACTCAGAAATGTGATTTGGGAATCTTATAAGCTTTGCTCCCCATTGCCTAAGTTCCCAGTGACTACGGTTCAGGTCAGCAGATGGATTCTGTTTGTGCTTCACCTTCAGAGTTTTCTAGACATTTCTAGGAGAAAAGCTTTTCTTGACTGACCCCTTTATTGACTGTTCCACAGAGCAGTCAGATGCAGGTGAATTAGAAAGGTTCTAAGAGATGATTCTCTGGGTCATAGCTACATAACTAACACTGTTGGAAATGTGTTCATTTTTCTCTGAAGATTCAGAAGGCCCTTCAAGATCCTGCAAGTTCTCTAGACTTGTCAGTGCACCTTCTGACACCTGTGGGTATTCCGTATCATTGTATTGTCATTACACCAAAGATCAGATATTAGTGAATTTCCATTAAGTGCATGTCTGAAACCTGGGAGTGTGGTTTAAAAGCATCATGAACAATGACAGCACCTCAAGAGAAGCTGAGAGCCTGGCCGGAGGGACTACCCTCTGGAGAAGAGTTGAAGAGCCTCCTCTAGTCATGGCTAGACCATTGTCAGTCAGCCAGTATGGTGAGACTGATTCTTTTTAGCCTTGAAGTAATAGGATTTGTGCTCTATTCTGAGTCCTGGCCCTTTGGTTTTATGCAGCATCTGCCCTGCCTCTTTCCTTCCTCATCTGCAGAGTTTGGGGTAGAAGGGTGGCTGACTGCTTTTATTTTGGTAACCCCAACTGAATCAGGCAGCTGGAAATATTTTTTGCTTTCTTAATTAATTTTAAGGAAAGTGCCAACTGCTTATCTTGGCAATGTTAGAACTGGCGAGGGCAGTATTTGATGAATATCCTGTAATAGTTTTTGCCCACAATGTCAGAGTGAAAAAGCCAGGTTACGGAGTTGATTAAAATGCATACCAGTGGGTTTCATGCCCACAAAGATTGTATCTCATGGGCAGTACTTCCACGCCTGAAAAAAAACTCTTGTTGGGTATAAGTTTCAGGGTTGAACTTTTCTGGACTGGCCTCAGTGGAACAGGGGGTGAGCATGAATTAACATGGTTGTTAAAACTTTTCTTGCTCAAAAATTTCATAAGATTGTGAGATTCTTGAGGACAAGGAGTGCTGGGCCTTGTGGTCTCCTTTGGTCTGTATTCTTAGTATCTCCCAAGTGTCCGGCATGCTTGGCTGTTCATTATCAACCCACTTAATCCTCACCACAAAACTATGTGGTGATTATGTAATTATCTTTATTTTACAGATGACAGAGTTGTTCAGGAGTGGAGCCTAGAACTGACTCCAGAGACTTTATTCTTAACCATGACACTGTCTGTTTCAAAAGATAGTTGGGGCATCTAAAGAGGAAGCAAACATCATTATTTATTAAAACGGACAAGGTATTTCTTTGCTACCTTGTCCTATAGCAGAGTTTCCAAGTGTGCTCCACTCTTCTGAATTTTCATATACTGAAATCCAGACTCTTGTACCTTTACAGACTGAATGAACTAATTACAAATGATAATTATTTTGTTTCCTGTGATATCATGGTTGCCAAGGCTTGTGTGTTTTGTTGTCATAGTGGAAATAACCAGCCCAAAGATTAAAAAAAAATTAAAAGCAAAACCCTTTCAACTCTCCCTAACATAGGGGCTTGAAGCTTTGCTGACAGGCTGTTCCTGTAATGTGAACAAATTTCATGTGAAATCTAAAAAGAACTCTGTTTTTTTTTCCTTGTAATAAATAATGTTCTTAAACCTGTATTTTCAGAGAAGTTGAACTACACTTGTATTCATTTTCCTTTCAAAGCAGTAAAGTTTACCTCTGTTAACCACTGTCTTTTAATACCACAGATAAAGTTTAGCAGCTATTGTCTGAATATTGTCTACATTCCCTTTTTTCCCTGTTTAAACAGCTTTAACTGAAATCAGTTCTACATATCAAACAAACATTTAGTTAATGTAAACTAAAACCCTTTCATATGACTTGGTGTTCTCAGGTTAGTTGTTTGAGTGGTTTTCACCATTGTTAAATCTTCACAAGTTGCTTTTGTTTGCCTCATGAAAGTTCAGTGTGGATAAACAAACAAAAAATTCTTTGTGGTAACAGGTGAAGACTATAATAACTCAGTGCCTGTATATGGAGCATGATTACCTTAGCAAAGCCAACCTTAACCAATATTAAGCTGTGAAAGCTCTACATTTCTTTAGACAGCAGAAGTAAAAAGAGCTTTGGGATGAATGAAGTTGTACTTTGATGGTAAAATTTGCTTTTCAAACTGAAGATAAGTGATAGAAAAAACATAGGAAACAACTTCTTATGCTTTTAAAGCTTAAGTTGGTCTCTTCACCTACATATGTTGGGATTATTTCAGTGCAGGAAGCAGAAAACTCAACCTGAAACGGTTTAAGCCTAAGGGGCTTCAGAAGTAGCTTGATCAAGAGTCAGTTGATTTGACTAGGACCTGGTTTTTTAATCTGTTCATCTTGCAGCTGCTTCCTACTGTGTTGCTTCCATTCTTCCCAGTCTTCAAAATGGTTGCAGAATCCTTTTCCTGAATCTTCTGACAGTCTTATTCTGACTGATCATATGCCTGTTTCCCCCAAGCCCGTGTCTGTGACTGGAGACGTGTGATGGGTTGATTGGCTCAGATGGGGTTGCATGTTCCACTCCTGGTTTTAGAAGTGGAGCGCTACCCAGACCACATGGACTGAGACTTGGGAAGGCGATGGGTTACCAGATGAATCATGGGATTTGGCTAGAGTACAAGGGTGCTGAGGAGAGAAATATTTGAAGTTTACCATAGTAGGTTCTTAGGAAGGAAGAGAAATGCTTAGTGGCTTTACTGTGCTTTTCACCTATTGTCATTTGCCCTGACTGAATTGAAAGTGACAATTTGAATGGCTATATGGGTGTAATGTGTGCCTCCGTAATTAACTTCATATTGTTCAGTTACATGAACACCTCACTGCCAGCTCCTCCTGGCCCATGGGTAAATGCTTTGATTATTTTAGATCTAAAATTACTTAAAATTGGCACCTCCTAATATGTGTCTGTGTTTTGCTCTTTTCGTCGTTGCTTTTCAGTCGCTAAGTCGTGTCTGACTCTTTGCAACCCCATGGACTACAGCACGCCAGACTTCCCTGTCCTTCACCGTCTCCCAGAGTTTGCTCAGATTCACGTCCATTGAGCCATCTAACCATGTCATCTTCTGCTGTCCTCTTCTCCTTTTGCCTTCAATCTTTCTCAGTATGAGGGTCTTTCCAATGACTCAGCTCTTCTAATCAGGTGGCCAAAGTATCGGAGCTTCAGCATCAGTCCTTCCAGTGCATATTCAGGGTTGATTTCCTTTAGGATTGACTGGTTTGATCTCCTTGCAGCACTAATCTTTAATAAAGATGTCTAATGAAAGCATATTTTGTTTGATTATGCCCTTCCCACCCTACACAGCGCAGGCTGTCAGATGCTTTAGGATCTCAGGATTTGTCGTGATTGACTGATAGCTTCCTCATGTCTGAATGATGAATGTGGCTGAAAACCCCCTCCCCAGCCTGACCTGGGTTGTCTCCCTAAGCTCTAAGTCTACTTCCTCCCTGACTTTCTGAAAAGGCTCCAGAGACTTTGAGTTATATTGGGAACTGGTTAGGCTGAGCTTTTCTCACTTTTTCTCACCCTATGGCTGTGAAGTTACTGGAGGAGAGCTGAGTGACGAAGTCCACTGTCCTTGATTGTCCATCACGGGGACATTATAACCACGGTCTTGTCTTTATGATCCCCAGGTCGAGTTTGAATGGCTGAGACAGTTTTGGTTTCAAGGCAGTCGACACAAAAAGTGTACTGACTGGTGGTATCAGCCCATGAGTCAGCTGGAAGAGATGTGGAGAAAGATGGAGTGGTTGGTAAGTATCTGGGAGCGAATTTCTTGGGATGTTATGCCCTATCAGCCCTCGGCTGCCTGCTTTGCCTGGGTCAATGCAAGAGAAAGACAAACATCATATGATATAGCTTATACGTGAAATCTAAAATAATGATGCAAATGAAATCATCTTCAAAACAAAAGTTGACTCACAGACCTAGAAAACCAATTTATGGTTACCAGAGGGGAAAGGGAGGCGAGGAGGGATAAATTGGGAGTTTAGGATTAACATAGACGCACTACTGTGTATAAGATAGATAATCAGAAAGGATCTATTGTATAGCACAGGGGACTCTACTCAGTATTTTGTAATAACCTATGATGGAAAAGAATCTGAAAAAGAATAGGTTTATATATGTGTGTATATATATATATGCTTTGGTATATGTGGCTTTGGTCTGCACCTGAAACTAACACAACATTCTAAATCCACTGTACTTACTCTTTGTAAGGTAATGGGGACAGCCAGGATTTGATCAGCACAAGCTGAGTTCAGTGCAGTGAACCTTTACTGAGCACTTCCTATGTGCAGGGCTTTGCTGATGACTCAGCTGGTAAAGAATCTACCTGCAATGCAGGAGACCCCTGTTCACTTTCTGGGTTGGGGAGATCTGCTGGCGAAGGGATAGGCTACCCACTCCAGTATTCTTGGGCTTCCCTTGTGGCTCAGCTGGTAAAGAATCCGCCTGCAATGCGGAAGACCTGGGTTCAATCCCTGGGTTGGGAAGATCCCCTGGAGAAGGGAAAGGCTACCCACACCAGTATTCTGGCCTGGAGAATTTCATGGACTGTATAGTCCATAAGGTCACAAAGAGTTGGACATGAAACTGAGTGACTTTCACTTCTCACTTTTCCTGTATACAAGGCACCATGTTAGACATATGTTGGGAAGTGATCATGAGAACAATGCAGCAATTAATTACTAAACTTCATCTACATTTTTATAGGTACCAGGCACTATTCTAAGAGTTTTCCCTATATTAACTTTTAAAGTTAAACTGTTAAAGTTCTTAGGACAGTCTGGTGAGGTGCAGAAACTGTTAATTTATAGACATGAAAACCAAGGCCTAGAGAAATGAAGTGCCTCGCCCAAGGTCATGGAGTAAGTGGCAGAGGGAGACTGAATCCCAGGCCACCTGGCTCTGGAGCTTGTGCCCTTAACCACTGCATTTGGGTTACCACGGAGAGAAGCGTGAATATAGCCAGGTGTTACATTAACTCAAATGAAATCCTGTAATAGAGATTTAAAGAAAAAAATCACTGTCCAGAGGCAGGAGTATTACATTCAGAGCATTGGAGCTGGGACAGTTGTGAACAACAGATGTGGCTTTTGGGGACCTTGAGTGGGGAGAAGGAGGGTCGGTTGCAGAAGGCATTCTGAGAGAAGCGTTATGTCCCAGTCATTCTAAAAACAAGGTCATAAGGGGGGAAGTATAGTGTGACCAGAGCATGGAATTCAGGGCATGTGTAGTAGGAACTCTTGCTGGAAGGTACGTTGAGGCCACTTGGGTTAAGTCTAAATTTAAATTGTAGTAATAATACCAAATCAGGCTTCCCAGATGACTCAGTGGTAAAGAATCCACCTGCCAAGGCAGGAGACACAGGCTCAATCCCTGGGTTGGGGAGATCCCCTGGAGGAGGAAATGGAAAATTCCATGGATATAGGAGCCTGGTGGGCTACAGTCCAAAGGGTTGCAGAGTCAGACATGAGTTAGTGACTGCACGTGCATGCACGCACATGATACTTACTAAGTTCCATGCACTATTCTAAATATTATATATATAATTTATTTAATGTCTATGATAATTTCATAAAGTAGGTATTTTTCTCCCATTTTACACAGAGAGTCTTGTGTGGTATTGTGTGTGAGTCCCTTAGTCATGTCCAACTCTTTGCAACCCCATGGACTCCTCTGTCCATGGGGATTCTCCAGGCAAGAATACTGGAGTGGGTTGCCCTTCCCTTCTCAGGGGATCCTCTCCACCCAGGGGCCAAATCTGGGTCTCCCGCATTGCGGGCAGATGCTTTATCAGCTGAGCCACCAGGGGACCCCAAGAATACTGGTCTGGGTAGCCTATCCCTTCTCCAGGGGATCTTCCTGACCCAGGGATCGAACCGGGGTCTCCTGCATTGCAGGCAGATTCTTTACCGTCTGAGCCACAAGGAAGCCCAAGGAGACTAGAGCACAAAAGGTTTCCCTAACTTCCTCAAGGTCATACAGCTGAATCGGGGAACTGGAGTTAGAACTCAGGAAGACCAGCTCTAGGGTCATGCCCCGCACCCCCTCACTGTTCTACCTCCATATCATCGAGTTTGTAATGTAGTGGAAAAGTGATAAAAGCCTGCTAAACTCTTGAGAGAATACCGCTGTGCAGACTTTATGAGATGTGCTAGAAACAGTGAACCAATTTGCAAAAATAGGTAGTTTTTGCCAATCCCTGTTTTATAATAATGAAAATACCAAGTCACAACCATGATGGCACCCCAGTTTGAAAGTCTGAGTCAGAATCCAGAAGTCCCAGCTATCTAGCCTTTTCCTTAAATCTCTAAACCACACCTTTTCATGGATGTATGTTTAGGGGGAGGAATGTTGTAATCCTTTTAGCGTACTAACAGTATCACAAAAATGGATTTCTCCAAAGACATGAATCAGTTCAAAATGGAGCATTGTACAACTGGATTGGAGGTGATGAAAATTTCGTGGTGAAATTTCCTCAGTTAGTTCTGTAGTTAAAATTAGGCTGTACAGAGTATGATCCAGTTTTTCCTGGGATGTATATATAAAGGCAGCTTCATTTTGAGAGAATTTCTTTTTCACAGTATAATTCTGGTTTTACCTGTTTGTCTACATGAGCTAGAAACTTCCCTGGTGGCTCAGTGGTAAAGAATCCACCTGCAAGTCAGGAGCCGCTGGAGATGTGAGTTCGATCCCTGGGTTGGGAAGATCCCCTGGAGGGGGCGTTGTGACCCACTCTAGTATTCTTGCCAGGAGAATCCCCATGGACAGAGGAGCCTGGCAAGCTACAGTCCATGAGGTCACAGAGTCGGATAAGACTGAAGTGACTTAGCACACACATACGAGTTAGAACTTCTTTACTTGCTGAACCTTGATCTTAAGACATAGGTTGACTTTGGGATTGTAATTTAGCAGTTCTTTGAATTAGAGTTGGCAAACTGTAACAATTAAACTATTAGAGTTGGTGAAATAAGAAAGAAACTCACTTGTAGTGTCTTAAAAAAATATTTTTGAATTGCTTTTGTTCGAGGGCTTTTTTTTTAAGTGAAATCTTTGGTTTTGTGAGCTTACCAGTGATGTTCATTACGAATTCACTTAAACTATTTAGTTATATATATATACACACACACACATATATAAAACTAAACAGTTTAAAATATATATATATATATATTTTTTTAACTTGGTGGTGCTGGCTCTTTAGATAAACTATCTGTTCTTCTTAACTCTTGTGTAAAAATACTAAAAAGAAGAACAGCCTTGGGAGTTGGCCAGAGCCAGTTTCCTTGCAGTTGGTATGGTGTTACTGAGTGTTCTAAGTGAAATCAATGGGCTCTGTGTCTCAGCAAGTCTCAGGATGATGGTTATCAGCGGAGTGAAGGTTTGGGCCAAGATAAAAGGAATGACACTTCTAAATTAAATTTAAGCTTTGCTTCAAGCCTTTTTGTAATGACTTTTAACAAACTCGTAATAATGTACTTTTGCTATTGGAAGAGATGAGAATAATCATTGGAAAAGTCTATGGTTCTGTGACTGGTGGTGGCCTGCCAACCGATAGTTGTGTGCTGGGGATGGAACTGGCTCGGGCTGGTTACATTCCTACTTTGTACCAGCCTGCCTCCGATTTTTTCATTTGTGAGCAGTAGGGGGCAATGTTGAGCTACCAGTTTGAGGCCCCCGGATGCTAACTAAGCCTTTCAAGAAAATGCAGACAAATGTACCATTAACTGTCCAGAATTATCCCTGTTGCTTCAAGTTAGCTGTAATCTCCAAGATTCCATAACACAGGAAATCAGTGTGGGTTAACAAATTCAACAGCAATTTAACATAAAAAGTGCAGTGTTTGGTGCACATTTGGATTCTATAGAATTAGACTAATCCAAACAGCCTTTCTGAATGCACTCACTTGGCTTCCAGGGAATACGTGACTCAAAATGATGATCCTTTTAGACAAATGCTTCTTCTTTATCATTATGCTTTTCTGCATTTGTTGTGTATGTGTTGTGGAAAGATTTCCCTAATTAATGCACTTTGTCTGTTGTGCCACATAGCATCGATCTCCTTTGGCGAGAAAATAAAACAAAAAAACCTCAGGCAATATGTACATTACTTTTCACCTTTTGCTTGTGATTAAAGCACCCTTTGACAGCCCTCGTACTGGGGAAGAGACTTGTGTTGGAATTCCTCTCTGTCTTTGTGTTTTTTTTTTCCCCTTTGTGGTTGGAAGGTATAGTCTCAGGTAGGATCTAAAAGAAGAAGGGAAAATGAGCTTTGAAATCACATTTCTTCCATTAATGGTAATTGCTTCACATGTCATAACCAGTCACATATTTTAAAAAGTTTAGTCAGCTATCTCTAAGACTCCCCTAGCCTCCATTGCCCATTCCCTGTTCCAGCAAGCTCCTTTTTTTTTTTTAATCACACTGTTTATTCTTGCCATTTTTTTTCCCTGAGGATAGTTCTTCTCTGGGCATGCTCTTGTGATGTAAATGTTAAACCTTATATTTGAATGACATTCTGATAAAATATCACATTTTCCCTGAGTATTACCTCATGAATTTATGAGCCATTAAGCCCAAAAGCACCAGAACCCTTTCTTATAATCCAGGAACTTAGCCTAATCTTTCCTCTCAATTCTGCTCTTCAGGAAGGTACGATGACACTCTAACACTATTCAAATATTTGTATTTTATTTTATTTTTTAAACTAGCCCACCACTCCACATCTGAGATTAGCATGTTATGGGGCTACTCTTCAGGATAAGAGAGTTACCATTTGAAAGAAACTGCACAGGCTTTGCCTTCTGGGTAAAAAAAAAAAAAAAAAAAATGAAAAGCTGAACTCTCCTGTGAGGTGAGGAAGTCTTACTGTAGCCAGAGATTCAGTGGATAGGCCATTTGTCTCATAGGGTCTGGTATCGCGCTCTGTAAAACTGACATTTATTTTACCTATAAAAAATGCTTTAACACTATCAAGTTCACTGAGATATAGAAAAGAATGCTAGGTGTGATGTCCTCTAAATTGATGACATTTATTCCTTGCCTTTTGACCTTAAGAAAAAAAAAAAAGAGGTCAATTTGGTATATAATCCAATAGAATATTCTAGAAGAGTTTCCAGAGTAAACATTTTCAGAATACAGATGATTTTTGTAGTGGAGAGAAATTTCCTCCTCCTTCCTTTATGGCTTTTTAAGTTTTTTTTTTTTTTTTTTTCTAGAGGAGAAGGGTAGATCCTGATCGTTTTCAGTGTTTTGAATTGCATTTCCTGTCTTGACAGTTCCCCACGCTGGGATAGCAGTGCATTTATATGGCAGTTGGCCTTAATAACCTTTATTGACTTTAGTGGGTTGGAGCCAAGGCTGGATTATTTTAATGTATCCGTTTTGAAACAGTGTAAAACACAACATATAATTATGTTAGGTAAGCTATCGGCTACATTTAATTCTACCCATTTATGTTAACAATTGGCACGGGAGAGCAGGGAGACATGGAAAATGAGTAGGTGTTTTATTTCAGACTGTTACCCGTGTCTTGTTGTTAAAGTTTTAAGAGAGAAAGGTACTTAAGAATGTGAAAGTTGTCCTTTACAAGTCAGTTGTAATAGTTTAATTTCAGGATGAGTCATGCCTTTTAGCTTGTCATTCTGGCCCGTGTAAATCTTCTGAGAAGGCTCAGAGTGCGGAGCCTGTCCGCTGCTGTCTAGCTGAGCCCTCCTTAGTATAGGTTACCCAGAGGTGGGGAATGATGGAGCCAGGAGCAGTTTGTTTGTTTTTGGAGAGATTAATGAAGCTATCATCACAGTGCTTCAGATTAAATTCTTTGTAACTGAATAGAGGAACAAGGCTGCTTTTTCACATCCTGAAATATATCCTGGGTATACTGCTTTCTGCTATCATATTATAGTTCAGTTAGCTACGTTCATTTTAAACTTCCAGGATTAACAATTTTTAAGAGTGTGAGGAAGAAAATGATATAAATATAAATATTGATCTTTTTTTTCTTATGAATGATGAAGTCATTAACTTATATATATGTGTGTGTATATATATATTTACATATCTCTTGCCTTTAGTGTTAGTGTATATACTAAATTATATTTGCTAAATTAATAATATTAATTTTATTAATTTATTTGCTAAATTATTGTCTATTATTTATATTATTAATTATTTAATGTATTTGCTAAATTAATAATATTAATCCTGCCTTCTGTTTTTCAGAGTTAGCATTTCTGATAAAGGAGCAAAGCATATTAATTTAGAATCTGGTGTGAAATGTCTAATGGTTTTAAATGAAAATTTAAATTCCTTTTCCCCTTTTTGGTCCAGTACTGTGTGGCTCAGAAGAAGCAGACTGGAGGCAGGTAGACAGTCTCAAGCACCCAACAATTCAAATTATGTGTGCAGATTCTGAGCTCTGGGAATAGTCTATGTTTAGCTTTAGAAATTTGGAGAAAAGAAAAAAGCCACTTTTTTGGCTACAGTGGCTTAAAACCCTCGACTCACATTCTTTTTATTACCTTAAATGTCTTCCCTGAAGGTTGGTTTTTTCCATATGCCTTCCTCCCCACCCCTTGCACCTCTACTTCCACACCTCTGTATTGTTATATTAAAAGTAAAATATCTGGGGGAAAGGTGTATGGATAATTTAGCAATGAATTTCGAACAGGTTTGGATTCCTTTGATTGCCTTCTGGGTTTCTCTCAGATTTTTCCAATTTTTTTCCTTTGTTGCTGCAGACTTAATCATGAATTAAGGAAAAAAAAAGTGTTGTGAATTCTGTCTTTTTGGAAAGAAATTTCCAATTCCAAGAGAATTCAGGCTTAAGCCTTAGAAGCAGAATGTGCATAGAAAGCACAAAGGACTCTGTTTATGATTCTCTTTGAAGTGTTTTTGCAACTGGATAAGGAAAATTTTAGAAACCGTCTGATAGTGTTCAGGGTAAATACTTAAACCCCTTTAGAGAATTTCACACATAGATACTGTGCAGCAGAAAAAAGGGATACTTATGTTTCTTAAAGCTGCTACAGCCTACAGCTTTGTACTTAAAGACAGAGGTGTTGAATGGAATTCTACTGAGGATACATCCAGTGACAATATCTCCAGAAACATCAGAGCAAACCAGTGGGTAGGACTTTCTGTTTTTAACCCTTCCGTGAGCTGTGTGAGAGTTGAGCTTTATTGGTACCGGGGACTCGAATGTCCCTGTTACATTCCAGGAATTGTTAAGAGGATTGTTCCAGTACTGCCGCTCTGCACACAATGGGAACAAGACTAAAAATGTTGAAGATGGTGAGACAGTGACAGGAGCTGGGAAATTCCACGTGAAACAGCCTTGCCGTCTCTCTTAACTCTGCGTGAGAGAAAAATGGAATAAACAGCCAAGGTTTCTAGTATTTGAGCCTGATTTCATAGGCTTTAGCGAAATTTTGCTAGCATGTGTTAATAAACACACACACTCACACACATACACATTTCACATACATTCTGTATATTTTTTAAGTAAACAAATTCTATTGTTATATACGATTTTCATTACGCTGAAATTCAGATTGATATAAAGGTGTGAAGCGCCTGCTAGTTTTCCCCAGGGAGCTATGGGAGCCTAGGCTGCTAGAATTTATTTTGGATTGCTTTGACTAGCAGACCATCTTAGCATTTCAGATGTAAATTCAGAAACCTTCGTGCCAGATTGGGCTGGTGGGAATTTCCATTTTTCCTAGAAAAGATAGAGAATAAAACAAATTGTATACTTCCTCTGGTTTCTTGGGGGAGGAGGGGTAGGGAGTAGGACATTAAATTCAGCTCTAGTCTGTCATTTATCTTTTTATAAATATCTTTGACATAGTCTAGAAAAGCTCAGTCTGATAGAATAAAGTGATTTTTTTTTAAACTACAGACCTACAGTTTTGCAAGGGAAGCAAGATTTCCAAAGGATAAATGTGCCAACTTTTGGGGATATTATCAAGATCGTAGGATCTTATTTCCTAGGTTGGTTACTGAATGGTCCCTAAAACTGTTCTCTTCTGAACAAAACTGTTTTGATGATCAAATGAGAGAGTTTGTAAAGTATAAAAATACTGAACATGTGGAAGGCGTCACCAGGAGTGATGTTAGAAGTGTAAACAAGTGGCCATTCCAGACTCCTTACTTAGAGACCATTTGACTCAGTCTCCTTAGCATCAGCATCGCCCCCATCCCCCCACACCCATTTCCCATTTCCCTTCCTGTAGAACTGGGATCAGTCCTGGAGCTAAAGCGACTCATAATGGTTTGGAGCTCAAGGCTACTCTGGTAACGTTTCTTCTTGACTTTGGGCTAGATATTTTGGGAGCCGGGGTTGGGAATTTTCCCGTATTTTGCAAAAATGTCTCTCTGGACAAATGTGCTCCAAGTGTCAAAATCTGACTTACCAGAGAGCTCTGGGAACATATTAAGTTGACTTTTTCCTGCATTGAGGGAAACATAACCATCATCCTGCTCTCTTCTTCTTGTCAACATCTGCAAAAGAATGACCTTTTTTTAAAAAAAACTAAAGAAACCTGAGGTAGACTTTCCAGTGTTTCTGAAAGTATCTCTGGTCATTTTCATTTTTTTAATGACAATATGTTTTTTTAATTGTATTTTACTTTTGGTTGGAGGGCAAGAGTACTCCACAACCTTGTATTGCTTTCTGCCATTCATCAACATGAATCAGCCATAGGTATACACATGTCCGCTCTCTGTCGAACCTCCCTGCCCCCTCCCTCCCCATCCCATCCCTCTAGGTTGTCTTAGAGCACCAGCTTTGGGTTCCCTGTGTCATATAGCAAAAATTCCCACTGGCTAGCTATATTTTTTAACACTGCCTTTTCCCTAACACGTAAATTAAGATCATCTTTTTTGTATCTCCTTGCATGATCTCAGCCCATCTGGAACCACCTGTGACAGTCCTATTTGTAAATTTTTCCTTGATGTGGAGAAAAATCTCAGATAATCTCCAACTTGGTTTTGATTGATGGACAAAATTAGCCTTCACATAAAAATCTGGAGTCTCCTAGCCATCTGCAAAATTAATTTTCAGTGTGTAAGACATACCTGCCCTGGTTATAAACACCTGGAACAGGTGGTTGCTTGATAGTATATATATCCCTCTAACTTCAATGTTATTAATTTAAATGAACAATTATGAAATTGACCAGAATTATGCATCAGATCTTCTTTAACAGATGTTGGGGGATTAAGAGGGCTTGTATTTTATTTAATGTCATAAACTTTTCATGCAGTCACCAGTGAATTATTTTTAACGAATAAAAGTTGTGGAATATGCCAGTACCAGCAATAAATTAGTTTTTTGTTGGTACTGGAGTCTCGTATCTTGAGGCACTTGAACAGTGGTTGGGAAGGGTGTACCCTCTTCAGCCATATGGTAATAAGTATCTCAAACTTAGCAACTCCAGAACCAAATTCTTGATTCCCATAACTTCCCCAGCCTTCCTTGCACAGGTCAATAATTTGTGCTTCTCACTCCCCAGTCAGAAACCTTGGAATTCTATTGGTTTATCTCTTGATCTATCAATGAATCCTGTTAGCTCTGTTTTCAAAACAGAGTCATGATCTGGCCACTTGTCATCACTCTGTCAGTTAACCACCTTGGTGTAAATAACCTCCCTATTTTTACCACTTATGTTCACCCCTGTCAGAGTGTTCCTTTCAAATGTGTCACGTCATTTCAGTCCCTGGTCCCAATCTCACCATCCCATCCAGAAATCCCGTTTCCCTTCGTGTGATAATCTCTAGTTGCATCCATGTTGCAGCAAGTGAAGTAAGTCAGAAAGACAATACCACATGATATCACTCGTATGTGGAATCTCAAATATGACACAGATGAACCTATCTGCAAAACAGAAACAGACTCAGAGAGAACAGATTTGTGGTTGCCAAGGGGAGGGGGTTAGGGGAGGGATGGAGTGGGAGGCTGGGGTTAGCAAATGTAAGCTTTTAGATATAGGATCGATCACAAGGTCCTATACGGCACAGGGAACTATTAACATGTTCAGTATCCTATGAGACACTATAATGGAAAAGGATATTTTAGAAAAAGAAAAGAAATCCAACTTCCTTCTGAGGGGCCTGATGCCCTCTAGGATCTATCTATTCCTGCCCCCACTTCTCTCCCCAGCATAGGCTTTCTCCACCACCCCCCTCCTCCACTAACCTTTACAAAAAGAGAAAGACAGAATGAGCTTTTTAAAAAAGATTTCTTCATTGGGCTATGTTGGGTCTTAGTTGTAGCGCGTGGGATATTTGGTCATGGCACGTAGACCCTAGCTGTGATGCATGGGCTCAGTAGTTGCAGGGTGGACCACTGGCCCACCAGGGAAGTCTCCCTTCTTTACCATCTTTAGAACATGCCCAGTTTCCTCCTGCCTCAGGGCGTTTGCATTTGCTGCTGCCTGTGTCTGGAACACTGCTCCCTCGGTTATTTGCCTGACTCACTCCCTCCTTTCCTTTCCATCTCTCTGCTCCTCTCCCTCCTCTGGGAGAGTTTGCTCTGACCCAGCTCTCTGACTGTAGAGAGAGTATAGCGCTGTTCTGTTTTCCTCCTCCTGCTCTCCCCTGCCCGCCGTGATACCATGTACGTGTTTGTAGTCTGCCTCTATAATCCTCCTGAGGGCAGGAACTTTGTTTCATCCACTACTATTTCCCCAGCTCTTAAACTGTGCCCATACTTAGTAGGTTGTTGTTGGTCAGTCGTTTACTCGTGTCCCACTCTTTGTGACCCCACGGGCTGCAGCACGCCAGGCTTCCCTGTCCTTCACCAATTCCTGGAGCTTGCTAAAACGAATGTCCATTGAGTCGGTGATGCCATCCAACCATCTCCATCTCCTGTCATCCGCTTCTCCTCCTGCCTTTAATCTTTCCCAGCATCAGGGTTGTTTCCAAAGAGTTGGCTCTTTGCATCAGGTGGCCAAAGTATTGGAGGTTCAGCTTCAGTATCAGTCCTTCCAATGATTATTCAGGACTGATATACGTCAGGATTGACTGGTTGGATCTCTTTGCAGTCCAAAGGACTCTCAAGAGCCTCCTCCAACACCACAGTTCAAAAGCATCAATTCTTCAGTGCTCAGCTTTCTTTATAGTCCAACTCTCACATCCACACATGACTACTGGAAAAACCATAGCTTTGACTAGACGGACCTTTGTTGGCAAAATAATGTCTCTGCTTTTTAATATGCTGTCTAGGTTGGTCATAACTTTTCTTCCAAGGAGCAAGCATCTTTTAATTTCATGACTGCAGTCATCATCTGCAATGATTTTGGAGCCCAAGAAAATAATCTGTCACTGTTTCCATTGTTTCCCATCTGTTTGCCATGAGGTGATGGGACTGCATGCCTATCTTGGTTTTTTGAATGCTGAGTTTTAAGCCAGCTTTTTCAGTCTCCTGTTTGACCTTCATCAAGAGGCTCTTTAGTTCCTCTTCACTTTCTGCCATAAGAGTGGTGTCATCTGCATATCTGAGGTTATTGATATTTCTCCCTGCAGTCTTGATTCAGCTTGTGCTTCATCCAGCCTGGTAGATATTCAGCACTTAACTTGTTAAAGAAAATTAGGAGTTTGGGATTAATAGATACATACTGAAGTGGAGTGAAGTGAAGTGTTAGTCACCTAGTGTCCTACTGGTGAGTTGGACAGGACTCTTTGCAACCCTGTGGACTGTGGCCCACCAGCCTCCTCTGTCCATTTCCTGGTCAAGAATACTGGCATGGGTAGCCATTCCCTTCTACCAGGGGATGCTCCTGACCCAGGGATCCAACCCGGTCTCCTACATTGCAGGTGAACTCTTTACCATCTGAGCCACCATATACACTACTATATATTAAATTGATAGAGAACAAGGATGGACCTACTCTATAGCACAGGAAACTCTATTCAGTATCTTATATTAATGTATAATGGAAACAAATCTGAATAAGATAATATATGTATATGTATAACTGAATCACTTTGGTGTACACCAGAAACTAACTCAACATTGTAAATTAACTATACTTCAGTTAAAAAAAGAAATTGAGACTTCCCAGTGGTTCACTGGTTAGGATTCCAGGCTTCCACTGGAAGCCTGAGTTCAGCCCCCCAAAATAATAATAATAATAAAGGAAATTAATTCATGTTGGGTCACTGCTCCAGTCCTGCCACTTCCTCACTTCCAGGCTCAATGACACAGCCTTCAATGCATTCTTTTCTTTTTTTCCTCCCATTTTTAAAGTCATTATTGAATATTTTACAATATTGCTTCTGTTTTTTTTTTTTAATTATTTTTAATTGGAGTATAGTTGCTTTACAGTGTTCTGTTGCTTTCTGTCATACGTCAGCATGAATCAGCCATCGGTATACATGTGTGCCCTCCTCCTTGAACCTCCCTCCCACCTCCCACCCCACTTGCCTCTCTAGGTCCCCAGAGCACCAGGTTGAGCTCCCTGTGTTATACAACTTCCCACTAGCTATCTATTTTACATATGGTCACGATGCATTCTTTTTAACTCTGTACATTTTCCTTAAATGTTTGGTCCTGATCCACGGGAATATTTAGGGGTTAGTTTTTATTTTTAAACCAACACAACCCTCCCAGCAGTACCCCCCAAACATCTTGAAAATTAAAAAATAATAACAGTATCAAGAGCACAGATGATGCACCAGAACATTCTGTTTTATGCCTTTGGCATTTGCCCTGTGAAGATGGAGCAATCCCTGGCAAACAACGTACGTGAATATGAAAACTCTTAAAAAAAAAAAAAGAGAGACATAAGTAGGTTATTAAGTTTCCCTGAGTAGCAGTGCTGCAAAAACTTAAAATCATGTTGTTTTTTTTTTGCCTCATTCGTTGGCATCCTTCACATTTTAGATTTTCCTTTTCTTGAAAAACTTAATAAAGTACAATTGTCATAAAAGTAAATGTGTTCCCCAGCAAAGCTTGGACTTTTTATGACTAATTTCCCAAGTCAGCGAGGGAGAGGACCGTGGACTGGACAGGTTTAGGGCACAAAACTAGGGAAGTCTCTGAGGAGTAAACTGACTTCTGCTAGACAAGCCGAACATTGATTAAAATATTTATCATCCTTTGGGTATGCAATAGCTTTTGATGATGGAAGGCATATTAATATTCATCTTTGCTGCTTGTCTGCACTTCAGACGGAGCCCAGGAAAGAATGTTTAGTTGACCAGCTTTCTCTCCTCTCCAGGAGTCCTTGAGACCCAGCACAGCTTGGAACCAAGAAACTTGCCTTCTGATGGGATTGAGCTTTTTCTCTGGGGGGTGGGACCGGGGGTGGGGATGGCCAGGGGTAGTGGTGTGTGTGGAGGGGTGGAGATGGGAGGAATACAAACCAGGAGAGACCTTTGCACTGGAAAACTTTAAAGGCTGACTGCTTTCTTACAGGAAGCCATTTGCCAGAGCAAAGGGAGAAGTTTGGTCATAATTTTTTAAGCTGCAGAACTGGCGTGGCTGAGTTCATGTAGCTGACGTGGCTCCTTGTGGGGAATCTAAGCCTTACAGAGGATGTTGGGGTGAATACCACTGGGGGCTGAAGATTCCCCTTTTCTTCCCCCTCCTCTCCTGCCTTTACTGAGGAAGATGTTTGCTGCCGATGCCCAGGTCTTCTGAAAACTGGTTCTTCTGGAGTGCACCATCTCATTGTCATCTTGAGACAGAATAAATATAGATGGTGACCACTTAGGCAGGCATGCACTGCACAAGGTGGCCTGCTGGGGTTCTCAAGGCTTGTCTTTAAAAAAAAAAAATTTTTTTTTTAATTGAAGTATAGTTGATTTACACTGTTGCGTTAGCTTCAGGTGTATAGCAAAGTGATTCAGTTATATATATATATGTATGTACACACACACACACACACACACACACACACACACACACACACACACATATATAGGAATTCCCTGGTGGCTCAGTTGGTAAAGAATCTGCCTACAGTGCTGGAGACCTGGGTTTGATCCCTGGAGAAGGGAATGCCAACCCACTCTAGTATTCTTGCCTGGAGTATTCCAGGGACAGAGGAGCCTAGTGGGTTACTGTCCATGGGGTCTCAAAGAGTCAGACACACATTCATAAATACAAACACACACACATACACATACACACATATAATGTATATTCTTTTTTAGATTATTTTCCCTTATAGGTTATTACAAAATATTGAGTATAGTTCCCTGTGCTATAGTAGGGTCCTTGTTGGTTACCCGTGTTATATATAGTAGTGTGTATTTGTTGATCCCAAACTCCCAATTTATCCCTCTCACCCCTCCTTCCCCTTTCACAACTGTAAATTTGTTTTCTATGACTGTGGGTCTGTTTCTTCTTTTTAAACTTTTAATTTTAATTTTATATTAGAGTATAGTTGATTAACAGTGTTGTGATGGTCTCAGGTGTATGTGGATCTGTTTCTGTTTTGTGTGTAAATTCACTTGTATCTTTTTTTTTTAGATTCTGCATATAAGCGATATATGGTTATTTGTCTTTCTCTGTTTGACTTAACTGCACTTAACTATGGTAATCTCTAGGTCGAGACCTGTCTTTTAATTTTTTTCTTTTTTCTTTATTGGGAGGAAGAATCTGGCTTATTAGTTTAGTTAATTAAGCAGTGTTGTTTTCTGTCTTGATGGGAATAGCCTTGATTATATTTTTGAAGGCAAGTAAGAGTCCTGAAAGAACCTGACCTTTTTATTGAGTTGTCTTTAAAATAAAAACCTGGCAATTGAATAGGAAATTTTCATAAAAGCAGCAGTGTGTGAGGACACTTAGTTTCTGTCTGTAAATTCTGAAAATTCAGAGTCTTCGCCCCTTTGCATTGTAGTTTCTATGACTCCATGCTGAGATAGTCTTGTTAAGGATACCTTAGAAAATTGGACAATAATGATATATTTGAAGACTCAAAAGAGTAGAAGTGTTTTTTTCCTTGACCGTAGACATTTAATTGTTCGTCTGCTCTAGTTTAGGTAGGTATTGTGAAGTTATCCAAAAATGAGGACTTGTGTCTCCCACACTGACAAGGCACAAGGCAGTAGGTAATTCCGAGAGAGGGAAAAAAGGAGAAAAGTGGATTCTGACAGAGGTTTCTGGGACTAGAGGAGGACTTCCATAGCTAGATCGTCAGTTCAGTTCAGTTCAGTTCAGTCACTCAGTCGTGTCCGATTCTTCTCGACCCCATGAACTGCAGCACGCCAGGCCTCCCTGTCCATCACCAACTCCCGGAGTCCACCCAAACCCATGTCCATTGAGTCGGTGATGCCATCCAGCCATCTCATCCTCTGTCGTCCCCTTCTCCTCCTGCCTTCAGTCTTTCCCAGCATCAGGGTCTTTTCAAATGAGTCAGCCCTTTGTATCAGGTGGCCAAAGTACTGGAGTTTCAGCTTCAACATCTGTCCTTCCAGTGAACACCCAGGACTGATCTCCTTTAGGATGGACTGGTTGGATCTCCCTGCAGTCCAAGGGACTCTCAAGAGTCTTCTCCAACACCACAGTTCAAAAGCATCAATTCTTTGGCGCTCAGCTTTCTTTATAGTCCAACTCTCACATCCATACATGACCACTGGAAAAACCATAGCCTTGACTAGATGGACCCTTTGTTGACAAAGTAATGTCTCTACTTTTTAATATGCCATCTAGTTTGGTCATAACTTTCCTTCCAAGCAGTAAGCGTCTTTTAATTTCATGGTGGACTCTATTCAGAGATGGCTGAAGCCAGAGATACTGTTGCAGGAAAACACAAGCTCTGCTCACAGATTTGAAGAGACTGAATGGAGCAGGCTTTGGGGAAGTTCAGTAATGAAATGAGAAGATTAACAAGAGCCTTCTTTTTCTAATGCATTTCTCTGTAAGGTACAGGACTCACCCCTTCATAACTGGCTTTCCTATCAAAGTCTTGGGCAGCCAAGTGCCACACATGCACAATGGAAAATAAAATGAAGCTACTTTATTTTATTTTATTTTTTGAAATTACTTTATTATCTTGCATTTGTAAAGATTTTTGTTGGGAAACAAGTCAAGATTGTATCATTTGCACTATTTTCATCCTGAGTACAGCAAACAAACAACACTGCATTTTCAAAAGAATTACAAATGAGTTGAAGCATTTTTCCAACCAAGGTCTTTTATTATTATTGTTATTTTTTTGCCTCAAAAATGAGTATCGAACCTGTGGTATAACACTGGGAACTATACTCAATATCTTGTAATAACCTACATTGGGAAAGAATCTGAAAAAGAATATATACATATATAGTATGTGTATATATATATATAAATATATATATACATATATGTATACATCTGAACCACTTTGCTGTACCCTTGAAACTGACACAACATTGTAAATTAGCTATACTTATGTTTTTAAAAATTGAATACAAGCCTGATAATTTTGGACTTTTCGTCAAAGGTTTTCCCTTGTGTGAACCATTGGTTCACCACCATTCTCTTCTGTGTTTAGGAACCTGAGATCTCTTTTCTCTTTGCTTTTCTTCTCCTTCCTGCTTTCCTTCCTTCTTCCTCCCTCCCTTCCTATCTCTCTGTCTGATGTTGGAATTGTGATCTGGAGGGAATGACATCTCCACTGCCTCTTACGGAGGTGACAGTCTTGAGGACCTGAGTATTTGCATAGAAATATTTTGAAACACAGCCAAGAGTGTCTTTCATGAGTTATTTGATTTGATTCAGGACAGCGGGTATGGTCATCTGTCTTTTCCACGGCTGAAAAAGCGTTTTCTTTCCCACGCGTGTCTCCCCATACTTCAGCTAATAGTTCCAGGTTAGTGATGGAGCCCTCCATGCTGTCTGTATTTGCCATTGCGCTTTGGTATGTCAGTCACACCACTTGAAAGACTGAGTCATTGTTTGGAATGTAAATGGTGGCTGTTCCTTCTAGTCTCTCCCACCGTTTATATATAGATTTCTGCTAGACATTCACTTTTTCTCTTTGTGTGATGTTATTATTTTCTAGTGACTAGTTTGATTACTTCTGAGGCATGAGGTGTTAATTCTTGAGTGATTAACAACTCCCTGTGAGTTTGATCTTCAGACTTAAGCTTCTGCAATATTGTCGTTACTTTGATCCCTTCAGTTTATAAAAAACAGTAATATCTGCAAAGTGCAATAAAGCAAAGTGCAATAAAATAAGGTATCCCTGTACATAAGATTTTCACATATAACATCCTTAGGTAATACCTAAGGAGTAAAATTGTTGGATCAAAGAATATGTGTATTTTCAGTTTTAAGAGAGATGGTCAAATTGCCCTCCATAGATAGAGTTTGTCATAGAGTTTCTATGTTTGTGTGTGGATGTATATTTATATGTATGTATTCATATGTAGTGGTAAAGAATCTACCTGCCAATGCAGGAGATGCGGGTTTGATCCCTGGGCCCAGAAGATCCTCTGAAGTAGGAAATGGCAACCCACTCCAGTATTCTTGCCTGGAAAATCCCATGAACAGAGGAGCTTGGCAGGCTACAGTCCATGGGGTCACTAAAGAGTCAGACGTGACTTAGTGGACTAAACAACATCAACAGTTCATATGTAGAGTTTATGTGATGCAATGCCTGTTTTCCTCACATCCTTACAGTATATTAACAGACTTTTTGTAAGTACGATTGGTGAAGAGCAGTTACTGTTTTGCATATGAAGAAACTGAGGCTCAGAGACGTTAAGTGACTTTGTTAAGATCCCAGAAGTGGTGAGCTACAGGGCTGGGGTTTGCAATTTGCCAAGGCAGTCTGGTGGCAGAGTCTGCTTTCTGAATTACTGTAATAGTCTTAGCTGAAGCTCCATTCTGTTACATATGACCAAAGAATTCTGATAGAATTAGAGGCTCCAGCAAGGAACATTCATATTTCTTTGGCTGGTAACTGTAGGAAGTTGTTCTTTCACCATGGAGTTGTCTGCCAAGTCAGCTGAATCAGCCCAAGTGATCAGAATCGTTCCTCTGACATCCAGTGATATCATTACGTAGTGGGATTGAGTTTTATATGGGAAGTAAGTGGCTCTTTACCCTGCTGAATCTTAGGGCCCAATGCTGTAGCTGTTTTCTTCAGTGGAAGGGGAAGGGTGGGGGTGTTCTCCTTGCTGCCGGAGTCACGGCATGTTGCCTGATTTTCTGTTTAAAGTCACGTTCCTGTTGGACTTTGTTCAGGTGTGAGTTTTGGTGGCTGTGTTCCATGTGATGAACCTCCTTGGCCTCTCCTGCTCACCTTCATTCTTCCTCCATCTGTCAGTCTTCATTAGGTCATTTAAACAATGATTCATTTTCTCTTCTGGCCCTTTTCTGCTTGGCTCTGCAACTGTGAGTTCAAGCCTTCACCCAGCACACACAGTTCCTAGGTAAGAATTTATTGCAGGAAGACTTTGGGCATGATTGAGATGATCGGAGAGTGGTTAGAATTATACTTCCAGGTAAAGGCAAGGATGAGAAGAGGTCTCAGGACCCCTTCCTAAACTGTGTTGGTAGACTTTCATCCTCAGGAGTTGGGTGGGGTACCCTCTATGGCTCTGGGCCCTGATGGGTCACATCCCTTGCTGTGTTGTAAAGTCAGGTTCTACTGTTGATGGCATGACCCACAGTATCAGTCATCAAGTCTTGTCGATTTGAGTCCTATCCCCTTTGAAGTAGTCAAGCTTAGATCCTTTTGGGTTAAGAACTTCAGGTCTTAGGCTAGCCAAGTCTGAGCCCTGGCTGACTTAAGTAAGAGTGTATGCTACTGGGCAGTGACATGGGGAGCCTCAAGCTTCCTCTTCTGTAAAATGGGCATGCTGAAAGTACTGTCCTATTGGGATTATGGTCAGATTTGTCTACAGTAGTAAGTGTAGTGTTTTGTACATTGCCTGGCATATTTTCAGCATTATTGTTTTGAACCTGTCCTCTTCTTTCATTCCTCCTGCCATTTGCTAATTCACTGCCCCCTCACCTCTCACCTGAGTCATCCCTCCAGCTCCCATAGACTCCCAGCTTTGTCTTATGGTTACATTTGCCTAGAATCCATGCTTTCCATTCGAGTCTCTGTTCAGAAGCCCCCTCAGAGTGGCCCTTTCCTCTCTCTTCTTCCTCTGCTTTATTTTTCCTCAGAGCATTTATCACTCTCTGAATGGATATCTAATACATGCATCTGTTTCCTGTGCTAGGATTTTAAGCATCTCGAGGCAGGGACTCTGTTTTGTCCTTTCTGTGTTCTCAATGCCCACCCTGTAGGACCGTAGCTATTTGTTGTGCACATGAAGACACACATGCTTTATGGGTGTAGACTCTTTCTGAGTTGCCCCTTTTTATACCTATAGTGCTTCATACATACATATACATAAATATATATATATATATACATATATATATACATAAATATATATATATTTAATTAAAAAGGGTTTTTTTTTTTGGCCATGCTATGTGGCATGCAGGATCTTAGTTCCCTGACCAGGGATTGAACCCACACCTCCTGCAATGGGGGGCTTCCCTGCTGGATCAGACTGTAAACAATCCACCTGAAATGCACGAAACGTGGATTTGATCCCTGGGTCAGGAAATTCCCCTGGAGAAGGGAATGGCTACCCACTCCAGTATTCTTGCCTGGAGAATCCCATGGACAGAGGAGCCTGGTTGGCTACAGTCCATGGGGTCACAAAGAGTCGGACACGACTGAGCAACTAACACTTTCCCCTGCAATAGAAGGGAGGAGTCTTAACCACTGGACCCCAGGGAAGCCCCTGTGATACTGTTGAGTGGCGTGCTGTCCCTTCTTCGTGATTTAGTCCATTCTACAAACTCCTTTGTTTAAAAACATCCAATAATGATCCATTACCAACTGCTGAAAACTTTTATCTTTTCAGCCTTTTCTGGAATGTGATTTCTCTGCCTTCAAGGTCTTCAACCTTAGGTTGTACATGAGAGACCCCTATGCAGCTTTTTAAGAATTTGAGGATGGTGTCCAGGGACTTGGGTTCAACAGATATAACTTTCAATCTTGGCTGGACATTTGAATCATGCAAGATTAATTTTTAAAAGTATCCCGTGGGTGTTGGCTCTAGCAGTACTGATTTAATTGGTCTCATCTGTGGTGCTTGGTGGATTTCAGTGTGTGGCCAAGTTGCAGTAGGTTTAAAAAGCCTCACAAATGATTCTGATATGTATTCAGGGCTGAGAACGACTGTTCAACAGGTATCTGACCTCTCACCAAGTTCAGTTTGATCAAATGGATGAATACATGGACGTTTGAACAAATTAATGGGAAATGCTGTCTCACTTTGAAGTGAAGTTGCTCAGTTGTGTCTGACTCTTTGCAAATCCATGGACTGGAGCCCACCAGGCTCCTCCGTCCATGGAATTTTCTAGGCAAGAGTACTGGAGTGGGTTGCCATTTCCTTCTCCAGGGGATCTTCCTGACCCAGGGATCGAACCCAGGTCTCCCTCACTGCAGGTGAATTTTTTTACCAGTTGAGCCAGCAGTGAAGCCCGGTGACTTTAAACCAGGACAACTATATTGTCTCACTTTAAACATTTTTAAACTTTAAAAATGTGCTGTCTCACTTTAAAACAACACAAATGTATTGAGTGCCTGTTGCATTTCCGAAATTCTGGGGAGGATTCAGGAGAGAAACAGCCATGTTTATAATTGATATACAGGGTAGAAGAGGATGTCAACAAATGTATAAACAGAGCTTTAAAAGCTTGGGAGATGGTGGGGTGCATGTGGATGGGTAGGATTTCGGAGTCTTCTTGATCAGCAGGGACTTCTGAATTGAGTCTTACGGAGTGGGGAGGATTTCGGCAGGTGACGATGGCAATGGGGATAGAGTAGACATCTCCCATGGAGGGAACAACACATGTAATGGTTGAAGTCAGGAAATGCAGTTTATATTCAAGCTGCCTACAGTGGGGCTGGCAGTCCCCCAAAGTTAGTCTCCTTCTGTGATTAGTCGCTCAGTCGTGTCCGACTCTTTGTGATTCCATGGACTAGCCTGCCAGGCTCCTTTGTCCACGGAGATTCTCCAGGCAAGAATACTGGAGTGGGTTGCCATGCCCTCCTCCAGGGGATCTTCCCAACCTAGGGATTGAACCCAGGTCTCCTGCATTGCAGGCAGATTCTTTATTGTTTGAGCCACGAGGGAAACTCAAGAATACTGGAGTGGGTAGCCTATCCTTCTCCAGGGGATCTTCCTGACCCCAAAACTGAACTGGGGTCTCTTGTGTTGCAGGCAGATTCTTTACCATCTTACCAACTCTTCTTCTAGAGTTCTCTGACTCTGGAAATGGTACCCACTGCTCAGCTAGCTCTTCATGCAAGAAGTAGAGGAATCAACCTTGAGACTTATCCCTTTCCCATCCCACATACCCAATCTGAGAACTTTTGTTCCTGAAGTATCCACTTCTTTCTGCTCAGTCATGGCCGACTCTTTGTGACTCCGTGGATTATGGCCCGCCAGGCTCCTCTGTCCATGGAATTCTCCATGCAAGGATACTGGAGTGGGTGGCCATTCTGTTCTCCAGAGGATCTTCCCTACCCAGGGATGTTTGGATTTACAATTAAGGGCAGCATTTTCAAACGTAATTTCCAAACATTTTGGCACCAGGAGCCATGCAGAATCTGGACAGTGGTTTCAACAGTGTCACTTAGAGGCCATTCTTTCTTATGCTTCTTGTGTCAATGCCCAGAGTCACCATCCAGCTTTGAAGGGACCAGAGGGTCTCCGGCCCAGGGTATCTTTGGCACTCGTACAAGAATCCTCATGCTGACTGACTTGGAATCTCCTGGTGAGAAGTGATTTGTTACCCTGATTAGAATGTAAACACTTGCTGGAGTTGAGTTTTGTCTCTCATGTGAGTTTTATTATAGCCCTCTGTGTTTATAAACATGTCTCAAGCATGAGGGAGAAATGTGATAACCTTTAAGCCCCCAAGAGAGTATCCATTTGTTTACTCTGTGGGCTGAAATTAAGATAACTTAGCATCCTTCTCTGAGAGTCCTGTATCCCTCTTGCTTTGACCAGCTGATGTGGGATGGTGCCCAGATTAGCATTCCCTAACTGTTCCATCCTCTTCTAGTAGAGTCTGTAAAGTCTTTTGACAGATTACTTTTGTAGTCAGTTGGCATTCACTGGAGGGGTGCAAAGTCCAGGTGAGACTTTCGTTGAATCTAACTGACTTTTTAAAGATTTAATATGTCAGGCAATGGAGCGTATCAAGAGTTGCTATACGCATGGAGCTTACATGTTTGTTAAGGAAATAGACATACTTGTAAATAAGGCACGATGTGGAAGGTCAAATGAGAAGGAGAAACAGAGTGTTGTGGGAGTGCCCAGAGCATATGAGTCAGATTGAGAAAGCTGGGGAAGCCTTCGTGGAAGAGGAGTGTCCTTTTGATTGTACCTTGAAGAGTGAACTGACTTTGGATAGGCAGAATTTTCACAGGTGAAGAGGAAGGACAGGCTCCATTTTCGGCAAGGCCAGCAGCAGGCACAAGGGCTCAGTTCTAGAACATTAGGGCATGCCTGTAGAAACAATATGGTATCTTATCACTGGTGCTTGGGGAACCTGTTTTGGGCTGAAATAGAAGCAAGAGAGGTAGGCACCTAGGAACTAGAGAACAAGTGAAAAGGAGAGAACGGGACCATCTTATGAAGAGTGTTGAATGGCACGCTTAGGAATTTGGCCTTAAAAAATTATTTATTTATTTGGCTTCACTGGGTCTTTTAAAAAAATTAATTAATTAATTTTAATTTGAGGATAAGTACTTTACAATATTGTGGTTGTTGCTATACATCAACATGAATTGGCCACAGGTATGCATGTGCCCCTGGGTCTTCATTGTGTCACACAGGATCTTTGATCTTCATTGTGGCAAGTGGGATCTTTAGTTGGAGCGTGAGAGCTCTTTAGTTGAGGCCTGTGGGATCTAGTTCCCTGTCCAGGGATTGAACCCAGACCCCCTGCATTGGAAGCATGGAGTCTTAGCCACTGGACCACCGTGGAAGTCCCAGCAATTTTGCCTTAATTGTAGAGATCATGGTAGGGGTTTGGTTTCAAAGATTTTTGAATAGGTTTCATTTTTCAAAACTGTAACTGGCTGCAGCACAGTGGATAGATTATAGAAAGGAGAGGCTGGGGACAGGAAGCCCTGTTGCAAATATACTGGTGAGCAGTAATGAGGTTCTGAACCAGGGAGGGTGATGGAGAAAATTAGAAGAGGGATAAATTCCAGCGTTTTGCTTAGTGTTTAGAGAGGTACACAAGTCAGACTACTGTCAGTAAGGTTGCAAAGACTCCACTTCAGTCACACAGCTGAAGTGACTGAGCACACTCGCACACACATAGAACTTCGTAATTGGATGTTAGGGATGAGGGATGAGAAAAAGTCATGGGAAATTTCACAAGCTATCCAATCTTAGTTACTGGATGGATGAGAATACCATTTACCAAACTAAGGAACAGAAGAGGAGGACATGAAGCACCATGTTGACTCTGAGGAGCCAGTAGAACATCTAAGATGATCTAGAAATCGCAGAAGGTCTGGAGCTTGGTAGAGATGCCAGAAGCGAGTGTAGACGTGGGGGCTGGATTCATGTCTTCAGCAGGCATTCTTTCCATGCCTGTCATGTGCCAGGCAGTGTGCTCCCATCTGTTCATCTGTGTTTGAAAGCCCCTAACATGTGGCAGCCATCAATATGGAGACAGCAGAAGGAAGTAGAGTGAGTGAGCAAGAAGGTCGGTGAAGAAGTCAAGGGACATCACAGGTGGAGTCTATTAATAGTATAAAGGTTAAGCATAGGAGATGGCAGTCAGAGGGCTGCAAAGAAAACCAGGGGCAGGTGGTAGAATTGAAGGAGACGTCGTGTCGAGCCCCATGGGAGGTCAGTAGGGTCAAGAGGGACCCTACTGTTGAATTCAGCTTGGAAAATTCCAGGAGGACGGTAAGGGCAGAAGGACAAGGAGGGTGAAGACTGGCTGCATGTTGCTGTGATGGGACCTGAGAGGAGGTTTCTCAGAGCAGCTCTGTCTTCCAGGGATGCTGTAGGTCAACCCAAGGGGCCTGAGAAGAGGTATGTTTTAGCCAGATGGGGGAGCTGCAGTTAGCTGTCAGAATTCTTGAGTTCCTCCAGCTGTCAGCCTATAGACCTTCACTTGCCTGGTAGCTGACTAAATAAAGGCTGACCTAGAGCCATAAACATTTTAATTTGCAAAACCATTGTCATATTCCAACATAAATGGGGGGCAATTTAGCAATGCATCTCCGAAATAGCACTGGATGCTAGCTCAGGCTTTTGCAA
The DNA here is from genome assembly GCF_963930625.1 of Muntiacus reevesi. Taxonomy (NCBI): domain Eukaryota; kingdom Metazoa; phylum Chordata; class Mammalia; order Artiodactyla; family Cervidae; genus Muntiacus; species Muntiacus reevesi. Next base: position 235,252,503 of record NC_089250.1, read on the forward strand.
TATATGTTGAAAATGAACCTTGAACGCTGTGGCATAAAAAAACAGGTTGTTGATTTTCGTGATTAATTTGGTCTCTAAGGCCAAGGAGCGTGTTCATGGCCATATATCAGTTGTGGTGATAGTTATGGGCCAAAATGAAAAATCAATACTGGAACTACAGGGCTGAACTCTTAAAATCCAAGGTGTGTTTTGTTGCCAATCTCACGGAAGAAACTGACCCTCAAAGGGACAGACATACCTTCATTGTTGCACAAGTGTGTGTCCATGGTGGAAAGGCCAAGGGAGGGGATTGGGTCTTATCAGAGTGTAGCTGGGGTGCTCGGAGGAGGTTCAGATGGTTGCAATTTCGAGTAAGTTCTCACTTCCAGCTCTATGTGTGGACTTCCCAGGTGGCTCACTGGGAAGAATTTGCCCGTCAATGCAGGAGGCGCAAGACTCACGGGTTTGATCCCTGGGCTGGGAAGATCCCCTAGGGGAGGGAGGGGCAACCCACTCCAGTATTCTTGTCTGAAAACATCCCATGATCAGAGGAGCCTGGCGGGCTACAGTCCATGGGGTCACAAAGAGACGGACATGACTGCGTGACTGAGCAGCCACGCGCGTACAGTTACATGTGTCCTAAGGCAGCCTCAACTAGTAACCTCTAGAAGGTTGTGCAGATGGAAGCCAGGATACCTGGTTATGCTTTAGCCTCTGCTAATCATATGGTGCTTTCAGACAAGTCTCTTCCCCGCCCCAGTGTGTTTCTGTGGTTTTCTGTGTTAGGACTTCAGAGATGCTTGAAGCCCTCTGAAGAGATTGACATACTTGAGTGGGAAAGAAACATCTTCCATTAGCATCATTATGAACAAGACACCCAAGGGGCTTGTTTACATCTTCCATTCCTTCGAGTGGGAATAGACTTCTTTTCTGTCAAGGCTGTGTTGTTTAAGTCTGTGTGTAGCAGATTCTTTTTGGTGTTTCGCCTTTTGTTTTGGCAGAAGTGGCCGATCCCCACTTGCCATGGCGATAGAATCATTGTCTGCAGACTACATTAGACAACTAGAACGTGAAGGGAAGAACCTTGTGTAGGTAGATGGGAGTGTGAGAAGCAGGAAATGGCCTGCTCATGGGTCCAAACGTTGGCAACAGTGCCATGGCGAGAAGAAATCTCAACATCCAGAAAAAAAAAGCAGAAGTGTTAGTTACTCAGTCATGTCCAACTCTGCAACTCTGTGGACTGTGCCTGCCAGGCTCCTCTGTCCATGGAATTCTCCAGGGATGAATACTGAAATAGGTTGCCATTTCCTACTCAAGGAGATCTTCCTGATCCAGGGATTGAACCCATGTCTCCTGCGTTGCAGGCAGATTCTTTCCCATCTGAGCCACCAACCTCCAGGCGAAGATTCATTCTGTGATCCAACCTTCCATTTTTCTAAGCCAAGCTGGAATTAATTAAGTAGATGCATGAATCAGTTGAAATTTACTAGCAGCTTCTTGACCTAATACCTTAGAAAGTTCTGTCGTTACAGATCAGGTCTCACATTGAGGTCAGAAGAATCAGATCCAACTTAAAGAAAGGAGAGCTAGTAGAAATGCCAAGGGCGCCTTCCAGTGAACTGTACCCCTAGTGGCCCCTTTGACGCGCTTCTGTTCCATGCGACTTACGATTATTTGAGCGCTAAGGTTTGCGGCAGGCTGCCTTGATGTACAGGCCGAGGTGGTGATTTGTTTCTTTTCCCATCTCCTTTGCGTCTCCTCGTTTCAACTTAAGAAATGAATTGTGTGGCCTTTTATAATGTAGAGATTAGCGCAGCCTTTTTTAAGTCCCTCTTCTGTGATCTCTCTTAGGAGTTGGCTCTTTGCAAAAGAAACACTTCTGTCTTGTCAGAATGACAGTGATTAGTCCATAGTTTGGAAAATCTCCAGCAGCTTTTGTTCCCTGAAAGAAAAAAAAAAAAAAGAAAAACTTGATTTGATGAATAAAAAGTTGGGGGATTTGATGAGTCAGAGGGCAAGAAAACGTCCTCGTCTCACATGAGGCTCTCATAGAGTCAGACACAGCGAACATCGGGGAGAAAATAAACCTTAATCTCCCAAGGAAAAACCCTGGAGCATGAAAGTGTTGCTGCTAGAAATGCTATAAATCTTGCAAACCGTGTAGGTTTTCTGTTAGGGGCAACATCAAAGCCCAGCGACTTTTGAGATTAAACGTGTGTTTGACAAACAAAACTCTCCCCATGCCACACTCTTTACGAGATTTGGCCTGTCTCTTGCCTTTGTTTTACCTCCATGGGACTTCCTTTCTTCCTGAGATGTGGGAAGTCTCACCTCCTCAAGTCTGGGGCAGGCTGCGATGGCTTGTGCCTTGAATGGCGGGTGCAGGCCCTGGCGGCATGGCCTCCACTTTCCAGCATGTTCCTGCCCCAGTGGTAGCCCACGCCTTCTCCCGGTCACTTCCCAGGGACCCTCTTACTTGTGGAAGAGGGGTCTTAGAGTCTTCGCTGACTCTAAGAAGATCAAACAGCAGGAAGACAGTGGTTTCCCTCAGCCGAGACAAAGGAGTTTGTCTTTTACCTCAGAATTTCTGATTCTTTTCAAACCGTCTTCCCCACTGTCTCAGAAGAAATGCTTGTGTTTTTCTTGTTTGTTTGTTTGTTTTGTCCTGACCTGTTTCCGAGTCGGGGATGTCTCGGCGCTTTCTCTCTTGCAGACTGGAGATAGGTGATTTTGTTTTTGTGCAAGGAAAGTTCTTCTTTTGGAGAAATTATCACGTAACAGAAGAAAAACTTTCCTTCAGTAAGATGTTTTTTTTGGGAAGTAGAGAGTGATAAGATTTTGGTTTAAAGAAAAAACACCCTCGTCTTTTAAAGGAGTTGGGTTCTCTCAAGTCACACATTCCAGCCTCCTGCCAAAGTCCCCGGTAAGGTCTGGTCTGTGGCTGCTCCTCAGGGCGGTCAGATCGCAAGTGGAGGACAGACTGGGGAGGCGAACGGCTTTCAGGGCAAACCCCACAGCGTAAAAATCTCATCACTGGAAAAGCACTTGTGTGGTTCAGACTAGGTACTCCTGAGTGGAAGGAGGGTGACGGTGAATGGTTAAGGGACTCACTAAAATATCTTAAATTGTCTCCGTTAAACACGTAGCGTCCTTAGAGGTCACACGGAGCTGAAACTTGAACAGCTGTCCAACAAGCTTCTGAGATTGTTTTTAATTGTGTCCCGTTTCTGGAACAGCAGTAATTCTTGTTGATACTGTCAAGAACCTTTCCACCCAGCACAAGCGCACCATACTTGAAGGTCAAATGCTTAACCCTTCTGCATGGTTACAATGAAAACGGACCCCTTTGTTTTCATTAATGTATACCCCAGCCGCGCACACGGGGAGAATGGGGGCCTCAGGCGCTCACCAAGCTGAAGTAACTTATTGTCCGAGCACCACAAAGACAGCATATTTTCGTTTTCATCCAACAGTTGCCTGCCTTTGCCTGTGCAGCCGACCACGAGACAGTACGGCCATTTATCAATGGGCTGAATTTTGGGGTACCATTTTGTTCCTCTGACCTGTGTTACTTTTTACTGACCCGACCAAATTGCTTAAAAATTTTCCTTTTTCTGCTGTCAGTGTTTAAAGCTGCTTAATGTCTCTGAAGTGATCCACGCACCAGCCCCCCCACCCGCCCACCGCTTTTTTAAAACACTTTACATTCCTGTTTACCACCACACCTGTTACTGTAGCGAACCATGAAATCACAAATGCTTTGCAGCTCTTAGTGACCAATAATACTTTATTAAAGATGAGAGCATCTCTTATACTCTGACACTCTGATGCCAGGGTGGTGTATGAAGGTAAGCGGGCTGATGATCTACATATGTTTATTGGTTGGGAGCCAATCAGGAAAGTAGGTTGGTGTGTTTGTTTGTTTGATAAAAAGAAATCTCTCTCTCTCTTTTTTTTTTCTGCTCCTTAAGAGTTAAACCAAAGGGGCCAGTTCAGCAAACATTAAATATGAGCCTCAAACATGAAGGCTGCATTGTTACTGAAACAAAAATGCCACAGCAGGTGGTGGACTTGAACAGGAGGGAGGAGGAGGTTCAGTTGTTGCCCATTTTTCTAATCCTTTCAGAAAACCCATTGTCTAAACCCCAAAGTTAAAGTGTGCTGGTTCAGTCTCACGGAGACAATTTGGACATGAAAGGACCGTCCCCACCACGGGTTTTCTACAACGGTTTAATCTTCGAGTATGGAATGTATCACCACTAAACAAGGCAGGAGAGGCAATTATCTCTATGAGATGAGCCAATAATATCTGCTCATCAAAGCATAAGACTGTCCTGAGTGCAGCCAGTTAGTTAAGTAGGAATTCGTACCAACAGCAGTAGTATTAGCAGCTTTTAGATTGTATCACTCAAGACAGAAATGTGGTTTCTGTCGTCTTTGGGGCTTTCAGAGCAACTTTGTGGTGACCACATTACCTTTATAAAGCTCAGGTGAAACCCCGCTTAGTCTGTACTGGTTTATATCAAAGTGTTTCGTGGAGGGGATTGTTTTTAAACGGTATCAATAATTGAAGTTGAAATAATTGTTTTCTTTCCCCAAAAATGAATAAAATATAGTTTCTAGCTTTAGAATCAGAGTTCATTAAACAGGAGGCACTAAAAAATGAGTTGGGGACTTGCCTGGCGGTCCAGTGGTTAAGAGTCCACCTTCCAATGCAGGGGTTCTGTTCCTGGTCAGGGAACTAAGATCCCGCATACCGTCGGGCACCTAAGCTCTCGTGTTTTAACTAGGGAAGCCTGCCCACCGCAATTACCGAGCCCGTGTGCTCTAGAGCCTGTGTGCCACCACGTGAGAAGCTCATGTGCCACAAGAGAGAGCCCGCATGCCACAACAAAGACCCAGTGCAGCCAAAAATAAATGAAAAATAAACCTTTTTTTTTTTTTAATAAAAAATGAGTTAAAGGGCAAAGGCAGACTCCTGGACTGATTCCCATTATTGTTCCTGCTGCAGGGTGTGAAGTAGCCCATTTGTGTGCAGAGTCCCTCTGTGTTTTGTTGTGTTTTTTAATATTTTTTTGTTTGGCTGAACTGGATCTTAGTTGCAGTTCATCGCTGTGGCATGTGGGATCTAGTTCCTGGACCTGGGATCGAACCCGGGCACCCTGTACTGGAAGTGCCAAGTCTTAGCCACTGAATCACCAGGAAGGATCCTCTCTGTGTTCTCGTTGAGCTGTTTTCATTGTTGATTTTACTCCAAATTGCAGTTGGAATAATTTAAGAAAGTGAGTGCAGTGTAATGACAGTTTTCTATTATAAATTCCTGAGAAGTCTAGAGTTGAAAAATCTCATTTTCATAAACCTCAGACACAAATTCTGATACATTTGTAGATGTTCCTTCAGTCATGTTCTTGTATTAATGGCTGATGTGAACACCAGGTTTATTAGCCTAACCAGAAAGAAGCTACATTTCTGTTGCTTAAGCCAAAACATGTAAGATCTAATGATGGCTGCTGTCTGTGGCACTAAATAAATAAACAGGATAAAATCTGCCCAACTCAAAGATTTTTGTAACCTTCTATATAATATTGGCATTCAGAAGTTAGTGAACTTATGGTTGCCAAAGTGGAAAGGTCTGGGGAGGTGGGGATGAACTGGGAGTGCAGAATTGACATATGCACATTACTATAAAAATAGATAACCAACAAGGACCTACTGTTTAGCCCAGGGAACTCTACTCCATATTATGTAACAACTTAAATGGGAAAAAAGTTTTAAAAAGAATAGATACATTTATGTATATAACCAAATCACTTTGCTGTATACCTGAAGTTAATACAGCATTGTTAATCAGCTCTACTCCAATAGAAAATAAAAATGAAAAAAAAATTAGTGTCTCCATCTGATACTCATATTCCTTTCATGTGTGATTTCATAAATGTGAGAAAGGGTGAAAAAAAAAATCCTGATTGATGTCATTTTCAGCCTTGATTTGGATATTATAGCTGGGACGGGTCTGGATATGTGAAGCAAATTTAGGTGGGAAGATAGTTGGGTAGAGATGAGGTTCAACAACCATTTGGTGTTGTCTTCAGGATTCGAGAAATGACCTGTGACCTCAGGTCCTCTGTCTTTGTGTGTAAGTGGGGCTCCAGACAATCAGAAAGTAAGCCACTGTTTCTTCTACAAGTAGAGACCATCTCTGAACCCTAGTCTGACACTGAAATCATGGTTAAGAACTTAGCAGCATTTACTCTGGTTCTGGTAACCACCGTTACTCTACCACCTGCTGACAGTGAGATCCTGGACCAGTTATTAAGCACTGGTAAAATGGGTTTATAAATGATACCAGCCAACCTTAAGGGGTTGTTGGGAGTTAAATGAGATGCTGTATCCCGGCTTCATAGGATCTGCTCCAGAGTCATTACACAGTTCCGGGGTTAAGAGAGTGAACTCTGCTACCAGACCACCTAGGTTTGAATCCTGACCCCACCGCTTACCACCTGTGTGACTGAACACCAGTTACTTAACACTCGTGTGCCTTGGTTTTCTTGTCTGTAAATTGGGATAATGATAAACCTGCTTCGCTAAACTGTTATGAGGATATAAGAAGGAATCCATGAGAAACGATCAGGACAAGATCTGGCATGTGGTAAAGGTCCAATCATTGATGTTTTTGTGGTGGTTTTTGTTATTAATACCTCTCTAGTTGTATTTATTTAGCCACTGAAATGTGTTTTTCTTTTCATAGCTACTATTAATGCATTAGTAATATGTACTTAAATTGCTGCTTTAATAGGCATTTAAATAATTCCTGAATTCCTATTTGAGAACCCTGTCTCCAAACCGTGTGTGTATGTGTGTGTGTGTGTGTTCTCTGAGCAGATATGCGCCAAGCAGCAAGTAATGCTGACACTGAAGACTTGGTAGGCAGTGGTGTTTACAGAGAGTGTAAACAGGCAGGGACTGCATTTGTCTCGGGTAGATTTTATCTGTGGACAAGGGCAGCAACTCTGCCCACGTGACCTGTACTGAATTATCTTTCCCTACCAGATTGTTACTTCATTTAGAGTTTTAATAGTCACATTGTCAATAGCATCAGCAGCTTCATTACAGCAGGACGTAGCTCTGACTTCAGGAATCTTAAGAAAAATAAGACTTTTTTTTAAGGGTGGGCCGATCTTTATGTTGAAATTTTTTAGTTATATCTTTGTTCTTACGGGTTCACATTTTAGTTTTCATTGCCTCAAAATGAAAAGGATAAGAGTATTTAGCAGATCAGGATTAAATAATAATGTAATGGTTATGCTTGGCTATGAACAGGACAGTTTACTGATTTGTAAATCAAAATCAATTCTGACAGTTCAACAGTTAATTTACATAACTCCTTTGGTCACCTGCTACCCCATGTATATATTTTATTTGTCTATCTAGATAGTAAGCTCCTGGTAGCCAGTTCTGTGGCCTTACAGACTACAGACAGCCTTATAGTAGAGACTCAGATTATTTGATTCATTACATAGAAATCTTCAGAACAACCTGTTCCTTATGCTGTGTGTTTGAAATGTATTGGGCCTGGAGTTGGAGCACCTGATGTCCAGTCATAGCTTGATTTCTATATTCACTTTGATATTGAATGAGTTATTTAATGTAGCTGAGCCTCAGAGTCCTTATCTGTAGTAAGAAGGTTAATAACACTGGCTCTATCTCAGCTAACTCACGTAGCTGTTGTGAGGATTACATGAGACAGTGTTCATGAAAACACTTTGTAAAGTGTAAATCAGTTTACACATGTGTTGACTTTGGTCCCTGGAGGCTGATGCAGGGTTAGATTTGGCTCTGTTACTTACTCATGGTGTAAAACTTGGTCAATTACTTAACCTTTCTGCATTTCAGTTTTTTAACATATGTGAAATAGAGATAATACTACTTTTATCGTGCAGACTTATTTTTAGGGTTCTGTGATATAATGCATGTGAATAGCACCTGGAGTGTCATAAGTGCTCAGTAATGTTAGCTGCTTTATCATCACCATCAGCAGCATCACTATCATCATGATCAGCACCATGATCACCATCATCATTGTCACCATCATCACCATCATCATCAGCAACAGCAACATCGCCATCAACAGCAGCACCTGGAAGGCATCCAGCTTAGAGATACCAGCTTAACTGCATAGACTGAACAGGGAGAGAGGGAAAAATAAAGGCTGAGGAAGTAGAAACATGATGATTAATTTTAGTAGTTTTGTCAGCCACTATTCTGTAAGGACCTTATATGAAAAAATTGAATCCCATCAACCCCATGACAAACCTAGACAGTGTATTAAAAAGCAAAGACATAACTTTGCTGACAAAGATTCGTGTAGTCAAAGCTCTGGTCTTTCCAGTAGTCAGGTACGGATGTGAGAGTTGGACCGTAAAGAAGGCTGAACACCAAAGAATTGATGCTCTCAAACTGTGGTGTTGGAGAGGACTCTTAAGAGTCCTTGGACAGCAAAGAAATCAAACCAGTCAATCCTAAGGGAAATCAACCCTGAATACTCATTAGAAGGACTAATGTTGAAGTTGAAGCTCCAGTACTTTGACCACCTGATGCAAAGAGCCAACTCATTGGATAAGACTGTGATGCTGGGAAAGATTGAAGGCAAAAGGAGAAGAGGGTGGCAGAGGATGAGATGGTTGGATAGCATCACCAACTCAATGAACATGAACTTGGGCAAACTCCGAGAAGTGGTGAGGGACGGGGAGGTCTGGCATGCTACAGTCCGTGGAGTCACAAAGAGTCATACACAACTTAGCAACTGAACAACAACAACCCTTGGAAGTGGGTGCTAGAAATAGTCTCTTATAGATGAAGAAATGAGGTATGGAGGGTAAGTCACTTGCCATGGCTAACTCAGATTCAAGAGCCTGTGTCCTTTCTCTTCATCCTAAAATCCACAGGGCAAGAGACCTTCGGATTTGCTTTCTGTAGCATTCTCTTCCTTACCCATCCCCATCAGCTTTGCTTAATCAATGAGTTCTATGCCATCCAGTTGCCAACTCAGATAGAGAACAATTAAGTGCAGAATGATGTGTGTGTGTTTGTGTTTACAAATCTTTAAGCCTGACATCCATGTTCTCTCATACTCTAGACCATCTGTCTGCTAAAATGTTCCACTAGCATTTCCAGCTTCATGTGTCTACATTTGGACTCTTCCCTGCGGCTTTGGGGAGTTATTTACTCTCTCCATCCCTCAATTTCTTCATTTAAAAAACAGAAGATGGGAATTCCCTAGCGATCCTGGGGTTAAGACTCAGAGCTTCCACTACAGAGGGCACACGTTCAATGCCTGGTCGGGGAACTAAGATCCTGCGTGCCATAAATACATTTTAAAAATGTTTTTAATTTAAAAAAAAAATTAGAGGTGGCACTTAAACAGTTGTTTTCTTGATGAAATGAGATCCTGTTGATAAATTGCTTGATTCGATGCCTAGCACCTAGTAGGCAATAAAGAAATGAACCTTGGGCTGTTATTGCCGCTTTCTGGGAAGCAGTTCTCAAGGCCCCGGGGGGCAGTCGAAGGTTCTTGGCGGGTCATTCTGGCCTCGCTCTCCTGAGCAGTTACAATTTCTACCAGGGCTTTGGTCTGGATGTGACTGAGAGGGGGTGGGCAGAAGGTAGGGTTGGGGAGCCAGTAGATACAAAGGAGTGAATTATAACAAAGAACCTTTTCTGCTTCAGTTCTTGTGTAGAAAACATATGTTCAGTGATGCGGGCAGCAGTTGGGTTAGACACACTGTAGGACCGCAGACAAAAGGCCCGCGCTCTTCCTGCATCACAATGTTTTCAAACATATTCACTTGGCTCACTTGTTAGGGACTGAGCTGTCAGCTGGATCTTCTTGCAAGTGTGATTTCTTTTTCCTCCCCGTTCCCTTTCAGAGGCCTCCCCGCCTCCCCTCCCTTCCTTCCCCCAATGTTTTACACTTCATATAATCCAGTGTGCATGACAGACCACTTCAGCCTTTGTGTTCCTGATGTTTGCGGGGGCAGGGGGAGCAGATCTGATGGAGATCTCGGGTACCTTTTCACTGGCCCAAGGATTGGAAGGCGCTAAGCCACTCTTAGGCCAGACATCATCCGAGGCTCAATTACAGAGTGCTTGGTGTGGCTACCCATTCTCCACCTTCAATTAACAGTTCCAACAACAAACAGATTAGCGCAGCAAGATTCTTAGAAGTGGAGGCTGGGGGTTGGGGGCATATGTGTGTGTGTGTGTGTGTGTGTGTGTGTTGCGGTGGCCTTGGGAGAGTTCTTGCTCTTATTTGTGGAGTGAATAGATTTTGATGAAAAAACGAAGATAAGGCAAGGCACTGCTGGAGTAACTGAAGAGAAGTCAGCTGTCATTCTATTAACAGTATTCATGACGTGAGGTGTGTGTGTATGCCGAGACTGAATTCGAGACCCGGGTGGTATTGCTCTGCACCATGGCTGCCATTGAAACATTTCTGTTTTCTTTCTTTCTTTTAAAATGGTGGAAAAGCCCATTCTTTTTTTATTTTATTGTTTAAAAAATACTTATTTGGCTGCAATGGGTCTTAGTTACAGCACAAGGTCTTCGTTGCAATATGTGAGATATTTCATTGCAGCACATAGACTGTCTGATGGTGGCATGCCAACCAGTAGTTGCAGCGAGAGCGCTCCAGAGCCCCATGGCTTCAGTAGTTGCAGTGTGCGGGCTCTTAAGTTGTGGTGCATGGGCTCCAGAGTGTGTGGGCTCAGTAGTTGCTCCAAGTCAAATGGGATCTTTGTTCCCCAACCAGGGATCGAACCCATGTTCCCTGCATTGCAAAGTTCTTAACCTCTGGACCACCAGGGATGTCCCCAAACCTTTCTGTTTCCTTTATTGAAGATTTTGCAGCTATGACAGGTTTGTTTCCTTGCATAAGACTTTAGAAAGGCACTTTTAGATGTATTTCTCTTTATTAGGTAAATGTATATAATATAAAGCATTACACATAGTATCTTGATGTATTTATTATCTAGTAGAACTTCCATTTCAGTAAACAGTCAGCTAGAAATGTAAAGAATTAGCACTCTAGCCCTTCTGCCACTGATGTGTATTTACTTTGGGCATTTCGCCTTCCCAGTCTCAGTTTTCCCATCTATGAGATGGGAATCCCATCATCCTCACACCTTATAGAGCATAGTATAATAAAACAATCACTGTAAGATAATGGTCAATGAAAACACTCTCGTCTTTTTTCTTACTATTTTTATTGATCTGGTAGGTGTTTTTTTTTTTTCTCTCCCATTTCTTTCTTTCTTTTTTTACTTTGCCTATTTCTGGATTTTTTCCCTATTTTGACTGCGTGGACTGTGGGATCTAGTTCCCTGAGCAGCAACTGAACCTGGGCTCCCTGCATTGGGAGCACAGAGTCTTAACCACTGGACCACCAGGGAAGTCCCCACACTCTTTTCTTTGTAGAAGCTGTGCTGTTGAGTCTTCATTGTCACATCACTGAGTCACTTTTAAGGCTTTTGCTGCTTCTTTCTTCCAGTGGCCTTGCTCAGATGCTCTTCTGTCATGATATTGTTGATTAGTTGAGTTGCTCGTCCAGGAAGTCACCAGCATCTTGCAGGGAAGGCGAGGCAGCAGGGAGACAAGGAACTTCCCATTGACTTAGAACCCTCCATGGGCCGTTAGCTCATTTCAGCAGTAGAGGCAATTACAGCCCCACTAATGAATAGGCCTAGGCCGTCAAGAGGAATTTCCCATATATGGTGTCTTCTGGTGTGAGGATAATTTCAACAACTACAAGTCCTGAGACATGAAACATGATATAAATATTTTCTAATGAAAAGCACCAACAAAGTCATCTCCGCCAACACATGTCAGAACTGGCAAAGGAAACTACTGATGCTATTAGTTTTTAGTGCTGTCATTTGAAAATCCTTGAAAGGAAAGTATTGCGGAAATATATACCTGGTTCCCTTAGATGGAAAGTAACGGTCTGCAAAGATTTTAGTAGTGGAGAAAGCTAAGAGGCTGTAAGCTGGGGACTAGAGCGACACCTGAGGTGGCACCCTCTTTGGCCTGGAGTGGAGTGTCACCCTGGGCCAACAGGAGAACAGCTGGAAAATAAATGGATATTCTTTCCCACATTGAATGGGTTCATTTCACAGAGTGATGGGAAAGGGAGGCGAGAGTAATAAGAGTGTGTGTGTGAGACTTTCCCCCCTAGTGTATAGGTTTTTTCTTTCTTTCTTTCTTGTTTTGAAAGAAGGTGAATGTTTCAGAAGCTAGAATGATTCCTGGGCTCTCTTGGCAAGAATAATTATGCTGTTTCTCTCACTTCCCCATGAATCAGCTTTATTATACAGACTGCACGAAATAGTGACTAAGTGTTGACTCTGCTGAAACAAACGAATCTATTAGGCTCTTTGGAAAACAGAGGGAAAAGAACAATGATTTTTGTAAACTCCATAAAGGTCAAAAAAAGGCTTTCAGTAAGTATGCAGAGACTAGAAATCAAATCCCATTTCCTATCATAAGAAGCCCGTTGTTTTAGCCCCAGTAGTTAATGTACTGTATGTGAAAGATTTAAGACTGGTTGGAAAGCTTGGCTTCTGTTTTATTAGGCTGCTATTGAAAAGCCAACAGCCTAACTTCGACTAGGTGCTTTGAGATTTCTTAATGGGCTGTCAGGGGCAAGACACCAGGGCTATGCGATACTCGCTCTTTCCTGTACATTAAAACAACAGGGGCCAAGCGATCGCATACAGAAGTATGAATGACTTGATGCTTTCTCTGTTCCATATGGCCAGCCATGTCTTCGGCAATTAATCATGTACGAAATCAGTCGAGTGCTCTCTGAAGCATTGGAGTCAACGTTTAGTTGTGCTGGTCCCAGTGGGGGCAGTGGGGTTGCAGGCGTAGAGTAGCAGGATGAGGGGTCCCTGGCGCCACGGCCCCAGCAGCTGGCTTCTATAAACAACACTTTTTTCCCTCTTCACCTTTTATTCCTTTTCTTTCTGTCTTCCTCTTTCTTGCTTACTTTTCCCCCTCTCTTTATTTCTTCCCCCCCTTTTCCCTTCGCCTTTCTTTCCTTCCTTTTTTCTTTTTTTTTTTTCTGCCTCCCTCTTTCCCTCCCTTCTCCCCTTACTTCCTCCCTCCTTCCCTTCTTCCTTCCTTCCTTCTTGCCTTCCTTGACAATCACAAGGATCATTTTTCACCGTCCTCTGAAACACCGTGGTTGCCAGCTTGGTTCTGAGGTTCAGCTTCTGCTCACCGCCCTGGCACCCGGTCAAACGCCTGGAGCAAGGCTGACGTTTGCCTCCAGCAGCCTGACCATCCCAGCGGGCACCCATGTGACTTGTCCTGAGAGTTCACCCAGGACCAGGCAGGCTGCTTTGGCTCTGTAGCTTTTAGTGAACCACATTAAACATGGTGATTTCTATACTGTTTGGAGGGGAAGTAACCATGAAAGTGCCTTGGGGAAAAAAAGTAAGTAGTTATTCCCATTTATGGCTGTAGTTTAGGATTAAAAAAAAAAATCAGAGTTCATTATCTTCTTTGGTCTTTCTCCCCCCCAGTTTTTTTTTTTTTTTTAAAACAGAACGCTGCTGATATCAGTCATGACAATTTCTAATATCTATTGAGCATTTTGTGTGTGCCAAGTGTTGGGCAGAGTACTTGTGCTGGATAATCTCATGTAATGGTCCCAAGACCTCTAGATGCAGTTACATAGACCCCTTGACAGATGAGAAGATGGATCAAAGAAAGGTTTGCCCTGAATTCTTTTCTCACAGACATTCCTGATTACTCCCAGCAGGCTCCCACCTCTCAATAGCACACAATGGATAAGCTCCAGAATATGTCTTCTGGGTACATTTTTTTGAGGATTCACTTGGTAAACTCTGCTGAGATGTTCATGCATCTTAAAGCAGGTCTTTGAGACAAATTGAACCAAGCATCTCTTTAGGTGGAAATAAAAGGCTGCTTTGTTGGCCACCTCTTGGAGACTTGTGCCTTTGCGTCTGTCTTTCAGGACAGCTTAGCTTATCTCCTGCCCTCCTTGGTAAGACTGCGAGGGGTCGGGGAGGAAAAAGGTGGGGGGCGGAGAAGACAGCAGCCTTATGTCATCCGGTAGACGGGGGCACCCAGTGGTGACTTGGTGTTATCTCTTAGCCCAGGTCATGCAGGATGTGTCTTCTCAAATTCAGGAAACAGGGGGAAGAAAGTCTGAACATTGTGTAAACATTAGCACCCTCAAAACCTCTTGCTCCCGGGAGGGAGATAAAGTAGGCAGAAAGGCCGAGGGGGAATGTTTATTTGTTCTGCTGGGCTGTGGATCCAAGCATGCTGGAAATCTTCGGTGATGCCCAGTCCAGTTTAGAAAAGGCGGAGGCATCACTCAGCATCGGACTGCAGAGGCCTCACAAAAGAGCCATCTGAAACTGACACTCAGTCAATGAAGGCAGACCCGAGATCGACCTCTCTTTGATGGGACCAAGGCTATCTCAGTGGGTTCTGTGCCTTTTTTCTTCTTCTTCTTTAAAAAAAAAAAAAAAACAGGCTGGGTTAGGGGGGAGAAAGAAAGAAAAAAAAAAGTGTTCCTGGACTTTTGAAGAAGGGAGTCCTGGTTGGGTTTTTGACAGCCCATGGCAATGTTGATGTGATGAAATAGCTTTCCCAGCTGATAACATCTTAAACCAAGTTTCTTCACAAGTTGAACCTTTAGCCCTCATTATCAGTCAGGGCATATCTTTGTAATTTGTGTGTGCAGCGGGGAACTACAGCCCTAACATGAGGCAGCTATGTATATAAAAAGTGTTAGGAATGGCATTTTTTCCCACCACAACAGTAGGATTTTTTTGGTGGTAGTAAGAGTTGAGAGATGCTGAGAAGGTGGGAAATGTATGCAACTTCTGGCATCCTGGTGTTTGTATGGCTTTTGAAATTGGAAAAAACAGTAGCAGATTTTTTTTTTTTAAATGAACTAAGACAAGAGATCACAAGCCATATTTGTTGAATGCCTCCTGTTTCCATACATTTTCTTAGACACAGTTCTCTGATTTGTAAGAAGGATGTATTGAGCCTAGGTTTTGGAGTTGAAGGCCTGTCGGAAGCTGTTACTCCAGGTCAGAAAGGAACCAAAAGAAGGAAGGACTTACTTTCCATTATTAGTAAATGAGTAAATACTGTAATTCTCCTTTTAAATCTAAGAATGATTCCTATCTGAAAATCTTATATGGTATAAGTTCTGCATATTGCAGGTTATGTTCATAATGTGCTTTCCTAAAGATGCCCTAGAATTAGGACATATTGAAAGTTACCAAATATAAAAATATAGCCAGCAAGAGTTAGGTGAATTGCTCAGGGTTAATTGAATGAATTCAGGATTGGGAGACTTTTTTCCCAAGAAAGATTTGAAACCTTTGCCTAAAATTTAAGTCCTCTTAGAACTTTAGAGTTTTGGTTTTTCTTTTCTCACTCTCAATCTCTCTCTCTCTCTTTCTTTCTCTCTCAACCTCTCTCTTTCTCTAGTTCTGGACATTTTACTTAATCTTTTTTTAAAATTTATTTTATTTATTTATTTTTTACTTAATCTTTTATGCATAAAGTTTTGAGCCAGGAGAAGCTAAAAACACTGCAGGATTCTTGGAGGTCATTAGAATGCTGTGGGTTGCCGGAGTTCAAAATAGTTTTCTCTGCTGAAATGGACTAAGTAAGACTTCTTCTTTTGGCTTATCAGGAGGCTATGCATAGATTAGATATTATCATAGCTTTGTGGTAAAACTATCTATTTTTAGATACATCCATCCAAATGAACATTGCCCTAAGCAGTCACCTGGGGATTGCAAATGCTTCATTTTTCATGATACTTTTGTTTAAAAATAGGTTTTATAACTTTTTTTCTTAGATTTATCTTTAGAAATAGTTTGGATCAGACCAAAGCTTATTTCTCACATTGTTTTTGGTCTTGAATAATACTCTGTGACTAGACTTCATCTTCTTCACCAGACATGCTCAGACATGTCATTTGATTTCATTTGTTCCACAAGCCTCTATCAGGAGTCCACTTTCACGACTGGTGCCAGACTTGGCATCTTAGAGGAGATTGAAGAGAAATGGGTATGGACCCTGTCTGTTCTCACAGAACTCACACTCTGGAAGAGGGAAGTTCTAGTGCATAATTAATCACAGTGGAATATGAGGTGGTTTATGAGATGCTCAAGGGTGGCCCATAAGAAGGAGTGATCCACTCTACTTAGTTTGGTGGAAGGATGTGGTTCCTGGAGGACTTCACAGAGGAGGTGTTATCTGAGATGTTTCTTGAAGAATTAGTAGTTACTGGTAAGTTATATAACCAGGTACAAGTAAATATATAATCTAAATAGTCATGTATTTTCAGGGAATGGCAATTAGTTTAATGTGGAATAGAAGAGAGATGGAGCTAAGATTTGAGATGTCAGCACTGCCTGTATAAAAATGAGAGGGTTTTTCTTTATTTTTTTTTCTGATTAAGGAATCTGGGCTTTAAAATTTATTGTTTTGTATCTCTCAAATACAGTAACTGAAGCCTGTATGAACGTGAAGCCTGTAAGCTGCTCTGGCTTAGGTGGAGTTTTGGAGGCTGAAGTTTCTTATCTCCATTGACTCTGGCATACTCCTCTTGTAGGAGGTAAATTCATAAAAGGGGTGAGACTGACCCAGAGATGCTAGTTTGGACACCATTTCATGGCCCAGATGAGAGATGTCCTGTACCAAGTCTAAAGGCTGTGGGGAAGAAGTAAGTCTGAGTCCTGCTGAACAAAGAGGAATGATAGGTGTTGATGTTCAGGTGTAGGGAGGGCAGAGAACAGAAAGAGGGGAGACTAGGATGATTCCTAGATGTCTAGTTTAGGTGACTGCATTGGTAGTGGTGTCATTTGTCATTCTAGGGAAGGGAAGGGAGAAGGGGGCGACAGAGGATGAGATGGTTGATGGCATCACTTACTCGATGGACCTGAGTTTGAGCAAGCTCCAGGAGTTGGTAATGGACAGGGAAGCCTGGTGTGCTGCAGTCCATGGGGTCGCAGAGTCGGACATGACTGAGCGACTGAAGTGAACTGAAAGGAAGCAGGAGCAGATTGATGGAGAACAGAAATTGCAGTTCACAAGTGGACGAGCTGGGGCTGAGATGGCATTTTGAGATGTATGTCGAAGGAGAACCATCTAGTGGTTGATTCTGTGGAACCAGAGTTCAGCAGAGAGGTCTGCTTGTAGGTAGAAGTCCGTGTGAAGTTGTTGGTCTGCAGGGACCTGTAAAGCCATTGGAGGGGAAGCTTGCCCACAGAGAGTGCAGGCAACAGAGAGAACAGGAGAACCAAGACAGAACCCTGGGCTGAGCACAGCTGAGGGTCCCACAGTGAGGAGCCCCCCCGGAAGACTAAGAATAGGGCACATGTTGGGTAGTGGCCTCAGAGAGAGAGAGGCGTCTACTAATAATGTCATGTACAGTGAAATCAAAACTGATTCTAAAAATAAAGCCCACCCTCCAAGGATCAGGATTTTTCTCCTGTGAGGGATGTGCAAAGGAGGGCGCCCCTGGCTTCTGAGAGAGGCTTCTGATGGCTGTGGCCGCTCAGTGGTTGCCTGTTCCCCTTTGGAGAATTTTCAAGTTGTAGACACTTTGGGGAATCCTCTTGCTGAAATAGCAGAGCCTAACACAGATGGATGAGGGCCTTTAAGATGAAACTAAACCCTCATAATCATAATGGCACAAGACTGGGCAACTAGGCCTCACTGGAATTCATTGGGAGGCTCTCCATCTTGCAGTCGTGGGAAAGGCCATAGTGAGGAAGTGGCAGCTGGGATTTGAATAGCCAGCTCTCTTACATGGATATTAAGGGGGAAAGAGGGGGTGGGATGAACTGGGAGACTGAGATTGACATATACTGGAGCGGGTTGCCATGCCCACCTCCAGGGAATCTTCCCAACCCAAGGATCAAACCCGCCCCTCTTATGTCTCCTGCATTGGCAGACAGCTTCTTTACCACTAGCGCCACCTGGGAAGCCCCTATATACGCTTCTGTTCTTCACTCACTAAGTCGTGGCCAACTCTTCATGACCCCATGGACCGCAGCACGTCAGACTTCTCTGTCCTTCATCATCTCCCCAAGTTTGCTCAAACACATGTCCATTGAGTCGGTGATGCCATCAGCCGTCTCATCGTCTGTCATCCCCTTCCCCCGCTGCCCTCAACGTTTCCCAGCATCAGGATCTCTTCCAGTGAGTCAGCTCTTCGCATCAGGTGGCCAAAGTCTTGGAGCTTCAGCTTCAGCATCAGTCCTTCCAATGAGTATTCAGAATATTCAGTACTATAAAATAGATAATTAATGAGAACCCACTGTATAGCACATTGTACATAGTTCACTGTAGAGCCCAAGGAACTCTACTCAGCGCTCTGTGGTGGCCTAAATGGGAAGGACACCCTTGGGGAGCTGACACTATTATAAGGATAAAAGTATCACAATTCTTATAAAAAGGATGCCCTTTGTCACTCTGAGATTTCCTTTTGTGAAAGAACTTCTTTTCACTCTAAATTTTATGAAATACTGTATTTTAGGGTCTGAATGCTCAATCTAAGTTCAGCCAGCCTTTTCTAATACCTTAAAAAATTTTTTGTAACAGAATTTGTTTTGTAATCCATATGCATTTTTCTGTATTTTTTTACTAACTGCTTCTCTTTTAAATATATTTATATGTAAACATGTTATCTATATTCTTTCTTGTCCTAAAAATGTGATAAAATTAAATTTTATAAAAGTTACATATGATAAAATTGACCTTTTTGGATATACAGTTCTGTGAGTTTTAACTTATATCTAAACTCCTATAACCACCACCACATGCAGACTAGTTTTATCATTTCCTAAATTCCCTCACTGATTTGATCTCTGTCCCTATAATTTGCTTTTCCCAAAATGTCAAATGAATGGAATCATCCTGTGTTTTTTATCTCTGGAGCCTCACCTCTCTTACTCAGCCTAATGATTCTGAGATTCATCCAAGTGGGTTGCATGTATCAATTGCCCAATACTTTTGTTTGCTGAGGAGTATTCCACTGTATGGCTGCATCACAGTGTGTTTATCCACTTGCCCTTTGAAGGACATTTAGGTTATTTACAGTTTTGGACAATTATGAATAAAGCAGGTATCAACATCTATATATGTGTTTCTGTGGGAATGTAAGTGTTTATTTCTTTAGGTAAAGCCCCAGAAATGGGATTGCTGGTGATAATATAAAGTGTGTGTGTAACTTTATAAAAAAACTGCCAAACTCTCTACCAGAATGACACTCTGTTGCATCCCTACCAGCAAAAGGTGTATAAACTTTTAAACACTTAAATGCTATTTTAAACACTATTGGCTTGAGGTTGGCAAATTGTGTCTCACAGTTCCTTAGACTTTTGAAGAGATACCCCACAACAAGGGGAGACCTCCGGTCCTCCATATCTTCAGAGCTTCAAAAAAGAGTGCTCCAGTTTGTTTTATATGTTGAGTTTCATAGAAGAATACCTTTAGGGAGGAAAGAGGATCTGTGAAGTATGGAAAACCGTTGCAGTAGGGCAGGCAAGCCACTCCAGTGTTCTTGCCTGGATAACCCCATGGACAGAGGAGGCTGGCGGGTTAGTCCACAGGGTCACAAAAAGTTGGACACTGTGGAGCAAAACGACTTGATGCAGCATGGCAGTTCATCTAGAGCATGGGATGCAGACCTGAGATGATGCTAGGTGGTATTCCAGGACTCTACACATAGTGAGACTCACTCAGAGAAGCTGATTACATCTTCAGCGCCTTTTCAGTTTCTCTGGCTGTGTCCAGGAGGTCTTCATTTAAACTCATATGTCTCTAACATTCTCTCATACACGTTCATGTCCTCTTTTACAAAGAAGAAACCAGCTTGAGCCTCAGAACCTTCAGCAAGCAACAATAATATCCGTCTAGAAGGAGAGGAGATTACAAGGAGATCAAACCAGTCAATCCTAAAGGAAATCAGTCCTGAATATTCATTGGAAGGACTGATGCTGAAACTGAAACTCCAGTACTTTGGTCACCTGATGCGAAGAACTGACTCATTGGAAAAGACCCTGATGCTGGGAAAGATTGAAGGCAGGAGGAGAAGCAGACGACAGAGGATGAGATGGTTGGATGGCATCACCAACTCGATGGACATGAGTTTGAGCAAGCTCTGGGAGTTGGTGATGGACAGGGAAGCCTAGCGCGCTGCAGTCCATGGGTTTACAAAGAGCCAGACATAACTGAGGACTGAACTGAACTGAGAATGAGAGGAACATTTAACTTTGTTTTTAATATATTATTTTTCTGGTTATCTTCTCATTTATGACAAGTAGCACTGGTCTTCCATCCCCCCCCCCCCCATTTTTCTTTTGAAGAGAATTAGGGTTAGTATATATATATAAGTTGATTGAAAGAAAAATTTTAGGTATTAATATAAGATCTCCTGGAGGAGGAAATGGTAACCTACTCCAATATTCTTGCCTGGAAAATCCTGTGGACAGAGGAGCCTGGCGGGCTGCAGTCCATAGGGTCACAAAGAGTCAGACACAGTTGAAGTGACTGAACACAGACGTGAATACTTTATATACAAATAATGGATATTCTAATATGTACCTGCAGACATGGTCATAAACTGCATGACTTTCTGAGGTTCCTTCTGACTTTCAGTGGATGAGATGGGGTATCACAGACAAGGAGCAATGCTGTTGTGTCTGACTGTGACCCCATGGACTGTAGCTCGGCAGGCTCCTCTGTCCCTGGAATTCTCCAGGCCAGAATACTAGAGTGGTTAGCCGTTCCCTTCTCCAGAGTATCTTCCCAAACCAGGGATCGAATCCAGGTTTTCCACATTGCAGGCAGATTCTTTACCATCTAAGCCATCAGGGAAGCCCAATGCTGTTGTTAGAATACCCATATTCAAGAATTATGAGAGAATAGCATTGAAACACTTATATTACATATATAAAATAGATGACCAGTGCAAGTTCGATGCATGAAGCAAGGCACTCAACGCCGATGCCCTGTTGCTCTGGGGCAACTCAGAGGGATGGGGTGGGGAGGGAAATGGTGGGGGGGGTTTGGGATGCGGGTACACATGTGCACCCCAGGCTGATTCATGTCGCTGTATGGCAGAAACCACCACAGTATTGTAAAGTAATTATCCTCAAATTAAAATAAATTAATCAATTAAAAAATAAAAGAATTATGAGACTGAACTAGAATGACTAAAGTTTGGGAAACTCAGAACTAGGAGAACTAGTTATTTAAATAGACCAGGAAGTGAGTCCTTTTGTGAAGTGACAAGAGCTCCTTGGTGGAGCACATGACTGTCTCTCAGCTTCTATGAGTTTTATCAACTCATAAAATAGTAATAATAATAATAATGTGTGTGTGTGTGTGTTAGTTGCTCAGTCGTGTCTGACTTTTTGCGACCCGTGGACTATATATAGCTCGACAGGCTCCTCTGTCCATGGAATCCTCCAGGCAAGAATACTGGATTGGGTTGCCATTCCCTTTTCCAGGGGATCTTCCCGACCCAGGGATTGAATCTGGGTCTCTCACATTGCAGGCCGACTCTATAATAGTAATTTCTTAAAAGAAGACAGTCTTCCGTTGCTCTTTGTTTTTGCAATACTTGTTTTTCCAGTTCCTACTTTTATTACCAGTTTGACAAGCATTTATTAAAAGCCATTAGGGGAACAGTGGGGATACAGTCATAACTAAATAGACATGGTTCTCTGCCCTCATGAACTCAACTTTCTTCAATCCTTCCTCTTCAGGATCCGTGGTAAACTAGGGCTTCTGGATAAAATTTAAACAATATGAAAGGCCAAGAAGAGATAAATGACTTTTTTTAAAAAGTCAAATAGAGAAATAATTTTATTTTCATCATATCTTTGGAGCCATCTGGATGTGTATTTTATTTTCCATTTGAAGCACTTTTTGGTAAAATAACATGTACCAGCAGGCATAGTGATAAACTACATGACTTCCTGAGGTTCCTTCTGACTTTCAGTGTTTGAGGTGGGGTATCACAGACAAGGTGTAATGCTGTTGTTAGAGTACCCATTGATGCCAAGACCTCTCTGAAATAAGACATTCTGTACACTATAGGCTACAAATTGGCAGCTGCCTGAGTTCCATTTAGCCATTGTTTCTTGTTTGGCCCACATGGTATTTAAAAAAATTGGGGGGCCAGAGAGGGGCAATATAGGGATGGGAGGTGGGAGGTACAAACCCCTGGGTGTAAGATAAGCTCAAGGATGTATTGTATAATGCAGGGAATATCGCCAATATTTTGTAATAAATGTAAATGGAAAGTAACCTTTAAAAATTGTATTAAATGCAAATAAAACTACAATGGGGTATTATTTCATACCAGTCAGAATGGCCAATGTCAAAAAGTCTACAAATAATAAATCCTGGAAAGGTTGCGGAGAAAAAGGAACCCTCCTGCATTGTTGGTGGGAGTGTAAATTGGTGCAGCCGCTATGGAGAACTGTATGTTGTTTAGTCACTCAGTCACATCTGGCTCTTTGTGACCCCATGGACTGTAGCCCGCCAGGCTCCTCTGTTCGTGGTATTTTCCAGGCGAGAACGCTGGAGAGTGGGTTGCCATTGACCTTGGGATCAAACCCCCACCTCCTGCACTAGCAGGCAGATTCTTGACTGCTGAGCCACCAGGGAAGCCCATGGAGAATAGTACGTAGGTTCCTTAAAAAACGGAACAAAACAAAACTGAGAATAAAGCTACCATATGATCCTGTGGTCACACTCCAGGGCATATATCTGGGGAAAAACTTAATTCAAAAAGATACATGTACCCCAGCGTTCATAGCGGCACTGTTTATAATAGCCTAAGACTAGGAAGCAACGTAAGTGTCCATCAACTGATGAATAGACAAAGGAGATGTGATACATATACAATGGAATATTACTCCGCCAAAGAATGAAATGGTGCCATTTGTAGCAACTTGGATGGATCTAGAGATTATCATACTAAGTAAAGTAAGTCAGATGAAGGCAAATATCATGGGATTTTACTTACATGTGGAATCTAAAATATGACACAAATGAACTTATTTATGAAATAGAAACAGACTTACAGACATAGAAAACACACTTATGGTTACCAAAGAAGAAAGGGGAGAGGATGGATAAATGAGGAATTTGGGATTAAAATTTACACACTACTATATATAACATAGGTAACCAACAAGGACCTATTGTATAACACTGGGAACTATAGCCAATATCTTGTAATAACCTATAGTAGAAGAGAATGTTAAAAAATATATATATATAAAAAACTGGTTCATTTTGCCGTACACCTGAAACTAACACAACATTGTAAGTCAAGTATATTTCAATAAAAATTTTAAAAACAAATTTGTATAAAATTAAAAACTAAAAAAAAATTAGTTTCTGACATTTTAAAATTTGGCATTTTCACATTAAAAAAAGAACAGAGTTCTTGTTTATTTTGAAAATTCATAAATCTGGCTCCACCAAAACAGCGTTTCTGAATGGCAGAGTTGCCTGGGGCTGAGGCTGAGTAGCGACTGTCTTTTTAGACAAAGCATATGCTCTCTTTAGGTACCTTGCTTAACTTACCCATGTTGCCTTTCTGGTCCTTGTCAGTATTTGAATTTACAACCCCTGCTTTCAACACTGGGAGCCTGGGTGTCATGCTTTAGAATCACCTAGAGAAACCCAGCATTCCTCCCGGTGCTGGGGGGCCACCAGTATTGTTATCCTAGGAGCTCATGTGTACTTAGTCGCTCAGTAGTATCCAGCTCTTTGCGACCCCATGGACTATAGCCCACCAGGCCCCTCTGTCCATGGGGATTCTCCAGGCAAGAGTACTGGAGTGGGTTGCCATGCCCTCCTCCAGAGGATCTTCCCAACCCAGGGATCAAACCCAGATCTCCCTCATCGTGGGCGGATTCTTTACCGTCTGAGCCACCAGGGAAGCCCTAGGAGCTCATCAAGTTTGCATTTGGTTATATCACCAGTAGAGTAGCTGTCATTCTGGGTCCAGGAGGCAGAGAGAGGATCCTTTTCCTGACTAATGCTAGACACATTATTGTGGATCCTTTCCAGTGGGCATACCGTTTCCTGTCTGATCTGTAAGGTCTGTACTTATATTTATTTTTTCTGGCTGCACCACACAGCATGCAGGATCTTAGTTCCCCGACCAGGGATTGAACCCATGCCCACTGCACTGGAAGTGCACATTCTTCACCTCTGGACCGGCCAGCGAAGTCTCTCCTGTCTTACCTGTTTGTATCAGTTAGGATGTTTGATTGTAAGCAACAGAAACCGATTCCAGTGAATTTGAACCAGTGGGACTTTATTGAAAGGATGTTGGATAGCTAAAGTTGTCCAAGGAAACTCTAGAGTTTGAGAGAACAGACTTATGGACACAGGGTGAGGAGGGAATAGAGTGTGGGATGAATGGAGGGAGTAGCATGAAAACATATACACCACTGTATATAAAATGGCAAATGGGAATTTGCTATATGACTCAGGGAACTCAAGCCAGGGCTCTGTAACGACTTAGAGGGGTGGGATGGGGAGGGAGGTGGGAGGGGACTTATGTATACCTATGGCTGATTCTTCTTGATATTTGGTAGAAACCAATAAAATATTGTAAAGCAATTATCCTTCAATTAAAAAGAAATAAATTTAATTATGTATATAAAAAAAAAAAGAAAGTGATCTGTACTCAAATTTCAGGAAGCCGGGAATACTTTGAGGACCATGGGTGGTAGGAACTGTGGAAATATAGATAAATTGCTACTACTGCATTCTGCAACCCCCGCCTTCTTTGCCATTCTAAAGTGTCTAAAGTCCTGGAAAAGAGAATTAGGTTGGCCTGGACCACATCCTTGATGGGGGAGAGCAGAACACTTTGATCGACAGTCTCGCTAAGATTACACACAATAAAGGACTTCCCCCACAAGGAGAGCTGGGTGCTGTTACAGGAAAGGGGGGCTGGGTATGGATGGAGGGCAACAAAAACTGCAAGTGTTTGTCACATCTCTTCTCACGGTTGTCTTGAAGATATTAAGCATACAGTGTAAAATGTTATAGAGGATTGAGGAAGTAGTATGTCAAGATCCATGAGAATCAGATGTTGAGTGTACTCTTCACATCAGTGAAGGTGTGGACATCAGTTAAATAAGGAATTACTATTTAGTTGCTAAGTCGTGGTTGACTCTTTTGTGATCGCATGGATGGTAGCCTGCCAGTCTCCCCTGTCCCTGGGATTCTTCAGGCAAGAATACTGGAGTGGGTTGCCATTTCCGACTCCAAAATAAGGAATACACCAAGTGATTAGAACAGAGAAAGTGGCAGTTTTATTCCCTTTAGCAATTGCTTTGGTTATAACATCTCCAAAGAAGCCCCCCTCCAACCTTTCTATGAAGAACAACATTTATAAATCCTAAAGATTTCTACTCCAGTTGTTAATATATGAAGGTAAATGCATGTGAAGAAAACTTCTGTGATTAGAACTTGAAAGGCATTTGTTCACTCGGATTTCAAGTCCCAGTAGAATACTTTCCATTGTTTTCTTTTTTTTTTCCCATTGTTTTCTTAATTGTTTTTCTAGTGTCACAGACATTTGCATGTTTAAGATACATATAAAAAGAACCTACAGAGGTGAGTCGTAAAGTTGAAATGACAATTTCAAATTTGAGTTTCGATGTAATGTTAGTTATTAGAGTGAGCCAGGTGTGATGCGCTTGCTTTTCAACTACTTAAAAAAGCAGCATCTGAATTTCGAGTGTTTTTGTACTCACCTGTGAGCCTAATTTTTTTATAAGTACCATACCCATAACCATGGAATAGCAGATTCTTCCCCAAATCATGTGTCCACCATGCATACGAATCCCTATCTCTACTATTTGAAGCAGGTAGTGGATTTTCAAACCTGGAAAGATATCCATAGAGATATACCCTTCTTTGATGCTTATGCTCTTAGTGTTCCTTTCTTCGTAAGCTCTTGATTTGCAGCAAGCAAGGAAAATGGAGTGAACCAAAAAAAAAAAAAAAAATTCCTGGCATGGCTGGAAATAGAAATTAATGATTCAAATAAGAAAGGCAGTGCAGTAAGCCTCAGCTGGGTGGCAGGAAACAGAGGGAAAGTCAGAGACTGTTCTTTTTTAAGAGGCCAAACAAACAACACAGAGTGAAGCGTACGTGAAAATAATTTCTAATAGTAGCTCGTGGCCGGCAGTTGCCAGGAAAAAAAAATCATTGGTGCACTGAGAAAATTAGAGTGAGAACGCACAGCATCTTGACGTGTTTCTTAAGGCAACGGAGCTTTAGCGTTTACCTTATGTGCCGTGTACATTGATTAAGTACAAAATATATGCTGGCCATTTTTGACCATCATTTACTGTATTGATTTGTTAGCAGGGGAACTGTAATAAAAAAGCCATTGATTTACTGTCCTTATTTGCTTATGGGCTTTTTTTCGTGATTAATTTTTCACTTTCACTTTCTCTTTTTGGGATCGTTTCTTCTAGACAAGCGCTGTGCTTCGTGAAGTTAGAAGAGAGGGGATTCCCATGGAGCAAAAGAATGAGATGTTGACGTCCATCCTCGCTGCGATCACCACTCGCCAGAACCTGAGGAGAGAGTGGCATGCCAGGTTTGTTCTATTATGAAATGGGATTTGTTGTCCCTGGAAAATGAGAGCTCTCTTTGGGGAAGCCCTTCCTGACGGCTGGCCTCATCCCTCTCAGTGGAGGGGCCATGAAAAAATAGAAGCAAGTTACAGATGCTTTCAGCCAAAGTTTTCTTTCCTGCCCGTGGTACCTGCATTAATTGCAGTGATCCATGATGTCATCTGTATGCATATATGATTTATCCTCGAGTGTAGCATTTAGCATAAATGTTTACATCTTGAGCATAACGTAATCTAAGTACCTGATGCTGAAGAACCCTTTTAATCAACTGTCTAAAAGTCAGCACTGCTGTTTAGCTGGGGCAGGTGTCTAGGAAATTCACACAGTGTTCTTACATCACACGGGAGGCAGATTGCTTGCACTTAGTCTATGCAGCAACCCCATTTTCAGAACTGACCAAATAGAAATGACTTTGGCTTCAGCCTCGTTTCTATGCACATGGACTTAACTGTGGTTAGACAGCTGTGGCTGGTAAAAAGTGTCTATAGGTCATCAGTTTTTACAGAATGGATTCTTGCATGCTAAGTACCATGTTATCCTGCTTTTCTTTGAAAAATGCTTTGCTGGTAGAAGCAAAGAATCAGTTCCTTCAAATGTTAAAATTATCCTCTAGATGTGTAATGCATATTGTTGAATTACCATCAGTCTCTGAGCAAGAGGAGAGGAGTCAGGAAAATTATGCTGGATTCTGCGTCCGAGTCTTATTCGATGCTTAAAAATTCTGTGTGCCTGGGAGTGAAGAACATTTATTGATAGCCATAATATTCTCCAAATGAGTTCATGCAACAGAATTTATAATAATTAATGGCTTTACTAGTAACAATTATCATAAAAATAGGTTTGCTTGAACAAAGCTGAAGATGAGCATTTTCCAAAAAAGGAGACAGTGAAGAGTATGAACTATCCATTATGATTCGGTATCAGAAAGCTGCTTTTTCACATATGTGTATTGTTTCTGAATTTAGACTTGCATTGAAATCATCATTTTAAAATTCCCAGTCACATTTTCCCCTTACCCCCTTTTTGTAGTGTGGTCAGGGAGAATGACAGTTTCTCAACTACAGTCATGAAATGATTTTCAGTCGATGTTTCAATAATTAATTTAAAATGTTTCTTTCTATTACAATTTAAATATGTATATTCACTAAAGTATGCATATTTTATTAAATAGTAGAATATCCATGAGGGGACATCTAAGAGATTGCTCTCTCTCTTTGACCTTTTATATCTTTTCTGCTGGTGATTTTTTTTCTTTTTTTTTTAGCTGTGCTCTGAGGGTTGTGGGATCCTAGTTCCCAGACTAGGGATCAAACCTGGGCCCTCAGCAGTGAAAGCGTGGAGTCTTAAGCACTTCACTGCCAGAGAATTCCCCTGGTGATTCTTATTAAATATGAACTTCCCTGGCGGGCTAGTGGTTAAGACTTTTCATTCCAATGCAGGGGATATAGGTTCGACCCCTGGTCAGGAAGCTAAGATCCCACATGCCTCATGGCTAGAAAGCCAAAGCGTAAAATAGAAGCCATATAGTAACAGATACAATAAAGACTTTAAAATGGCCCACATAAAAAAAAAAAATCTAAAAAAATATATTAAAAGAAGACAGACAGACAGCGGAAGATAGAAGGAAGGATGGGCGGGAGGGAAGGGGGGAGAGAGAGAAAGAAGGAAAGAAAAGAAAGGAATGAAGCCCCCTGTAAACCCTCTCCCATCCCTGCAACCCCTCCGCAGACAGCACAGCTAGAAGAAATGTTGAGAACAAGGACGGACGGCCTCTGCTGAAAGCATTCGGTTTGTTAACAGTAATTTCCTAATACACCAACGCATCAGACGGCATGGCCAAAAGTGGCCTGTTTTTAAAAGGAGTCTGGCTGCTGCATTTCTGGCCCTTAACTACTAACAATTTAATCAGGAGTTGGAGCCAGGGCTGAAGTTGATGTAGTCTAGCATCTGAAACAAAACTTGTCGAGTTTCCTTTGTGGCAGGGGAGGAGACAAGAGAGAGCTTAGCCGCTGACACTCTGCAGACCTCCTTAAAACCAAACACCTGAAAGAAAATTTCAAGAGGGCAGTGTCTTGAGAGCTCAGAAGTGTCCTCAGAGTATTCAATAACCGTAATCCTTCCCCCACCAACCCCCGACCCCCACCCCTCTACCAGCCCCATTTGATGTTTCCCATCCCATTGATCTACCTAAAAGACTCGTCCATGCGGTCTGTATAAACAGACAGTTGCCATCCACCTTTCTTTTCCTCATCAAAGCTTCCCCTGGCTGTCTGGAACTGGGCATCGCCTGGAGTGGCCATCAGGCGTGCAGTGGTGAAAGTTATAAAACACCCTCTCTGGCATTAACCCAGAGTGGTCTGGGTTTCAGAGGTGGGCCTGTTGTGTACTTCGGAACTACACGAGGAAAAACGTCCTCTGACAAATAATAATTACTGCTTGCCAAAGGCCAAGCAGTGGGTTACAGTATTTTACTTTTCACCCCAGCTATCAGGGGATCCGTGAGATTTAGATAATAGAAATTTTTTTTTCCTCCGAAAGTTAAATACAGATGACTCTAATTACCTGATACTGCACCTTAGAGAATGCATTAGAAAGAGCAAGAGTACGACTTGGAGAAATTTAGGTCACTGAGACTCCGCAGCTGGTGCTAGCTTTAGTGGAAGTCTTGTTGTAATAAAGGCTTGGGTAGGTTCGTTTATGTGAACGGTATGAGGGAGGCTGTCTTCTGCGCAGCTCGTAACTTGCTTTTCAAATATTTGTCTGTCTCTGCAAGGGCCAGGAGCCGAGCCATTGTTTGGGATGCACTGAAGTCTCTTAAACTGAAAGCATATGTTCCCTGTAATTTGGCTTTTGGAGGAAAGTGTCAATTCTGCGTGACTCGGGGTAACTGAGTTTGTCACAGTGTCACACGACCCTGGGGTTCTCCAGGCATATCTGAGTCCTGTGGGTTTCCTTCCCCAAGCCCGGTAATCCCATAAACAACCCTCTCCAAATAGGCTTATTAGGGCTGTCTATTCACTTCCCTGGAGTTGAAAGATCCCAAGTACATCGGGAGAAGCCGTGTGAATGCAGGGTAAGTGTTAACAGAAGTGGTACCGAATTTCTGAAGATTTAGCTTTGTTTATACAGTCCACTCCGCCTGATGGACAGCTTGTTATAGCTTTTAAAGAACTGGCCAAGCCCTCTGATCTGACCCCTTCTTGACCTCTGCGGCCCGAAGGTCAGTCTGCAGCTAATAAACTCGAAGGTTCTTAAGGTCTACTGTAGGAAAAGGCAGAAAAAGAGCAGCTGCGAGGGCTGGGTGTCCCGGGATCGGCTGCTCAGGGGTCACTCTCTGATAATGAAAATGATTACCAAATTATATGGAAGTTTAACCGCGGTAGTGAGTGAGAGGAGGGTGGAGCCCAGCGTATTAGGTTTGATAAATGAACTGTGAAGAGGCCCATCTGGTCCTCAACATCTTTTCTCCCCCTCTTTCCCTACCAAGGGGAAACATTTTAAAATAACAGCAGTGCATATAGACTCAATGACCCATGCAAGGAGCTGGAATGGATTAAGATTTAATGGTGACAGTGGAAGAAATTATCATTTGAAAAGTGCCCTAAAGAAAAGGTACAGTTCCAAGTCCAGGCCCGAATTGTTTTTCTAAATAAGAAGGAAAAAAAAAAAAAAAATCAGTGCCTTTGTTTATTTTACACAAATCCCTGACGTCTTGCCTAGATCACTGAAAAATCTGAGGGCGTGTTTGTTATGGAATAATTATTTGTAGTCAGCTTAAGGAAAGGAATGGGCCTCCTTTGTCTTGAACATGTCAGAATGTGAAGCAAATTATTATTTTTCCTGCTTGCATGCTTAGTCGAGAGAACGTAACTAAGTCAAGCTTAGCAAAAATGCTTTACCAAAAAATTGCAATCCGTTTCAGCAACTGGCCGCTGAACGTTGTACATTCTTTTTTTTTTTAGATACTAAATATACATGTGACTCTTGCACACTGTTTTACTCCTACACTTGGCAGTTTTCCTGTAAAAATAAGAAAGTGCCTAATGCTAATTGAGTAGATATGTGTATTCTTTTCTTTATCCCTTTTTCAAAGAAACATTATAACAATGCTGATTAGAGCCAACAATGGGTCAGTCTCAAGCTATATGTGCCTTTATTTGTGAATTGAGAAGAGTAATCTGTCTAAGGGGTTTCCCCCGTATGGCTCAACAGGTGAAGAATCCACCTTCAATGTGGGAGACACAGGAGATGCAAGTTCCATCCTTGGGTCGGGAAGATCCCCTGGAGGGGGGAATGGCAACGCACTCCAGTATGCTTACCTGAAAAGTCTTGCAGACAGAGGAGCCTGGTGGGCTATAGCCCATAGGGTCGCAAAGAGTCAGACGTGACTGAGCGACTAAGCAAGCAATCTATCTAAAACTCTCTCCCAGCTTCCTCTGGGCTCTGATTGTCCTGGTTTCTGATCAGCGACATTGGTGTTCGCAAATCTCTGTGCTCTTCTTCAGAGGCACATCCTACACTTCTGCTTTCTGAAAGAAGGTGATTTTATTCAATGAGCATTTTAGAAAATACATTTTAAAAATTTATTCTTTGGCTGCTTTGGGTCATAGTTATGACACAAGGGATCTTCCTTGCATCACGCTGGATTCTTTGTTGCAGTGTGGCTCAGTAGTTGGTGGTGTGCTGGCTTAGTTGCTCTATAGCATGTGGGATCTTAATTCCCCCACCAGGGATCAAACCCACATCCCCTGCATTGCAAGGTGGATGCTTAATGCCTGGACCACCAGGAAAGTCCTGAGCATTTTTGTGTATTTTGTATGCCTATTCGATATAAAATACTGTATGAGGTGCTGTGCATGAGATAAATTCTTAATATGTGTTCAGCAGCCAATTTATCTGGGGATGAGAACTGAGCAAATTCCTAGAAAGAGGCTGTGGAAAGCAGTGGAAAAGAAAGTAGTAGACCACAAGAGTGGCCCTTTGTGCTAACCCTCCCTGGAAAGTATTTAATTGTAGATGTCTCTGAAATCTAACATTGCCATGCTGTTGAAAACTCCTTAATTGAACACTGTTGCCTGCATCATACAAGCCACACCCAGACAATGCTTATGTTTAAAATAGAAATAAACATCTACTAAACATTACTCAAAGTTACCATATTTCTCATCTTAGGTTTTGACTTGACTGTGTATATCCACAGGGATTTGCAGTGAGCAGAAATCTCATTGGGTTGGGTGAAGGATAACTCAGGGAGATGAGGTCCACTTCCAGAATGAAGTGTGCTTTTTAACTTTAAAGCATTCTCCTTTAAAGTTTTGCTTGACAAGGTGCAAATATAAAAAATAAGATGAAAGCCAGGCCATTCGGGGGGTTTTAAAATTGAGATATAATTCATGTAACTTAAAATGAATCATTTGAAAATATACAGTTAAGTGATTTTTTTTTTTTTTTAGAATATACACAAGATTGTACAACCATCACCATTATTCAATTTCAGAGCATTTCCATTACCCCCAAATGAAACCCTGAAACTGTGAACAACCACTCTCAAGTTTCCCTTCTCCCTACAGTCCCTGACAACCACTTTCTGTCTCATCTACTTTCTGTCTCTATAGATTTGCCGATTTTGAACATTTCACACGAATGGAATCACGCAATATGTGACCTTTTGTATTTCACGTCTTTCATTTAGCATAATGATTTCAAGGTTCATCCCCATTGTATCAGTTCTTCGCTCCTTTTTATTGCCAAAAAATCTTGCATTGTATGCATAGACCATGTTGTGTTGATCTGTTCATTGGTTGATGGACATCTGGGTTGTTTCCAACTTTCTTGCTCTTACAAACAGTGCTGCCGTGTACACTCATGTACAAGTGTTTGAGTGGCACGTTTTCAGCTCCTCTGAGTATAAACCTAAGCCTGGAATGGGTGGGTCGTTTAACTTCTTGAGGAGCTGCCAAGCTCTTTTCTTCAACTGCTCCACCATTTTACATTCCCACCAGTAGTACATAAAGGTTTCGATTTTTCTACAATCTTGCCAGCTCTTGTTCTTTTCCTTTTTTTGGATTATATTATAGACATCCTAGTGTTATCTCCTTGTGGTTTTGATTTGTGTTTCCCTGATGACTAATGATGTTGAGCATCTTTTCATGTGCTTGTTTAAGACCACTTTTTTTTTTTTTTAAATTAGGAGATTTTAAAACATGACAGACTTAAGGACTTATCCTTTAAGTGGTAAAGAGGTCATGAGCCTGTTAGGGTATATGTCTTGTAGGATGGATAGAGCTCCAAATGAAGCTGGCATGAGTGTGCCCAGTCCTTTATTTATTTGCATGTGGCCCATGTGTGTATTTATTTCTTTCTGATTTCCCCTACATCCCCCTTCTACCATTCTCCTAGATTTCTTTCATTATAGAATCTCTGAACATTGCACACTGGATGGGAATGTAGCCCAATCCAACGGAAAGTCTATTCACCTAAGCTCCACCCGCTTCTAGGCTCAAAGAGGGCTTACTATATTTCCCTAGTAGACAATTTCAGTTGGGTCCAAGGAGCCTTAAAGTGGTATAGAGAAAAGTTTTTTTTTCCTTTTTTATAACCAATATTTTTTGGCAATAAAAAAGAATGAAGAATTGACACATGCTACAGTGGGGATGAACATTGAAATCATGGTTTTTTTGTTTATGGTAGTTTCTTAGAAAAACTTTTAGAACTACTTCTTTCCAGTTAAAAGTAACTTTGTAGACCTAATTGTCTTTTTTTTTTTTTTTTTTTGATGTGCACCATTTTTAAAGCTTTTATAGAGTTTGTTACAATATTGCTCTGTATTATACTTTGGTTTTTTGGCCAAGAGGCTTGTGGAATCTTAGCTCCCATACCAGGGGTCGAACTCACACCCCCTGCACTGGAAGGCGAAGTCTTAGCCACTGGACCACCAGGGAAGTCCCCCAGATGTCTATGTGTACGTGGCTTTCCCACATTGGGCTTTGGCTTCTCAAAAAACTGCCAAGTTACCATCTTTTTCTGGACAAGTAAAACACCCAGACATCTGAATATTGAGATGTTACCATCCTGTTACCTTCCACAGCCCCACCCATCATCACTTACCTCCAGGATGGATCCACTTTGAACAGGCTCCAAAATCGAGTTGTTATAACCCAGATCTTGTAACAAACAGCGTTTACTTTCCTAAGCTAATCAGCTTCAGAATTCTGATATGGATGCAACAGATAGAACATTTTGTGTGGATCGACTTTGGTTGTCAGGCTCACACAGTTTTCTCCATGGTTATCTGATTTCTCTTTTTGTCTGCTGGCAGGCCTGAATTCTACTCAAGCCTGACAGGTTGCCTCCGTCCAGTTTTGCAGTTATAAGTTATTTTCTGAGTGCTTACTATATACAGGTAATTGTGCTGTATGCTGTCGGAAATGGAGCAGACGTATTAAAAAGAAAGATGCATTAAAAAGAGGGAAAAAAGGAAGTCCCTCCTTCATAATTTTGAGGAGGAATGAGCATTTGAGATATTGGCCTATTGCTTTGAGTTTGTAGTCATCTAATCCTACCAAGGATGGAAACCTGGAAACTGGGTATAAGGGGAGATCTCTAATAGGCGCTGAGTCTCTGGGATTTAACTCCCAACCCAACACCTCTGACCCTTGCGCTCTGGGCACAGATTGACTTGGGTTCTCGAGGAAGAGCCCAGGAGTGAACCGCATGGAACTGAGCCGGGACCAGTACAAACAGACATGGTCTCCCTGAGCCAGCTGTTCCTGAGTCCCTGTCCTTCCCGGAAGTGAAATTGAATGAATGAAGAAGGGAAGAACAGGGGGAGGGGAAAGGGCCTCCCCGGGGCATTTCTCTGAGTAAGGGGTCGCTTTCAGGCCAGGAGGGCAGAGCTGAGGCTGAGTATGGCTTCGAGTCCATATTTCAAAGGGCAGCTGATCTTTGCTGGTTACCTGCTGATATCCGGATGGGCTTTGATGGTGTCAGCACAGTGATGAGCTTAGGCTTGGCAACGAGGCATTGGGGCCAAATTTGTCTTCAGTACGAGGAAGTCGTGGTCACAGAAAGTGGACTCACCAGCCTTGAGGTTCGGCTATGGAATGATGTTGTTGCTCAGTCGTGAAGTCGTGTCTGACTCTTTGCAACCCCATGGACTGCAGCCCACCAGGCTCCTCTGTTCATGGGATTTCCCAGGCAAAAATACTGGAGTGGGTTGCCGTTTCCTTCTCCAGGGGATCTTCCAGACCCAGAGTTCAAGCCTGTGTCTTCTGCATTGGCAGGCAGGTTCTTTACAGCCTGAGCCTGCAGGGAGGCCCATGGGATGATGATGCTGTTGTCCTGTGAGACAACAGGTGATGAGTCATCTGACCATGTCAGTTGAATGGTCAGGTTAGTTGGGAACCAGAAGCTGTGGCATCTCCAGTTCAGTGGCTGCCCCCTGCAATGAGCTAAATGTGTGTGTAGCGTGGGGGGTAGGGGAGCAGGGAGGCACTGGCCGGCTAGTTGTCATCCATGTCATTCTTTTTAATGCGTCTGCCCCATCTCCTTTAATAATTGCAGTCACCACTTTCTGCTGCCCTTAGCAGAAGAATGTCCTTTGTGTCTCTGAACCAGATTACTCCATAAAATCGGATAACTCCATAAAACCTCCTCATAAATGTGTAGGAAATGAAACATTGTATAAATTTAGAGCACAGGGATTAAATGAGTCTAGAGATAAAGTTACCTTTCTTCCAAGATACAGCAACTTATCTTAAGGAGGCAAGTGTTGTTAATGTTATTACCATTGTTACTGTCATGATTTAAACAGTTTTATGGGGGACAAAAGCCAATTGACTCTTGTGCGTCTTATTTGTACAATCAACACATAGGCTTCAGTATGGGCCCTGCTCCTGGCAGTTTTCTGAGTGGTAGCTGGCTGTTTCTTAGAGGCAGTGCTTCTTCAGTTTTTTGAGAAGACATGGGTTCATTCATTGATTTATTCATTAAATACTTATTAAGCACCAGCTACTTATCAAGCACTGTTCCAGGTGTT
Source organism: Muntiacus reevesi (assembly GCF_963930625.1). Lineage (NCBI taxonomy): Eukaryota > Metazoa > Chordata > Mammalia > Artiodactyla > Cervidae > Muntiacus > Muntiacus reevesi. The sequence goes on from NC_089250.1 coordinate 235,288,269, forward strand.
AGAAACAGCAGTGAACAATACTGATGAGCATTTTTCTCTCATGGAGCATCTATTCAAGTGGAATGATCAATAAAAAGTGTTTTCCTGAGTAGAACTCTGAACATTTCTTTAAAAACATAATGTGCGGCGACTTCCCCGGCCGTCCAGTGGTTAAGACTTCGCCTTCCAATTCAGGGAGTGCAGGTTTGATCCCTGGTTGGGGAGCTAAAACCCCACATGCCTTGTGGCCAAAACCCCCCAAAAAATTTAACATAGAAGCAATTATGTTAACAAATAACATACATTTGTTAAATTTATGGAATTTAACAAATCCATAAAGACTTTGTAAATGGTCCACTTCAAAAAAGCTCTTTAAAAAAATGTGCACAGTTGCCATGTCCTACCTATTCAGTACACAGCAGAAGCAAAATATAGCCATCCAGTTGAAACAGAGATAAAATTTCCTCTTCTCATGTTCATCCTAAGATGATCACTTGTTATCAAACTTGCAACTCTAGTCCTAATGGGTCAGATTTGTGACACAGTCAGGGAATGCCAGTGTTCTGACACTTACCATCCTTGGAGTCCACAGCATTAATTTTTTCTTAGATAGTTTGCACCCTAGTTTCCAAAGACTTTAACACAAAAGATGTGTCACTTTAAATGTCTTCGCTTTAAAGAAGGCTTAAATTCACATCATGTTGTATTCACAAGTATCTCTTAAGAGTAAACAGTAGAAGCTATACATATCTCATTGGCGTCGAGGGTGGGGGAAGATTACACGTGACAGTGTGACAATACAGTCCAGCATTTAATAGATGGTATTTATGATGACTGTGAATGAGCAGTCAGTCATCACTCACTGATTTAGCAAATATCTGTCACATGCCTACCTGGTACCAGACGCTACTGTACTCCCTGAGGTTATAGGAATGAATAACACTTGACCAGGGGAAATAATAATCTTGTCTAATAATGCAATGCAAAGGGGTTAAGTCTGGATTCTGGAGAAGTCCTTGTCCCAGAGATGAAAGTGGCAGGTTCACTGGAAATATTCTTGTGTGATTCTTTATATGCCTGCCTTTGTGAGGACCGCTGCTCCACTGAGTTAACTGTACAGCCTACACGTGGGTAAGAGCCTCCTGTTTTCAAGTGTATGTGAGAGAGGGGAGAAAGCTCGATGTGATTATGGGTCAGAGGATAAAATCTGGGCTGCCTTGTCTCCAGAGAGGTCTCAGTGTTAAGGGGGGAAAAATGATTTCTTCCAGAGTAAAGTTTATGACTACGGTATAGAGGTTAGGAGCATAGATGCTGAACAGATGGCCTAGGTTTGAATCTCAGATCTACTTCTGAAACTCCAGGCAAGTTGTGATGAACTCAACAAGTTACTTAACCCCTTTGAACCTCAGTTTTCTCATTTGTAACTTGCCTGAGGGGACAGTAAGAGAACCTATTCCTTAGAAATGTTTAAGGGATTCCATGGAAAACACCTACAGCAAATACCTGTCACATACTATGTGCTCAATAAAAATTGCCCCTCCTTTTCAAGGACTTTCCTGGCAGTCCAGTGATTAAGACATTTTGCTTCCGCTGCAGAAGGCACCGGTTTGATCCCTGGTTGAGAAACTAAGATATCCCATGCCACAGGCTGTGGCCAAAAATTAGGAAAAAAAATTCCGCTTCTCTTCAGATCAAAACAAAAAAGTGAAGAGCAGTGCAAGCCAGACTCACTTGAACTGGCCTCTCCTTTGCGAGAGTGCCCCCATGTAAAACCCAAACTTCGTGATATGGCTGGATGTTGCTGAATTGGTGAAGGAGGGAACGTTAGCTAGAACTCAACCCATGTCAGGCCCTGTCTTGAGTAAGGACTGTCACATCAAATTGACAGAGACTTGAATACCAATTTGAATCCTGTCTTCAGCTGGCTTGTAGACTCTGGGCACGTCAGAGACATCGGATCTCAGCAGCTCTGTCTACAAAAGAAGTGGCTTGATTCAGTGACCTCGAAGGCATCTTCCCTCTCTGGCAAGAGTTAGAGCCTCTGAGTTAGAGCCCAAGGGGCCACTAAAGTTGGGGTAGTTGTCACTCCTGAAGGCTTTTACCTTTCTGCCTCCACTGTCCTTGAAACCTGAAGTTGTCCTAATTTTAGCCAGACTAGCAGTGAACATTTAGTGAGAACTCTCTAAGTGCCAGACAAAGTTTTAAATGCTTTAGGAGGTGAGAAAAGGAAGACAGAAGGATGCAAAGTCATTGCCCAGGGCAGCAGAGCTAAGGGTGCATGCATGTCTGCTCACTTGCTTCAGTTGTGTCCAACTCTGTGTGACCGTATGGACTGTCAACCGCCAGGCTCTGTTCGTGGGTTTCTCCAGGCAAGAATACTGGAGTGGGTTGCCATGCCCGCCTAAAGGAGATCTTCCTGACCCAGGGATGGAACCTGCGTCTCCTGCGTCTCCTACATTGCAGTGGAAATGGAATTTAAGCCAAGACAGCCCAGCTCAGACCTCTGCTGTGTGGCCATAGCCGGAGCTGGAGTAATAAGACTTTCCTCTTTGTCAGCCACTCACATGTTCTCCTAGTACTTGACCTGGGTCTAAGCGTGGAGATAGATGGGCGTGTGTCTGTAAATGTGTATTTCCTCTGGTACCTAAGCGCGTTTCATACTTTTTAGTTGTGGGGGGCATCTCTCTCTCTCTCTAAGGAAGTAGTTTCCAGCTCATACTTTATAAATCTCCCTACCTTAAATCCTTGAAAGTAAAGTTATTACATTTATAGCTATGTCATCTCTTCTATACTGGTTACAATCTCTTAGAAGTTGGGAGAGTAGGGGCCCAGATGAGAGCATCAAAGTTTAGCCTCCAAGGATCTGTAAATCCTTTAAGTGGAGTAATTTCAGAGCCGGGTTAGTTAAGGCTGATTTGAGTAGATTTCCTTAGGCTGAACGGGTAGCATTTATCTTCTCTATAATGGGTTAATCACTGCAGTACAGTATGTTTATATCTAGGAAACAATTTACCGCACGTGAAGAGCAGTAATTTTATTTTATCTCAGGGGTGTCCCCAGTGTATTTTATAAATTTTCCCTGTAATGGATATTCCAGGTTCTAGATAAAAGTTTAACTCTGGCTTTCAGTTGAGGAAGAAATGGGGTGAAGGGTGGGGGTAGGGAATAGCTCTGCCGGCCTGTAGGGGACACTGTTGCCTCATTTATCAGGATGATTTTTCACTGTCTTGTCCCAGGACAGAAGCAAAACAAACAAATCAAACAACAAAAATAGGTCCGGTCACCTTAACATTGCTTATTGAAATTATTTGAGTGATTCCTGTGTGTTTGGAATATTCGGCGATTGGGGGGTGTTGATCAGGCTTTTTATTTTTATTGATCAGGCCTTTCCACGCCAAGAAAGGCATAGTTTAGTGTTTCTTTCCAAGAGACGAGTGATCGACAAGCCTTTTCTTACATTTCTTACTAGCTTTCTCTTCACCCTCTTCTCTGGACAGGGTGCCACTTTGTGATTTAATAAACCTGAGGTTTAACATGGACCATCTTAATTTTTTTACGAACTTCTGCCCATGTTACATTGAAATGGTTTGATTCTGTTAACGTTGTATTCTGAATGACTATCCTAAGCCTTGGGGAGGGCATTTTGGAAGTTCCAGCTCCCTTCTTTTGATCCAGATCTGTATCATCACTGAAAAAGATGCGGTTTATGGAGAAAATGAAGTCATGTCTAGGAGGCAGGCGTGTGGAGCTCCCGGTCTGAAATCCGGGAAGCATCCTGCCAGATGCTCGACCTGCTCTGGGTTCAGCCTGCCTCTCACCCCAGCCTGCCGATAGCCTCTGCCTCCGTGTCCAGGTGCCCCGGGACCCTGCCAGGAAATCTCCAGCCCTCCCTGGCCAGCTCTGGCCTCTTCCCCAGCAGAGCAGCGGCCTTAGAAGGTGATTGTAATTAACCCCTGGAAAGCATCAGTTCTGCTAAGGCAGCGTGTGCCGTAATGATACTGTTCGCTCGCCCCCTTTCCAGTTTCACCATCAATTACGCCGTGTGTTTCATCCAGTTGGTGCTACCCTCCCAGTGTTAATTATAACCTACAAGACTGTTACAGTTAATTTTATGGCAAGCATATTGTCTCTTCAAGGCTCCGGAGCAGCTCATAAATTATCTTGAAGGTAAAATGTAACTTGGGGAACCAGTTATGAAAATTCCATCCATCTCGCTTAGGAGCCACAGCTGCTACTGTCAGCTGCCTCACGGCCGCATCGTGAAGGAATTACGGTGGTCAGGTTTAAGAGGGGAGGCCCAGGCTGTCACCAAGGAGGAAGGCAGTCCTGGCCCTGTCAGGCCAGTACCTTCTGCCAATCCCTGGCGCTTTCACTCTGCAGGCAGGAAGAGGCAGGCAGCACAGGTGAACGGTCCCCAAGCTGTCTGTATTCATTACTTTACAGAAACTTGTTGTAGGTAGGCAGGTCCAGAGACCTCGTTCCTTTTCTGTTGTCATGATGTTAGGCATCATCTGCAAAGTGTGAGAGAGATGACTCTATAACTAAGTCTGGGCTTGGTTCTGGAGAGCCCAGGAGGAGAGGGGCCGGAGGCGTCAGGGGCTGTGTCTCCCAGGAGCCCCACGCTGGGCACTCCCCGTGATGCCCTGATCTTTCCCAGTGATGCCCTGGTCTCTCCAGCTAATGCTTGTCTGGCCAAAGCCCTGGGCTTTAGCCGACGTTTTCCTTGTGGTTGTTAACTCGTTTTCTAGTCTGATCAAGTGAGATTTCGCTGTGAACGAACATCCTCTTAAAATCGCCTACTAAATAAATTAACAGGTTCTCTGATTGGGATAATAAACACCCTTCTTTTCAGTTTCCTCGCACGAAGTAGAAGCTTTACATTTCAGCCCTCGGGGCTTTGGCATTATTATTTTTAATGACTTGAACACCAGTCTTTCATTTAGCTTGTTTGTATAGTTACTGTAAATGATCTTTCCGCTGTTGGTTCTTCATTTGAAATTCCGCATGTTATGCTCGCTTTAAAAGCTTTGAGGGGGCCTCTGAGGATTGGGAGCCTTCTTAAGCACAGCGTCTTCCAGCAGCACTAGAAGCAGGCCGTGGCAGAAAAGTCAGAGCGGGTGTGCTAAGAAAGTAGGCGTGCGCGTGGAAATCTCAGGGCGAATCCGAGGGATGCAAACACAAAACAGCACCGGCTTGATGCTGGGTGACGGCTCTGCATGGTAAGGAAAAGTAGTCCTTCCCTGAGCTGTTCATTTCTCCCTGTGTGTCTTGGAGCATGTCCTGTGTGTTCACACAGGCACCTGCCTTTGTACCAACAGCCCAGAGACTGTTACATCTGGGCTATGTGACTTAGAGAATGAGACTTGTTTTTTTTTTTTAATAGAAGTATAGTTGATTTACAGTGTTTTATTAGTGTCAGATATACAGCATAGTGATTCTGTTTTATATATATATTCAGATCCTTTTCCATTTTAGTTTATCACAAAATACTGAGTATAGTTTCCTGTGCTACACACTACCTACATGTTTATCTTTTTACGTATAGTAGTGTGTGCCTGTTAATCCCAAACTCCTAATTTATCCCTTCCCAGCCCTTACCCTATGGTAACCATAAGTTTGTTTTCTATGACTTTGAGTCTATTTCTGTTTTGTAAATATTTTATCCTTTTATTTATATCCTTTTTTTTTTGTTTTGATTCCACATCTAAGTGACGTCTTATGATATTTGTCTTTCTCTGTCTGACCTCACTGAGTATGATAATCTCTAGGTCCATCCATGGTGCTGCAAATGGCATTATTTCATTCTTCCTTATGGCTGACTCGTGTTACACATTATTACACTCAGTATTATAGCTGAGTAATATGTACACATTTTATATATATATATATATATATGTGGGGCTAACCAGGTGGCCCAGTGGTAAAGAATCCACCTGCCAATGCGGGAGACGTGAGTTCCATCCCTGGGTCGAGAAGATCCCTTGCCTGGAAGATTCCATGGGGCCTGGTGGGCTCCAGTCCACGGGGTCACAAAGAGTCAGATATGACTAAGCACACACACGCACACATACATCACATCTTGTTTATCCATTCATCTGTTGATGGACACTTAGGTTGCTCTCATGTCTTGGCTACTGTAAATGGTGCTATTACGAACACTGTAGTACCTGTAATTTTTTGATTTCGAGTTTTCGTCTTTTCTGGAGAGACCCTGTGTTGAGGGCACATGAAACGGTGAAATCGTGCCCGAAGAGAGGTTGGACTTAATCACAGACGTGTTCTGAGCTCTCAACCATAAAACAACTGAATACCTGGGTACTTGTGAGTTTTCTAGTGAATTCAGACAAGACGCTGCAAACTCAGATGTCTGCAGGGAGGACCTGGCAGATCATTAGGATGAATGAACACAGAGAAGTGGGGTTGAAGTAAACGGGAAGTTCACACCCTATCTGAAGTGGGCAGCAAGGAGGCTGCATCTGTCTTACCAGGTCTCCTACATTTTCGAGAGAAGGGGGGGAAATTCAGACTGTGTGTGTCAGCTAACAATTTGAATGTTAGCCATAATTCAAAGATTTTTATTTGAAAATAAGATTTCCTGAGAAATCTGTATGCAGGTCAAGAAGCAACAGTTAGAACCGGACATGGAACAGCATACTGGTTCCAAATCAGGAAAGGAGTACGTCAAGGCTGCATATTGTCACCCTGCTATTTATCTTATATGCAGAGTACATCATGTGAAATGCCGGGCTGGATGAAGCCCAAGCTAGAATCAAAATTGCCAGGAGAAATATCAATAACCTCAGATACGCAGATGAGACCACCGTTATGGAAGAAAGAGAAGGAGAACTCAAGAGCTTTCAGATGAAAGTGAAAGAGGAGAGTGGAAAAAGTTGGCTTAAAACTCAGCATTCAGAAAACTAAGATCGTGGCACCCGATCCTATCATTTCATGACAAATAGATGGGGAAACAATGGAAACAGTGAGAGACTTTATTTTGGGGGGCTCCAAAATCACTGCAGATGGTGACTGCAGCCATGAAATTAAAGGATGCTTGCTCTTTGGAAGAAAAGCTATGACCAACCTAGACAGCACATTAAAAAGCAGAGACGTTACTTTGCTGACAAAGATCCTTCTAGTCAAAGCTATGGTTTTTCCAGTGGTCATGCATGGATATGAGAGTTGGACTATAAAGAAAGCTGAGCGCCAAAGAATTGATGATTTTGAACCATGGTATTGGAGAAGACTCTTGAGAGTCCCTTGGGTTGCAAGGAGATCCAACCAGTCAGTCCTAAAGGAAATCAGTCCTGAATATTCAATGGAAGGACTGATGATGAAGCTGAAACTCCAATACTTTGGCCTCCTGATGCGAAGAACTGACTCATTTGAAAAGACCCTGATGCTGGGAAAGATTGAAAGCAGGAGGAGAAGGGGACGACAGAGGATGAGATGGTTGGATGGCATCATGCACTCAGTGGACGTGAGTTTGAGCAAGCTCTGGGAGTTGGTGATGGACAGGGAAGCCTCCTGTGCTGCAATCCATGGGGTCGCAAAGAGCCAAACACGACTGAGCAATTGGACTGAACTGACTGAAAGGTTCTTATGTGTTATTCAGGCCAATCAATACATGTCTGCAGATTGGATGGTATGGCTAGGGTTCTGAGTATGAAATGCAAGTCCCTACCTGCTTTGAGTGAAAATCTTCTCCACCATCTCATGCTTGTAGAGAAGAGGAAGAGAAGAGTTCCTGGCCAGGGAACTAGGAGGCAATCTGAGTACTGTCTCCTGTGACCTTGTAATGTTGTTCTGTTCTGTGTCAGTTCTTGCTTGGAGGAAACATTTTCCTTGTATTATTATTATTTTTTTTTGTTTTTTTGCCTTTAACTTGGCAATCTTTCATCTTTCCTTTTACAGAGGAAGCATATGAGAGTTTTCCAAAGTGAATGAGGTGTATATGGTGCTCATTGTCACTATAAAAATGGTGTCTGCAAAAATGTTGGCAGTTTGGAATCCAGTGAAGAGTTTGGTCTTCAGGAAGGTAGGGCAGGGACTCCATTGCTGGTGATCGCCATTTCTCGTATTACACCCTCAAGTTTATGCCTCATCCCCAGCTCCGCCACGGGGAACCCAGCTGTTCCTTCATGGCACAAAGATGTTATGTGGTCAGAATAGTCTTTCAGTCTCTTTGCTCAGACCGATGGCCCTATGGAGGTGTGGTCAGGGGAGTTGTTAAATACATGTGGGTTTGATCTTCTGGAGAAGAGGAAAATATAAAAAATGATTTCTTTCCTTTAATAAAAAGAAAAAGATAATCCTAGATCTTGGCAGCTGCGAGAGTCAACTGCTACGCATGCGTGGTTCAATTTCATTGTAAATATTTCATAAGGGTTATTAGGAAGGAGCCAGGCTGACATCACAACCCCAACTATACCAGAGGAACCATTTCACTGAAATAAGCCAACATTTCTAAAGAAACATGAATTTCTAATGTAAAGTTAACATCAGGTCAGAAAACCCTCTGGAAGGAATGCCTGTATCAATGTTTATAATTTCTGCATTTATGGATTTGCAGTTTGTGCAAAAGACTCCCAAAGAGACTCTATTTTGGTTAAATAAGACTAGCTTGTGAAATAGTCTGTATATCCAAATCCATCCTAACCCAATGTCTTGGCAGCCTTTTGTATAAATAATGTCTTTTCCAAAATGTGTGTATTTGAAAAAGGAAGAGGAAAATGAAGTGGCAAACTGTGTCTCTGGGTTGCCATAAACTGACAGAATCCTAGAAACAGAAAGCGAAGACTGACAGCTCATTCATTCTTTGAACAAATTATAGAGCTGTACATTAATTTATGGATTTTATTGATGTATGGAAGGTTGCCGTGAGAGGCAAAGTGTTTACCCTACTGTTTTTTCCTTTTTTCTTTTTTTTTTTTTTGGAGTAAAAGTTTATTTAAGCTTTTGCGGGCTGGTGCAGTGGAGGGGGGAGTATGTCACAGAAATTATGAGTTTTAGGAGTATTTGGCAGGGGGAAGAAATGAAAGAATATCCACGTTTTGTAAAAACTTAATCTGCACTCACAGATGGGCATGTTCAGGTGGTATTTTAATTACGAGGTAAAGAACAGCCCCACACGGTAGGAAGTCATCGTAATAAATGGAGAGAGGCTTTTGTCTTCAGGCGTCAAAGATCCTGGCTATGGAGAAATTTAAATACTTTGTGCTACGGGGAGAGTCTCAAAATGACCAAAATACTTGGAGAAAGCAAAGTGATAGACTCTACTCAAGATCAAAGGAGTCTACTAGACATGTTTCACCAGCATGTGGCTTTGAACTCCCTCAATAGTGGTCATTTTAGCAATGGCCTTTCCAGTGATAAGTGTCCACCGTGGATATCTTCATGTGATCAGAGGGAAAATAAACAGAACAAATTGCAAATATATCTTGAAAATTTTAATCCCAAGTGGAAGTTATTTCTTTACGGTTCTTCAGCTCCGAGCACTGCTGTGCCCTTCAAGATAGAGTGCCCAGAAGAACTAAGAATAATTCAGACACTGTTGTAACTTACAGCTTGCATTAATAACACACAAATAGAACAGTCTTCTTATTAAATATCGGTAATATATTATAATAATGTTTTACTGTCTTTCCCTTAGTGGGGAATTATGAGGACCTCATGTTAGGACCTCAGTGTCCTGACATAGTTAATTATCCATGGATAATGGTTTTCAGGCATCGCTGTTGTGAGGGATGCAGCTTTGTTGTGGAGGGCCTAAGTGTTTGCAGACTCAGGTGCGGTGCAGCTATGTACTTTCCTACAGAAGCAGACAGCTGCGTTTTCTTTACCATATTATACATCACATAGAGCATCTCATTTATTATAGCTAAGCTAATGGTGCAAGTGCAGACCTTTATGTCCTGTCCTATACGGCGATAATATATTTGCTGTAGAGATGTTCTCTTGATTTTCATAAGTAATTAATCTTTTCCTGTACCAAATGTATCACAGGAAAATGGGTTAGCACAGGGGTCAAAATACATTTAATGCGGTCTGCAGAGATTAGAAGAGACCTCTGGTATAGCATCGTTTTTTTTCTCTTTCACAAGGCCCTCGCCCTGTCTGTAGTCTCGCCCACCAGCATGATGCTCTCATTACTAGGGACGTAGGCTAATGAAACGGCGTTCTTTACAATCCTTCAGCACCAAGACAGGATTCAGACCTGAGTATGTGCTAAGGGAAGTAAGCTCAGTAACAGTCACCCACATTCAGTCCCTTGACAAGGCTGTGTATTGTCCATGTGGATGGTGGTGGTGGTAGGTTTCTGTCAAATCTAAAGGGTCTTCCAGTTCATGCCTAGGTGGGCCCTTTGGAAATGTGCCAAGGCCTCACTCAGAGGCCCCTGAAGAGTAACATGCAATGCAGAGGTGGTACAGAAGGTGATTTTGTAATATACCGAAGATTGTTGCTTTAAAAGTTAACATATTTTGCTTTAGATTGATAGGCGTGATTGACATTTGGATCCATGGTTCCCAAGTCATATTGTTGAAGACAGGACTAAAATCCATCTTTAAGTTGTTGGTTTTTGTTTTTTTTTTTAAGTTCTTTTTTTTTTTTTTTTTTTTGACCACACCACTTGACATGTGGAATCTTCATTCCCCAACCAAAAGGAACCCATGCCTCCTGCAGTGAAAGTACAGAGTCTTAACCACTGGACTGCCAGGGAAGAATCTAAGTTGTATGGTTATTTTCTACAATTGATTTAAAGAAAAATTCTGGAAATAAAATAGTGTAAATGGTTCATGAATATTGCTAAAAATCATGATGGTGGAGCACATCATAAAGTGCTGTCCTTAACAAACTGAAGGGTTAGGAAACATGTATCTTAGTCATAATTATGCTGTTAGTTATGAAGACGATGATGGTGATGATCATCATCATTAATAAGAGTAGCTAACCTCTGGTGAATCTTGACTATGTGCTGGGTACTCTTCTAAGTGTTTCCCCCATACTTCCTGGCTTATTTTTCATGCCAACCCAGTGAAGGAAGAGTTGTTTTAATTGCCATTTTATAGAGATACCTTAAAACTCAGGTGATACTTCAGTTAAGGTAACTAAGACCCAGAAAGGCAAGATAACAAGTTATAAGTGACCAGACCAGAGCTTTGAGCCCAGGCACTGAAGTTCTTGTGTCTTCTCCCCACCTGCTTTTCCCAGCTTTATTGAGATATCATTCACATATAACATTGTGTAAGTTTAAGCTGTACAATGTGATAATCTGATATATGTATATATTGCAAAATAATTCTGATGTCTGCCTTTTAATTATTGTATTTTTCTACATGTTGTTGGGTTAAGAAATATTACCTTCTGTTCTCTAAAGAAGAAAGGTAGACAAACATGAAAACACATACTGCATATAATTATATATTATGTAATGTGAAAGTGAAAGTAGTTCAGTTGTGTCTGACTCTTTGTGACCCCATGGATTGTACAGTCCATGGAATTCTCCAGGCCAGAATACTGGAGTGAGTAGCCTTTCCCTTCTCCAGGGGATCTTTCTCACCCAGAGATCACCAGGTCTCCCACATTGCAGGCGGATTCTTTACTCGCTGAGCCACAAGGGAGGCCCATTGTATAATGTAAATAATATTTAAATTTGTAGATATTATGCACATATATTATACATATTATGTATGTGTAATATAATAATGCAGTAGTCATCCATGTTTTGTGAAGGCTGTAACCTGTGCTACTGGTCGGGTCCTGCTCTATGTTCTAGAGTATACTAAATATTGCACAGATGACTTGGAACTTGAGATTTTTTTATTGAAGTTAATGAAAAGGGGCGGGGCAAGGAGATTATAAAGCTATGTTTTTTAGTTACTGCCATAGACCCTTCTGCTTATATGTTATTAGGGGATGTGTGTATGCGTTCATGCTCAGTCATGTCCGACTCTTTGTGACCCCATGGACTGGAGCCCCTCCAGGTTCCTCTGTCCATGGGATTTCCCAGGCAAGAGTACTAGAGTGGTTGCCATTTCCTTCTCCAGGGGATCTTCCTGACCCAGCGTTCAAACCCACATCTCCTTCATTGGCAGGTGGATTCTTTACCACTGAGCCACATGAGAAGTCCAGCCCACTAAGTGACACTTATTTCTTACCAAACAAGGGCCTAGGGAGCAAAAGATCTTTGGCAACCTCTCATATTTCCATGCTTAGAAAAGCATCCTAGTTCTTTCACCCATTCACTTCAAATATATAGAAATAATGTCTGATCTTGTCTGAAACTTAAAATGGAGATCTTAAGCAAATAACATGGTTATAGTCCCAGAAAGAAAAAACAGAGAGTTAACCTGTGACAGTTCGTCTTGACTCTTTAACAAATGAAATACATGGAAGATCAAGCCCCCAGGACCAAGGTGTAGGTGGGAGTTAGTTCTCCTCCATCCCAGAGCAAGACTGAATGTGCACATCTGAAGTTCTTCTGTGACTCTTGGTTCATCTTGATTTAAAATTCCAGAAAGATGCTCAAACAGGCAAGATCTCATCTGATATTTTTCTGAGCTAAGTGCTTCATTTTTCCCCAGTGTTTATGACTAGTCACACTGCACAAGGAAACTTTATCTGGATGAGGTGTGAAGGTGTGGAGAAATCGCTAATAGGGTCACTTAGAAAACTTCAATAAGTGTTTTCAAGCCAAGGACCCCAAGGGCCGAGAGTCATCATGAACAATTACTTGAGAATCACGAGATGCTCAAAGAGGAAAATTGCTGAACAAAATGGGTTGGAAGAATGTATACCTTTGTCATTTCACATTGAAGCCAGGGGCTAAAACTCAAGTTTTGCACCATTGTAATCTACAACCATTTAATTTGCTAACAAGACTTCACTGATCAGGATTGGCAGCCTCCTCCTTCAGGATAATCAAAACAAGAAGTTTTTGGCTCTGGAGAGTAAATGTTGTCGATCTTTTATTGTCCAGCCCCACCATTTTCTTGCTGGCAGGCTGAGATGAAACAGAAAGCTGATATTTGGAGCCACTGGAATTGCAGGCCTTGTAATTTAGAAATATCCATTTTATCCCGTGTAATTTCTTTCCCTAAGATTCCTCCGTCTAAATCTGATACAGGTAGGAGCCAAGACAAACAGTAACCATTTATAGTCATCCAGACCAGTTTGAATTTCACCCTAATGTAAAGCAAAGAGAGTTTTTGGCTTCATTTCAGGTGTGTAACAGGGGTAGAAAATGCATTTAAAATTTAGCAGCAAATGTTACCATATGTTTCCATAACAACTGCAAACTTTTATGTTAGAAAAGCAATAATATAAACACGGAGGAATCTTGGAACAGTAAACTATTAATTTACCAAATATAAAAAAATCCAGCATGAAGGGGCTTTTATAGCCACAGAAGCCATCAGGGGGGCTAGCATCCTGTGAATTTCTCCATTATGTGGCAGAACATGCCGCTGGTTGGTTTACATGAGCAGATCTTTTGAAATTATAGGTACAGTGTCAGTTCTCCACAGTGCATTTTTCTGAAATAATGTGTGATGGTGCCAGCTATGGCTGATTTCTTTGACCATAGTGAGCTAGCAAAATACCCTTTAGTAGCTGCCCCCAAAGCATATCTGTAAAATAAATGCCTTTTTTTTTTTTCCCTTCACCCATGGCGTCAGACTTAATAAGGAAGGCTAAGGTCCTATGCAAAGTGTAATGCCCAGGAGCAGGCTCTAGTGGTTATCAAGGAAAAGAGGCTCATAGATGGTTGATATTTATGAAGACAGTTCACAGCTTTCTCTCTAACTCATTCTGGAATCTCAAAGGGACAAGGGAAGGGGTAGGGGAGGAAATGGATCTGAAAAGTTATTGATTGATTGATTGATTGGCTGTGCTAGGTTTTAGTTGCTTTTCTCCAGTTGTGATTTGGTGATCTCTCTAGTTATGGTGCTCGGGCTTCTCACTGCAGTGGCTTCTCTTGTTGCTAAACTCAGACCCTAGAGTACGCAGGCTTCAGTAGTTGCAGCTCGAGGGCTCAGTAGTTGAGGTTCCCCGGGCTCTAGAGCACAGGCTCAATAGTTGTGGTGATCCTCGGGCTTGGTTGCCCGGCGGCATGTGGGATCTTCCTAGACCGGGAATTGAACCCGTGTCTCCTGTTTTGGCAGGCAGTTTCTTTGCCCCTGAGCCACCAGGGAAGCGTGACTACATCTTAAGAATCAGGAATTAGTAACTAGAGTTGTTGAAATCACCACCAAGGCAAACTCAGACTTCTCGGATTTCTCTGTGGGGCAAAGAAACCATCTTCTTTTAAGGGATGTGTCAGAAACTTAACAACACGTGGATGGGTCTTTTATTTGGCAAGACACATGATTGTTTTTCCCCTAAAACTACCTCAGAGTATGGGTAGGGTTTTGAATATGTTCCTGGAACAATGTTACATTGTCATTTAAGGGAAGACAAGGCACCTTGCCCAGCCCTGAAACCTGGGGTGATTAAAAAAATGTTTTTTTAACATTTTTTGATGTGGATCATTTTTAAAATCTTTATTAAAGTTGTTATGATATCACTTCTGTTTTATGTTTTGGGTTTTTTTGGCCCTGAGGCATGTGGGATCCTAGTTCCCCATCCAGGGATTGAGTCCGCACTCCCTGCCTTGGAAGGCAAAGTCCTAAGCACTGGACCACCTGGGAAGTCCCCTGAGATAACTGTCGCCGAAGGTTAAAGTCAAAGAGAAAAGAAGGTCAGAGGGAGATAGGTGGCCCTAAAAATGAAGTGCAGAACTCCAGAGGGGTCATGCATCCAGGAAGGGCCCTCATACAAATTCGAGAAGGGGCTAATATTCTCAAAATTTTAGAAGGTGGAGGAAAGTGCTTCCACCGCTGCAGCTGGAGGAGGGTGTGCATCTTGGCCTCCCTGCCCTTCATGGTGGGACTCACAGGCTGCTGAGCCAGAAGGGAGGCAGCAGGGGCCTTGGTTACAGCAAAGCTTACAGCTTGTGTGCCAAGGAGGAGACAGAGACTGATGTTTAAGGAGCTGAGAAAACCTGGCCATGCAGTAGTAAGAGGTGTGATCGAGAGAAGACTGTGAGATGGGGGGCTGGAGAGGCAGGAGCGGTCAGAGCTTAGGGCTGGGGTAAAGGTTTCGTTCCATCATGGTGTTTGCTGTCTCTGGATAGAAATGGATCCAAATTCCATTTACAGAACATTTTGAAAGTTTCCATTTTGTGTTCAGTGCTGTCTTCTAATCGAGGTTTGGTAGTCAGCAGAAAGCAGACAGAATTGGTTGTGAGAGAAATGCCAGATTAAATGGCAAAAGCCGTAAGTAAATCACGGGTTCTTTGAAATCAGTAGTCATTATGAGTTGGGAAAGTTTTTATGGAAAGAAAGAGGGAATCAAAATGGAGCCCAGCAGATACTGGGCACCTACTGTGTGTTGATGCTTTGTATGTATTTTCATGATTCTTCCTCCGAGTCATCGTACAAATGTTGAGTACTACTGTCTCTATAGATGATGAAACTGAATTTGGAAAAAATTAAATAAAGACAGTTATGGTCAGAACTTCAGTTCAGGCCAATTTAATGTGTTGCAAGAGCATCAGAACCTCAAAATCACTAACCGTGAACTAAAAATGTTACAGGTTTTCGAATAGCTCTGTGATGTAGTCATTCTCTCACTTGCTCTCTCACTTATCTGCTGTTGATGCGCTAAAATGTCAAGACAAAAGGATCTGTGTGTTTGTTTTTAGGGATGTGGGGAAAAAAGGGGGCCCTCGGGAGGTGGTGGCCTACAATGAAGCCAGTCTCAGGGAGAAAATCCTCTCAAATAGAGTAGGCAGTGGCAGCTACTAAGTGGCAAGGAGAGCAGACTTAGTCCCCGGAGGAGGAGAGAAGAATTAATGGAAGAAGTAGGTGTCAGGTGTGACCTTGTAAGGTTGAGGAGAGCACCGGGGTGGAAAGACCCTGAAGACATTGGAATGTAGAACACATTATCACTGGTGTTATTTCCTGGAGGCAAGCAGAAATGCCTTGAAAGGAGACATAATACAGCCCATGAATCACCAACATTTTCTTCTTTGGTCTGAGCATCTCTATAAACAACCCTATTTAAAATGTGTTTCTCTTGGAAGTCATTGTTTGCTTCAGGGGTTCTTTCCTTAGGTTATCTTTTGAGGGATGGCCCTGGGTGGTGACAGGTCAACCTTAAGGTGACCTTTTTTTTTTTTAAACAGAGGCCATAGCCCCATAAAAGTTTACTTCTCCCCTGGCTTCAGCTAGGCTGGCATTTCTGACAGACGTGTAAACAGATGCCAGCATTGTCGCTAATGACAGGTGATTATAAGAGGCATGGGGGCCAAGGTAATTAAACCACAATTTGACAGGAACATTTGGCCGTGTAATATTTCAGCATAAAAAAATATCTTTGCCACGTGCATCTTCCCCACTTGGTTTGGTAAAGAGACTTCATTTTATTCTTCAGAGCCTGGTACTTTGAGATCTGAAACCCTCCTGCCCGAATTCTTCACGGTTCATGGTAGGGCTCCAGAAAAATGCTTAGTATTGGACTGTAGGGATCTAGAGAGGGTCTGAGACTCTCGGCTCGGTCTGCCCTCAAGCAGTAGTGGGAACAGGGTTTGTGACGCTTTGCTGGGGTCGTACTTGACATATTATTGTGTCCAGTTTGATAGTGGTAATGCCTTCAGAGAGAGAGGTGAATTATTTTTATGCCAGTATCGTTTCAGCTTCTCTCTCTATTGCCAGGATCTAACTGATATTGCTCCCAGAGATTGAAAGATAGCATCTTCAATTCTTGAGTCCCCGTCATTCCCACTACTGGAAGTAGGGGGAAAAAAATCTGGAATCACCGGTAACCTTTTGTTACAAGGAATGATAGAAACAGCCGGCCAGATATGGAGTCTGTTCATTTATCCCTTAGATTTAAATGTAATATGTCTTTTAAAACCCACTACATTCTTTCTGCTGCCAGGATATTAGCGATGCCTATAGATCTAGACACTTAGAGACTACCGCCTGCTACCTGCTGATGCCTTCTAGCTTGTGATGATATGTTTGAAGGGATCTTGTCTTCTGTTGGATAAATAGCAGACCTTCCTAGACTTACAGTTTTCACTACTGGACTAGCTATGTGAGTCTTTTTTATAATCAGTGTAGTTAGCATGTTTTCTTTCAATAAACAACAGCCAACATTTACTACTTAATTATGGTTCTGGTGCTTGTCTAAAATGGGAGCTTTTCCCAAGCAGGTTAGCTCATTCCTTTGCTGCAAAACCAGCCTTTTGATACTCCTGGTGTGTTGTATACCTGCCAATTTGAAGAGATTGTTAAAGCAGGCCATTCAAAGAAGGCCAGCTTACTGGCCGGAGAGCTGTTTCTTTTCCTCGGCCGGTTCCGATTTTCTCAAGGGAGGGGTCGAGGAGGAGATGAACTGGCGAGTACAGTTTGATTTCTGCCGGAGCAGAGCTGAGCGACTGTGACTCTGTGGGCTGGCCCCCTCCAGTGTGGAAAGCTCACGGCCAGCTTTTACATTCTGCTTCAGGCTGCAGTCAGTTTCTAAGCAGAGGCTTTTTTAAAGCTTTGTCAGATAGGTTAAAAGGTGTCCCACCTCCGGTGTATTAAAAGAGAGAGAGAGATTAAACTCACTAAGCCTGCCATGTTCCCTGTAAAATATCAAGTCAAAATGATTTTTAAATCCAAAGTTACCAGGCTTAGGGGGTGTGACCTTTAGTGAAGGCAGCCTCCGAACCGGGGAGGGGATCTGAGCAAAAGACAATCGGTCCACAGGCTGGGGGCCTCGGGAAAGCCGCCGCTGAGTCCGAAGTGAATTGTCTTGTTTCTCTGCCTTGCGGCCGACATAGCATCAACCGCAGATCAATAGCCAGCCTGCCTCCTGGGCCTCTGGATTCACCGCAGAGTTCCAGGGAACCAGGCCTGAGCTCAGCTCCTGGGGGTTACAGAGATGGATCAGGCAAGCTGTCTGCCTGCAGGAGGCTGAACATCAGGTGGACACTGCTGCAGGAGTAACTCTTTGGAACTCCTGCTGAAGCATCCAAGTGCTTGGTGTGTGTCGGTAATAACAGTACTGGAGCAGGAGATGGCAAGAATACTCCAGTGTTCTTGCTTGGAACATTCCAAGGACAAGGGAGCCTGGTGGGCTACTGTTCATGGGATTGCAAAGAGTTGACAGGCCTGAGTGACCGAGCACGCACCATGTAAGTATGAATTCGTTTCTCAGTGACTGCTTCTCCGTGCCAGGCCCGGAATTTTTAAGAGCTTTATGTGAATTAATTTGACCTCTACAACAATCAGTTTTTTATTTTTTTAAATAGTATCCCTAATTTTAACAAGGGCAAGACAAGCCAAGGCAAAAAGATGTTAAGTAAGTTTCCCAGGAACATGGGTCTGGGAGGCAGACAAGCTGGAGTGCTGTAGCAGGAAGTCAGGACACTGAGCCTGAGCCTGGGGGCGTGTCCTCAGGGTCACCATCAGGACCACCTTGTGGACGTGCACACACGGATTGCAGGTGGGGCTTGAGAGTGTGCATTGCTAGCAAGTTCTCAGATAGCATTGATGCCCACAGCCCTGTGCCAAGTGGACGAGCACAGTGGGAAAAATGAGATATACTGTATTGCTACTGTAAACAGAGGGGCTTCCCAGGTAGCTCAGTGGTAAATAACCCGCCTGCCAATGCAGGAGCTGCAGGTTTGATCCCTGGGTTGGGAAGATCCCCTGGAGGAGGAAATGGCAACCCACTCCAGTACTCTTGCCTGGAGAATCCCATGGACAGAGGAGCCTGGCGGGCTGCAGTCCATGGGGTTGCAAACAGTCAGATACACTTCATGACTAAGCACACACCAGTATAAATGGAGTGCTTTGAGAATACCAATTGCAGTGATATAATTATTAATATTGTTGTTGATGTTTTATCAGCATCATTATTATTGTCATGAAAGCAGGTATTTCTGGAATGCTGCTGCTCTTTACTGGGTACTGTCTGGAAGCCATGTAAGCATTGTAACTGTGGACTATCTCAGGTAATCCTCACAATAGCCATATGAGGTAGACACTTACTGTTAACCCCGTTTTAGAGTGAGGAAACTGAGGCACAGTGTTCAAACTTGTTTCAGCGCCAGAATGAGGACTCAGACTACCCCCAGGGTCTTTCCAGGTTCTCAACCACAAAGAGGGTGATGAACCACTCAGGGGCATCAGCTACCTCCATAAACAGGGAACCTATGAGCGAGGCCCTGAGGGAGGCGGGGGAGGGAGAGAACCCTTCCCAAATGAAACAGAAATGTGCAAAGGCCCAGGGGCATGAAAGCAAGAGGTGTGAAAAGGAGTGAGTAACACGGAACCTTCTGTGTATACTGCGTGGCAAGAAACACAGCCTGGTGAGGCTGGGAAAGTAGGTTGAAGGCCTTGAAAACCAGGAGTCAGTGGTGCTCCCGAGTGGACCTGGGGCTTTTGAGCATCTCACTGGGGCACCCTTTTCTCAGAACTCATCCTGAGACTTCCAAACAGTGATGGAGTCAGGCTTTGTTCAAGCTGCTGCCAGGCCGCCCCCTCCCTGCCTTTCATAGCTTCAGAGTGTCCAAAACACTTTCCAAGAAGGGTTTGATTTCTAAGGTCACCGACCCCGTGACAGTGACTCATGCATGCCCTGCCCAGGGACGGGTGAGTTCTGTACACCAGCCGCATCAAAAACAAATGGGCGCGTGCGCGCGTGCACGGCTGTGAGTGTGTCGGTGTTTGAATCCACACAGCGCGCTTAGAGGAGGCCTGCCGTGGTCCTGGTGCAGTGGTATCATCGGAGCTGCCAGCTTGTTTTATTTCTGATCTCGCCTGGCAGCCCCTGAAGGAGGGGAGAGTATGAATTTTTATCTCCCATTGACTAGACTTTCATTATATTGTGCTTACAGACACAATGCCAGCACATAAAATGTTAAACATCACTGGCCTGAAAGAGGCTCCCATTGTCTTAGCTGTGGTGCTGGGGGAATCTCGCTAGCCTTGCCGTAGTGGTTCTGTCAATGTAATATGACATGAAGCATTTCTCAGTAATGACAGACATTGCATATGAGTGACAGGAACTCTGACCGCGAAGAGTGGGTTCAATTACCAGAGACGGGGGGATACCTGAGATAAAACGAAAGGGCCCGATTGAGCTTGCTTTCGACCCCTTGACTCCCAGATCCAGAGCAGCCAAGACAAATGGCTGATTAACCAGTCCCTAACCCTCTTTTTTCAGTGATAAACTTGTTTGGATTTCTCTGTCCGGGAATTAAAAAAAAAAAAATCTGTGGTTGGTGTGTTTCTAAAGGAAACATGATCAGAAAACAAGAGGGCTGCTTGGTGCGAGTCAGTTTCATCTCTCATCAGCACACAACCGACAACTGTCGTTCTATCTTGGAATGGATCTAGGGCGCCGTGTCCAGAAATCAATACAAGATCAATGATGGCTTGCTCTCTGAACCCCGCCTCTCTCCGGCTGCCACTCCCATGCACCTGTAGCCAGGCTGACGCCAGCGTCAATGAGAGATCCCGCCATCAGAAGCTCTCCTTTTTCCTCTTTCTCCTCCTGTAGTCCACTCTGCTCAGCATCGGGTGCCGCGTTATGCGTGTTTAGGGACCTCCGCTTCCAGCTCCCAGATAAAATTCTCATGAGCTGCCCAATTAAACTGTTGCAGGCTGCCCTCAGTTGACTAGCTCTGCAGAGTCACTTAGCCAACAGACATTCCTGACTATTAAAGCCAGTAGCAGCATGTCTCCAGAGCTGGAGATAAAATGAATGAAATTTGTTATTCTGGGCTGACACTTGATCCCAGCTGTTGAACTAATGCTGTTGCACCTGAAGTTTTCCTTTATGGTAATTGCTGTCTGTGTTATTATTTCATAGACTAAATTGGAGAAAATTGCAACAGGTATTAAATTCTTGGAGCTCATTCATGGGAGTTCTATTGTGCATTCTTTCAGGGTAGATTCCAACTTTGGTTCAAGGCTGGGAAGACGGATTTTGCCAGCTAGATGCACTGGCTTGTGTTTCATTATTATCGGAGACTTTCCAATTTTAGGTCTCGTCAGACATTTATCAGCTTTGCCTGAAATCTGCTTTTCAATCCACTTTTGTTATTAATTCAGTCAGCACATGTTGGGATGGGCCCCCGGGGAATTTTAGAATAACCAATATCATCAGCAATTTGCACCAGTCTGATCCATGACGCATCCTTGGTGGTATCGCTGAATCTCTTGCATCATGAACTCTTAGGTAAAGGGCAGTGTGAAAAAAGACTTCTCACAAGGCACCTTTGGCATCCACCACTCTAGCTGGTAGTTCTTGAGCACCTCAAGTAGTACCACTTCATGAGTACTCACTGGAACAAGTATGCTGGGGATGTGATGTCCGCAGCCTCCCAAAGCATCCGAATCACTGGTTCTCACTCCTAAGTCATGTTCACTGTCTCCTTGTTTGCATTAACCTCTTTCACTGGGTCTCTTCCCAGAGCTGTGTGTGTAGCATGTGAGTCACTCAGTCATGTCCAGCTCATTGCAACCCCATGGGTTGTAACCCTCCCAGGCTCCTCTGTCCACAGGATTCTCCAGGCAAGGATACTGGAGTGAGTTGACATTCTCTTCTCCAGGGGATCTTCTCGACCCAGGGATCGAACCCAGGTCTCTTGCGTTGCAGGCAGATTCTTTACCATCTGAGCTACCAGGGAAGCCCAGTATAAGCTGCACATGTGTATTTCAGATCCAGATCTCATTCTTCTTCATATTTCTGCT
Organism: Muntiacus reevesi; assembly: GCF_963930625.1. Lineage (NCBI taxonomy): Eukaryota > Metazoa > Chordata > Mammalia > Artiodactyla > Cervidae > Muntiacus > Muntiacus reevesi. The sequence goes on from NC_089250.1 coordinate 235,310,036, forward strand.
TCTGTGTCTCACCAGCATGAGTGATAAGCTCTTCTCTCCAAATCTTACCTGCACTTACTACTCTGTATCTTTTGAATGACTGATAGGGCCTTGATTATTTGGCCTATTTTGTGTGGATTGCACGGAGAACATGGCAGCGACCTCAGCCAAAGAGCCTGCCTCAGAGCTTGCTGCGTGCATGCTGAGTCACTTTAGTTGTGTCCGACTCTGTACGACCTTATGGACTGTAGCCGACCAGGCTCCTCTGTCCATGGGATTCTCCAGGCAAGAATACTGGAGTGGGTTGCTATGCTCTCCTCCAGGGAATCTCCCCGACCCAGGGATCGAACTTGTGTCTCTTATGTCTCCCTCGTTGGCAGGCGGTTTCTTTACCACTAACGCCACCTGAGTTAGGAGTCAAAATTTGAAAGACTCCTGAGGTGAGGGCAGCAGAGAGGCTGCCTGAGATTTGGGCTTTCCGAAGACAAAAATTGAAGGAAACCAAACCCCTTCTCTGTTAGTATTAGGAATTCAGCCACCTCTAGACAGGTCACTAGAATAAAAAGATTCTCAAGATTGCAAATATTTGGATGAGGGGAGACTGGTGCATAAGCAGGAAGGCCTCTTGAATGTTTATCCTGCAGATCCTGAAGTAATTCCGTTCTTCTCTCCTAGACTTGAGTTAGAGAGCGTCAGACCTTGCGTAAGGGCCTCACACTCATTGTAGCAACTCATCTCATTCACCTTCATGCAAAGAGGCTTTTCCTTACTTTCCCGATGAAGAAGCTCCATCTCTGAAAGCTGATGAAATAATTCCCACTTCACGTTTTTATTTTTTAATTAATTTATTTGTCTGGGTCAGGGCTTAGTGTGGTGCGCCAGCTTAGTTGCTACTCACCAGGTGGGATCTTAGTTCCCTGACCAGGGATCAAACCCATGTCCCCTGCATTGCAGGGCAGAGTCTCAACCACTGAACCAGCAGAGAACCCTCCGCTTCACATTTTTAAAGTCATGCTAGTGGTAGGGACTCAACTTGGGTCTGTTGCTTCTAAAGCCACGGTCACCAGCTTGAGATTTGTGCCTCTGTGAGATGACTTCCTCTTGTCTTGGAAGGTAATGGAACTTTGAGCAAGGAACTTTCAGCAGATTGCTGAAATTCCCTGTAGTTGTTCCTAATAATAATGCCAACCCAGCGCTAGGCTTTCGGCCACTACTATGAAAACGAAAAACCCTGCCAGAGCGTAAAACAAAGTGTAATTCTTCAAATATAAATTTTAAATCCGTTTTCACAAGCCTGAGTTATTTAGAATCGGTTGAGCTCCCTGCCACATGGATCACAGCAGGTCTTTTTCAAGGCCAGGGGTTGGCAAACTTTTTCTGTAAAAGGTCAGATAGTAAGTATTTTAGGCTTTGGGCCACACAGTCTTTGTCACGGTTGCTCTCGAAGCACACGAGCTGCCGTCGACAATATATAAATGAACCTGGAGGGTGGGATTGGGGGGGCTGCGTTCTAGTAAAGCTTTATTTACTAAAACAGGTGGCAGGATTTAGCCCATGGACCTTAGCTTGCCAAACCCTGGCCTAAAGAGCCTTGAGGAAGACATGTTTACAGGAATCAGAACACAAGCAGTATTTTACTCCCTTTCCATTTATTAGTCGATACGTAGGTTGCTAGTAAGGGAGATGTCCTCTCAGCATAATTTGAAACCGTTCCCGTTGGCTTGGATTTTAAAGTTGTTTTCTTTCTCTTTTTAAAAATTTCTTCTTTAAGCACATGTTTAATGTGTCCATGTTCTTTCCATTAAATATCTTGGTTGCCTTCCCAGACTTCAAATTGCAGCGAATTTATCCCCAAAGGATGTTTGGTATCAATTCTCGAGATGCAATTTGAATGTAGTCTGTTTCTATAATGGAAGCAGGATTCCAAATCTTCATTATTTAAGTTCCAGAGAAAATAATGAATCATTGACATGGCTGTTACTTAGCACTGTTAAGGTATACTGGACCCATTGTTTTCTTGTCTTATAGCTTTATACCAGCTCAAAGGATAAAACAGTATAAAGATTTAATATTAGGGCTGCGTATGAGGCATTAGATTATGATTTCTAGCTAAGCCATGCTAAACTCATATTATAACGAAACTTTTTTTTTTTCAACTCAGCATTTTCCCTGAGGTAAAACTGAAAACAAACAACAACCAAAAAAAAAGAAAAAAGAAAAAAACTAGTTTGTGAGCTCCAGAATCATTTATCCTAACAGTTGTAATAGTTTCCTTGTTGTTACTCCAGGCCTGTAATAATGACCCCTTTTATAAAACATCCCCTCATGCTGTCACGTATAATAGGGATTAGTGGCATAATTTTCGTTTACAAAGAAGGAATTAGTAGTGGTACTAGGATGGTAGTGGTAGTGTTGTTTAAGGGGTGGCATGCTCAAGCAGTTAGTTGTGCTCTTGGAAAGTCCTAATAAAGGCATCCCTGATGTCCTCATCTTCCCTGCCCAAGGGTAATTATGTTGGGGAGGAGGGAAGATACTAGAAGGAGCTGCATTTCAACACCTTGCCACCTGCCTGAAGCCCGTGTCTGCTCTCCCTACTCTTCCTATAAAGTAAGGTACTAGTGTCCTCCGGATTCATCCAACATTGTTCACACGCATTATTTAGTTTCTTCATTCTGTCTTCTGTGTTTTCTAGAGCAACGCCACAGGGCAGCATGCATTTTGCGGTCAAAAACCCTATTAGCTTGGATGAGCCAGCTAACTTGTCTGACCTTCAGTGGCCTCTTTTATAAAATTGGGAAGACTAATACCAACCTTACAGTGTAACTTTGAAACTTAGTGCAGATGTATATATGTGTAAGTGCTTTGTAAATGGTACTTTGTAAATGTACTTGTAAATGCTTTGTAAATGTAAATGAGTCATTTTTGCTGTTTGACTAGCGACTGCCTTTGCTTTGTTTGGGAGGCTCCTCTACTATCATTAAAATAGCTAAGTCCATAGTCCTTTTGGAACTTCGTGGAGTTGCCCATGTGAGAAGCAGCTTAATTTCAAATCAACCAGGATGGGTTCATGATCGAATGCCAGGGGGCACTGTTCCCATTGTGTTGAATACACGGTACCCTCAGAAACACAATTTCAGTACTAAAATCAATTAGTAAAATTAAATGTGCATTAGTTTTTTAAAACACCATCCTTGTAGAGAAGGGAGACAAAAAGAAGGAAATGTAGAAAAATATGGGAAACCTATTGAAAAGTGTTCATTTCTCATTTCCCTTGTAACTTCTAATTTGGCGCTCATTATTTGAAACTACTGTTGGTTCTCTCAGCATACGATGTTTTAATACACAGGGCAATTCTTTCTCTTTTACCCACATTTTAGGATCTTTTGCTGATCTTGGTTTTTATTGCTCTGGAGAACTACCTTCCAAAGCTCCTGAAAGTAAATTTCATTTATGTCCTTCGTCTGTATTTAGAATTGAGCCAAATGAAGAATGGCCTGTATGTTGGGTGACCATCTTGGTTGTCACTTATATGCAATGTGATCACAAACAGAAAGAAGCTGAATTTTCTGTATGTAGATGTGAGAGACAGGTGGATACAAAGCGTAAGATTCTAGTACCTTCTGCCCATGTCAAATGAGCTAAACCCTTCCCAAAAAGCCAGCCAGGAAAACATATGATACCATTTGCAGTGGTAGAATGTTGCACGCTGTTCTTCTGTAATTATAATGGCCTGATCCGTGTGGGGCGGGTGGGTCTTGCTTAACCATCATTAATCTACTGAGTCTTGGTATCAGCATCCCATCTTGAGGAGCAGCGGTGCTTGGCTGGCTGAGTAGGGCTCTGATTTCGTTGTAATAAGGATAGCTTTGTTAAGATTCCGCTGCTCGGTGGTACCCAAGGATTCTGGGAAGAGGAGGTTTGTCTTTTTTTCTCTTCTCCTCTCTTTTCTGCATTTCCCTTTTCGGCGTGGTGGGGAGGCATTGTTTCTGTCTCTTCCATCCCCCAGGTTACTATTTGTGCTCTCCCTTGATCTCCTGCTTGTCCCTTTATTTTTCCACGTCATGAAAGTTTCTTTCTGTGTGACCAGGAGTCTGTTTAGCAGACCATATTGTGAGTGAAGGGCCAGCGTTTGTTGCCTGATTTTGGCAGTGCTGGGCAGTCAGCTGGGATGTAATTAAGACTCTGAGAACAGGCTGTCTTCTCCACGGGAAGGGCATGTTAGATGGTACTGGGAGTTGGGGCTGTCAGTTTGGCCGAGGCTGGAGACAGAGAGCTAGGGACAGAGATATTTCCTTTCATTTATAATCCCTTTATGTACAGTGTATGCACTTGGCGAAGTTTACATCTAACCTAGTGGCTGGAGCTTACAAGCCAACGCAGTGCAATTAGCATATGTTACATGTATATTTTAGTAACATTTTAAAGCAAGTGCATATTTCCAAAGTGAATTATGCATGGATGACAGCAATAGGGTTGTGTTGCACTGGGTGTCAAATCCCACAACTTTTTGTCGAGACTGTGGATTTAACACTAAAAAGGCAGAAAGACTAAACGAAGTAAAACAGTTTTAATTTTTAACAGTTTGGTTCGGCCCAAGGAGCCAGGCTGTGACAGATATAACTGACATTTGAATAATTGGATTAATTTAGAGAAGGGCAAATCCGGTTTTGACGGTTGTGCTTGTGTGTGTGTCTTTTTTTTTCCCTTCAATTTTTTGCAGGAGTGGAGTTGTGTGGCTTAGATATGCACTTTGTGTGATGCCAAGCAAAGCTCAAGGAAACTCCACCAAATGATTAAAATTGTCATTTAATTAGCTTGTTTTCATATATGTGCGTCTGTGTGTGCGTGTGCATTCTTCTATGTTATAGAAAAGAAGCCCACAGTATATACTTCCTTCACCTCTATCTGTGGCCCGCATATATGCATTTTGCATATATAAGCAAATTACCTGTGCTCTTGGGAACTTAGGAAATACAGTTTGAGGAAAATATACACCATCTCAGAGGCATTGTAGAAAACGTGCAGACAGGGAAACTCACCATGACATTGGCAAGCCCTTTTCCTCCCCGTATCCTTGTGTTAGAACCATCACAGAGCAGCAGAAGAAAAGCCTAATTTGGTATCTGGGGTATCAGTAGCCGAGTTCCACATGGTTAAGTCCTCAGCCCTAAATTCCTGCAGATTTATGTGGCTCTTTAAGCTTCTTGTGTGGAGATCATCTCAGCAACTTGAAACCAAGTACCATGCCACAGCACCCCTCCCCCTCCAAAGTGCTGTTAATAAAATACGCCGTCTAGAGTCAACACGCCCAGGCTCGAACTTGTCTTGAATTGTGGCGCTGTGCTGGTTCTAAGAGCCTTTTCCCCAGCAGGACATTAACAGACATTAACACCCGGGCAAGAAGTGTTGATGTGTGGTTTACAATGTTAGCACCCAGTTAGGCAGGTCTAACACATGCTGTAGGAATCTTGTAGCAACACATGTGTGCGTGGAGTCAAATTAATGAGAACCGTAAAAGGAGAGGCATTCCACTCGGGCTGGGGAACCTCGTCTTAGCCTCCTTTTACCAAGCAAACCCAGTGCTCGGCTGGGTAGCAGTGGCCCGGTTGGATGTTTTTGATATTAACAAAACATATACGCACCACCGTCTATAAAACAGGTAAACAGCGAGGACCTACTGCATAGCATAGGGCACTATACTCAGTATCTTGTAATAACCTCTAATGGAAAAGAATCTGAAAAAGAATAGATATATATGTATAACTGAATCACTGTGCTGTACTCTTGAAACTGACTCAACATTGTAAATTAACTATACTTCGATTTAAAAAAAAGACGAAGACAAAGAAAAAATGAGGAGGCTTGAAAGTTGTGTTTTGCTCTCTCGTTATTTGATGATGGAGCCTGGCGTGCTCTTCAGCACTTTCGATTAATACCCTTTCTCATCAGGTGCCCTTCAGGCTGAGAGGAAAGGAAACTCACGAGACTCACAGTCTTGACTACGAGGCAGACATTATTATTTTCCCCTTTCGGCTTCCCCCGGCTCTTCTTCAAGTGTTTCTGGATGGTTCGGAGACACTTTCTGGTTTACTTTGTAAATGGGGCGATGAAGCTTTCTTGTCTCCTGCCTGGCTCTCCTTAGGGGATTCTCAAAGCCTTTTAAAATTGTGTGTTTTTCTGGGGCAGCCTTGAAAGTCCCAAGAGTGAAGTTGCCATCTGTCCTTTATATTAAAAGAATCTTCTGTATTGTATACCTGATGGGCTTGTCCCAGAGATAGATGTTGTTAATTAAAGGACAGCATTTGTCCTTTATCTGAAATAAATCTTCTCTCTTGCCTGAAGAACAGTTTTCCCAGCTTTAGGAAACAGTTAAGGACATTCTGCTTGCAGTCCTTGTGTTTGCTAAAGGTCCTCATTCCAGAGTCCGTCCTTTGACTTTTATGTGATCAGATATGAAAACTAGTATATTACTTAAGAAAAAAAATTTTTGCTTGTTTTCTTTCTAATTCATTTATCTACCAAGGTTGTAGCTTTGGCAGAGGCTTATGTAAATGAATGTAACACAGAGTGTTAATGGTAATTGGTGACTTTTGGGTAGAAATTTGCAAACAGCAGGCTCCCAGACATTCTAAACATGCAACATCCTTATGCAGTAGATATGATGGTCCCTATACCTTGCAATGCTACCTCTCTACTTTGCTATGACACAGGCTCTGTTCTTATACCCTCTGCCCCTGGGAAAAGAAAAATGCCAACTGCCCGCAGTAAAAAGAGCTGGAGTTCTGTGAGATCATAGCTCAAATACATACAGGGAGAGAGCAAGCACCTTCTTTAATCAATCTGCTGGCTCTCTATCTCAAGAAACTCAGAAAATAATTTGGATTTTTAATGTGGAAAAGCAGCTCGGGCAATGTGGCTGTGAACTGGTGTCTGAATTGTGTCAGCCTCTGTAGTCCTGTTAAGCTCAGAGAAAGAAGGTGGCTAGGGCTTTGCCAGGGACAAGCTTCAAGGAAAAAGCAGACCGATTGCAGTGGCAGAAATATCGCTTGAGGAACATGACCAGGGCTGAGAATCCAGGTGGGTACAACTGTCATTTTGTTAGTAGGAAAGACCCCAGAATCACCTATGCCATGTATTGTGAAAATAATAGTGGACTGGACCGTGAATTTCTGGTGATATAATGGTCCGGCCAAAGCCTAAGCTTAATGTGCAGTGACTCACCGTTAGAGAAGGATTTCAGTTAGGTACCATTTTCCATCATCTGTTCTTTTTTTTTTTTTTCCCCTCTTAATCATACAGACCAGCAATCAGGGAGGTGACAGGTTACAGTAAAGCAGGCTTGGATGAAAAGACTTGTGGCAGCTGTGATGAACAGGCCAGCACTTAGACTTTTTGCAGGGACCAGTAGCATCTTCTTTCTGACCAGTTGTACCTTGTGGAGATGTGAAGAATGCTCGGATTTTTCACTAGGAACTATGGATGTGAAACTGTTTGAACTTTTTAATATTAGCAGGTAATTCACTATTGTAAAACCGTACAAGCCAGGGACTTTCCTAATGGTCCAGTAGCTAAGACTCCATGCTCCCAATATAGGGTGCCCAGGTTCAATCCCTGGTCGGGGACCTAGATCCTACATGCCACAACTAAGGAGTTCTCATGTTGCAACCAAAGATCGTGTGTGCTACAACTAAGATCCAATGCATGAATGCTTAGTCACTCAATGGTGTCCAGCTCTTTGCAACTGCATGGACTGTAGTCCGCTAGGCTCCTCTGTCCATGAAATTTTCCAGGCAAGAATACTGGAGTATTCTTACCATTTCCTACTCCAGAGGATCTTCCTGACCCAGAGATAGAACCTGTGTCTCCTGCTTTGCAGGCGGATTCTTTATGCACATGAGCCATCAGGGAAGCCCCAGGTCCCAGTGTAGCTGAATAAATTTAAAAAATGTTAAGTTAAAAATAAATAAAACCATTTTAGTCAGATCAAATCATCTGTTGTAAGCTGTGCTTTCTGGGCTGCTAGTTAGTACATGCCGATATGCATATATGCATAATATGGTAACTTTAGCAAAATGGGGATCTCCTCAGTAATAAATTGACCATGTGGAAACATTTTTGTAAAAATAGAAAGACACTCAGCCACAAACAAGTAGTAATGTTTTGGGAATATTTCCCTTTGAGTCTTTGTCTACTGCATGTGCATTTTATACAGATGTTTTAAAATAGTTGTCATAGCCTTTGTTTTCTCACTTAACAATTATAGGCAGTTTTCTTATATGACTGCAAGATATTCCATCAAGGAAATATATTGAATATGCAAAATCATTCCTCTATTGTTGGACATTTAAGTTGCTTTTGTTCTGCCACCATTATAAGTAATGTTGCAATTACATATTTACTGATACTGCTTTTTCCTTATTTTGGATTACTTTCTTAGACTCTGAAAGGAGGATTGCTTAATCAAGATATGACTGTTTTTATGGTTTTCAGTCCGTATTGCCAAATTGGTTTCCAAAGGGGTTGCACCAGTATGTACTGCAATCAGCAAAATAGGAGTATGCAAGTTTTCAGTGTATTCTTGCCAACATTCTTATAGTTTAGAGATTCCCTCTAGCCAACTGGTAGGTAAAAATCAAGCCTCACTGATGTTTGGATTTGCCTTTATTTGAGGTTTTTCATACATCTGTTGACTAATTGTTCTTATTCTTCTAACATCTGTATTTTCTGAGGCTAAATTCTGTTGAGATTTGGTTGCTTTTGTGCGTGTGGTTTAAAGTTGTCTCTGTTAACAATTGATAAGTAATTTGGGAAGAGCCTCCTTGGCCAGTCCCTCCTCCAGGGGACCCCCTACCTCAGCACGGCTGCAGCTGCCACTTTTAACTGTGCATTAACTTGGACTTGAGCCAGCGCCCAAGCAGGGTCCCCTTCCTAAAGAGGGGCTCTTGTGTGTCTGGTGAACCGCAAGCTCAGGACTGTATCTGCCAATATGTTTCTGGCAGAGCCTTCTAATAAAATCCCGTCCACACTCTTCTATGAGATGCAGTCGCAAAACTGAATGATGATTACCTGATGCCCTTTTTCAGTAACAGCCAATCTCCACGTGTCAGATAGTTTTGTCCGTTGACTCCCCACTTCCGTCCTTCACCTCTGTGTTTCATGCGTGTTCTAACTACAGTATAGATGAGGTAAAATCTGAGTTTCTTATAACATGATCGAATGGAATGGGCTTCGAGCCAGTAATATGGAAGAAGGTTCTGTTATTGGCTCTGTCCTTTGGTTAATAATAGCTAACAACAAGAATGTATTGAATGTTGATACTTTCTTAGCATTCTTCATATGTTATTGAATCTTCATAACAATCCTACTAGGTAGAAAATGTCATTATCCCATAGAGGTAAGGAAATGGAAGTTCAGAGAGATGACTGTTTGTCTAGTATCAGAATTCATTGTTCTAGACGAAAGTGAATTTCTCATTACTCAAGGTCTCAGTCTTCTCATCCGCAAGATGGAGTTGCTTCTCTTCACCCCATAGCATTGGCATGCAACCAAAATGATGTCCTGTATTTTATTCAGGTGGCTTCTCAGGTGGCGCTAGAGGTAAAGAATCCATCTGCCAATGCAGAAGACATAAGAGATGTGGGTTTGATCCCTGGGTTGGGAAGATCCCCTGGAGGAGGGCATGGCAACCCACTCCAGTATTCTTACTTGGAGAATCCCATAGACAGAGGAGCCTGGCAGGCTATAGTTTATAAGTTCACACAGAGTCAGACACAACTGAAGCAACTTAGCATACTCACACACAAACACACATATTTTTAAGTTGCATTGAGTATTGAACCCAGGACGTGTAAACAAAGGTATAGTTTTTAACTAGTTTACCTCTCCGGTGATCAGCTTCTTCATTCATAAAGTGTAAGTATAGGACCAGATTATTTTCATTGGTTGCATTCAACTATAGCATCTTCTCATTGGCTACAGACTCAAACCTTGGTGAGGGAAAATAAACAGAAAAAATCCTATGTAGTTCTGAGAGGCTGTACTGATGATTGCATGCAGGTTAAGTCAACTCTGCATGCCAGGGTTATCCAACCCCCTGAGCCATTTTTCTTGGGAAGAAAGGGAAAACTTTTAGGAAAGAGGAATTTCACTCTTCCATGTGCACAAAGCGCACGTGAGCCAAGTCTCTTCAGTCATGTCCGACTCTGTGTGACCCCATGGACCGTAGTGCACCAGGCTCCTCTGTCCATGGGATTCTCCAGGCAAGAACCCCCCCAGGGGTTGAACCCACATCTCTTAGGTCTCCTGCACTGGCAGGCGGGTTCTTTGCTACTAGTGCCAGCGTGCACCCAGAGAGTACAGAAAAATTCTCAGAATGGGGTAGTTGAGGTACCTGTGTCTCGTGGCTGCTTTAAAGTCATATGGAACTGCTTACTTTGGCCCAAGGATGCTGTCACCTCTTAAATGTACAAGTAGGAATGTACCTTATTTCTGGTTTTCCTCATACAGTACCTTTACCCTCAGGTGGAAGCTGAATCAACCAAAGGGATTAAGGGAGAAAGAAAAAGGCACTGAGTCAACTCCACACAGACGTGCATTCAGGTTTAATTTCATAAATATCATTTTAAAAAAAAAATAGGGGTTCAGGATCCCATATGGCATTTAGCCTCTTAAGCAAAGATGAGAAGCCCCAGACGAGAAGCAGGTGGCCTGGCGTGGAGAGCAGAGGTTATTTTTGCCTCTGGGCTCCTGCCATTTCAGAGTCTAGCAGAGGCGAGGCTCCACAGCAGGACGCTGACCCCAGATGCTCTCTCGATGGTGGGGATGGAGCAGGCCCATCACAGCTTCCAAGAGAGTAAACTTGCTCATATCTAGGTCACAGTGACCCTCCCAGAAAAGTCTCCGTCTTAACTTACTTTTCTTAGAGGCTTAATTGCTATTTCCAAACCTGATTCATCCCCAGTGAAGTCACAGCCTTCATCGTTCACCCATCCTCTGTGATCCTGTGATTCTGTGCGATGAGGGTATTTGGGCGCATTTCTTTCAGGTCACCTCTTGGGCAACAGGTTGAGAGGGCTTCGTCTTGAGGGTGGTGTTAGGAACCAGAGGTTCGGGAGCTTCGCTTCTCCTCCTGGCTCTCCCTCTCCTTAGGGTTTAGTTTCCTGACTGAAATCTGAGGAAATTTGAAGTAGGTCAGGAACTTCAAAGTCAAGTGCTGGTAACATTTATTACCTGGCCAGTAACAAACGTGAATGAGAAGGGAAGAGAAAGAGGAGGGAAGTAGCTGGAAATGAGGGAACTTGGGGATGATGTGGAATGGATACCTTGGTTGCGTGATGGTTATATGGGTATATATGTTTTTCAAAGCTCACTGAACTTATTACTTGAGATCTATGCATTTTATTGTAGGTAAAGTAAGTAAAATGGACAACCTCGTGAACTGGGGGACACATACTTTATTTAAAGACAGCAATGAAAAAACATGCTACTATCATTATAGCCTATTTTTTCTACTGTTTAATCAAATTGAGAAAATAAAAGTAACATTGAGTCTATGTAATTTATCTATTTATGAATAAAAATAACTGATATATATTTAAAAATAAATAAATGAAGGTAGTAATGATGAGCTTCATCTAGTTGCTTCTCTGCAGAAGGTGGCCCCAGTGTGGCTACATTTTCAAGAAAAGTCAGGAATTTGGATATTTTTATAAAATCTCAGATTATGTAGGTTTGTGGGCCTTGTTTAGTCAAACAGAACATCAGTTTGTGCTCTTTGAATTGGAGGCTTCTTAAGTCTACCTGAAGTATCATTTCAGCTGTAATATTGAATGATTCTGGCTTGCTAGCAGACCTTAAGCCAAAAAATTGTGCTTGAACCTTAAATTAAAAAATGAAAATCAAACTTCAGTTTTCTTCCCCTATAAAATGTTGATAATCCATGGCTAATTTTACAGGGATCTGGTGAAGAGAATGTGAAGTACCTTGTCCAAAACCACTGTAAAACATGAATAAGTAGCGTGTAAAGCCAAGTCACGATTACCGTTATTGTTATTCAGAAGAATTATTTAGATTTTTAGAACTGCTGCTGTCCAGAACAGAAGCACTGGGCTTTTTCGGGATGGCTAATAAAAACATCAAGAATTCACCAGGAGTCCATTGCTTGCCTGCAAATGAACATGCAGACTTTTCATTATCGTTGGAGGAGAATGTTTCTGTGGAGTGTGAGGAAAAGAGAAGGCGTTTCATTTGTACAGCTGCTCATATAAATTGCAAAACTTCTGGGAGCTGAAGTCCGAGGTATGGCAGTAGCATATAAAGAAATGCAGTGAGTGCTGTATTAAAGATTCCTTGTCGCAGGCACTCATTGCCCAGAAATCGGAATGCTCTATCTTGTCACTGACATTTTGTGAACAAGCAGCCTGTATTGGATGGTGATAAATGGATTATCTTAAATGTCATTCTGCACTGTTTTAGAGTTGCAAGGAGAGTTTTGATATTGAGTTGTTGGTTAGTATATTCTATACCAATCCTTTATGATGAAATAATCTCCTCAAGTTACATCTAGAAATGTCAAAGTTGCTTATTTCTTCAATCACCCGTAGCAATGTTTCCATTACGAGATATGCAGAGCAGATTGTGTAATAATGTCAAACTATTTATAGAAACGTTTCCTAGGAATCTCTTCTCTCCTTGAGTTGTTTGTGTATTTAATACTAGAGATTTGTTTTTATATTTATGTATAGTTTTCTATTTATAAATTAACTTCAGCTGAGGTTGTTTCACTAGTCTTTATAGAGAGTGCATTTAAAAATTGATATTAGCATTCAAAATAAAACTAAGACCAGCCTAACCTTTTTAAAATATAAAGATCCATTTCATATGGTTTCCAATATTGTAATATTCATGTGTGTGTGTTACAGCTATGTCCTGTATATGATATGAATGTTATCATTATAACAGATTGAAAACACGCTGTTTATTTAGGATAAAGTAGTGTGTAATACTTTGACAAAAGAAAATTTGTTATTTATTTTATGCTAATTTATGCATTATTGTAGTATTTCTTTGAAATTCCAGGTTTAATGAGATTATAACTATTATACAGAATATAGTCATTTATAGAAAGATTTGGTCCAGTGAATTTATGTGGAAATATGTACAAAGTACATTTTGAAAGCATGTCTCAAGTTTTACTTGGCAAATGTATTCTAAATATTGACTTTCTTCCCTTAAGATAAGATCTTTCTACACTCAGATATTGAAATTATTTAATACATCTGTACATACTGACTCTTTCATTCCCTCTGTACTCTACTAATTTTACCCGGAACCTTCCTTCTCTACAGTCCTTAAAAAAAAACAAACATGTAATGCATATTTAAAAGAATAAAAAAATATAAATAAAAACGTTAAGTTGAACCTTATAAAATTACTATTTTCATACATCAAAACAGTCACATATCAGCAAGTTTATACAAATTACCCTACCTGTTAATATTTATATTATGTTTGCTATATGCCAGACATGTGCTTGATGTATATGAATTTATTGATTACAGTAAATCTTATGAGTAGGTACTATTATTACCCCAACTCATAGATGACATCTGAGGCACAGATTGATTTAAATAACTGTTAGAACAAGGCATCCTACCTCCAGTGTTTGTAATCATTGCTCTATGTTGCCTCTCCAGAAAAGCAAACTTTCTTTGGCTCTGTCACCAAACATTGGTTTCCCTGCAAAAAATCATGTAATCAGCTTGATGTGTATCCTTTTTTTTTTTTTTAAGTTAATGTAGTTTTATTTTTATTTTATTTTTTATTTTTTCTTTTATTAGTTGGAGGCTAATTACTTCACAACATTTCAGTGGGTTCTGTCATACATTGATATGAATCAGCCATAGAGTTACACGTATTCCCCATCCCGATCCCCCCTCCCACCTCCCTCTCCACCCGATTCCTCTGGGTCTTCCCAGTGCACCAGGCCCGAGCACTTGTCTCATGCATCCCACCTGGGCTGGTGATCTGTTTCATCATAGATAATATACATGTTCTTTCGAAACATCCCACCCTCACCTTCTCCCACAGAGTTCAAAAGTCTGTTCTGTACTTCTGTGTCTCTTTTTCTGTTCTGCATATAGGGTTATCGTTACCATCTTTCTAAATTCCATATAGATGTGTTAGTATGCTGTAATGTTCTTTATCTTTCTGGCTTACTTCACTCTGTATAATGGGCTCCAGTTTCATCCATCTCATTAGAACTGATTCAAATGAATTCTTTTTAACGGCTGAGTAATATTCCATGGTGTATATGTACCACAGCTTCCTTATCCATTCGTCTGCTGATGGGCATCTAGGTTGCTTCCATGTCCTGGCTATTATAAACAGTGCTGCAGTGAACATTGGGGTGCACGTGTCTCTTTCAGATCTGGATTCCTCAGTGTGCATGCCCAGAAGTGGGATTGCTGGGTCATATGGTAGTTCTATTTCCAGTGTTTTAAAAAATCTCCACACTGTTCTCTATAGCGGCTGTACAGCTGCTAGTTTGCATTCCCACCAACAGTGTAAGAGGGTTCCCTTTTCTCCACACCCTCTCCAGCACTTATTGCTTGTAGACTTTTGAATAGCAGCCATCCTGACTGGCGTGTAATGGTACCTCATTGTGGTTTTGATTTGCATTTCTCTAATAATGAGTGATGTTGAGCATCTTTTCATGTGTTTGTTAGCCATCTGTATGTCTTCTTTGGAGAAGTGTCTGTTTAGTTCTTTGGCCCATTTTTTGATTGGGTCATTTTTTTTTCTGGAATTGAGCTTCAGGAGTTGCTTGTATATTTTTGAGATTAATCCTTTGTCCGTTTCTTCATTTGCTATTATTTTCTCCCAATCTGAGGGCTGTCTTTTCACCTTACTTATAGTTTCCTTTGTAGTGCAAAAGCTTTTAAGTTTCATTAGGTCCCATTTGTTTATTTTTGCTTTTATTTCCAATATTCTGGGAGGTGGGTCATAGAAGATCTTGCTGTGATTTATGTCGGAGAGTGTTTTGCCTATGTTCTCCTCTAGGAGTTTTATAGTTTCTGGTCTTACATTTAGATCTTTAATCCATTTTGAGTTTATTTTTGTGTATGGTGTTAGAAAGTGTTCTAGTTTCATTCTTTTACAAGTGGTTGACTAGTTTTCCCAGCACCTCTTGTTAAAGAGGTTGTCTTTTTTCCATTGTATATCCTTGCCTCCTTTGTCAAAGATAAGGTGTCCATAGGTTCGTGGATTTATCTCTGGGCTTTCTATTCTGTTCCATTGATGTGTGTCCTTTTAAATCTGACTCTTATGTTCTTGTGCACATTTATATATGTACTGATAGAAAAATAATGGTATTTATTGTTTTCATTCTTTCTTTTTTCTTTTCTGTGCAGTGTCTTGTCTTAATTTCATCCTTTCTGTATTCATTGCTTCTTTCCCTCTCTCTTTATTTTTTATGAATAATGCAAACTGTATAGTTCTACAACTTGTGTTTATTCACTGTAAACTAACTTTGAAAGCTGTTCGTGTTAGTACATACAAAGCTAAGTAATTCATTTTGACTGCTGCATGATATTCCATGTCTGACTTTATTTAACTAATTAGATATGGGTGATGTATGAATTCTTTTCTTTTTTTTTCTGCTATCACAAGCCATATTGTAGTAAATGTCCTTCTTCATGCCTCTTGGTCCACATATAGACCGAATATTTCTATAGTTTAGAATTCAAGAAATGGTAATAATAGGTTAAAGTGTGTACACATTTAAAACTTTGGTGACTGTTAAATCATCTCTAAAAAAGCTGTGTCAATTCTGTTCCCATCACTTGCATATGAAGAGTTGTTATTCATTTGTTAATATTCATTATTTTATTTTTGCCACTTTGATAGATGAAAAATTCTATCTTGTGGTTTTAATTTATACTTTTTGATCACTAGTGAACATGTTTTCATGTTATTTTTGAACATTAAATTTTTTTCTTCTCATATTACTTGTTTATACACTTTATGCATCTTTCTGTTATTTATTTTTCTCTTATCCATTTATAGTTATTTATATTTCTATATATTAATTCTCTTCAATTTTCTGTGTTACAAATTTGTTCTCCTAGTCTGTCACTTATTATTTAATTTTGAAATTTTTTTATTGTGATATCTTTTATCTCAGGTGTATTTTAATATATTATTCTTTTCAGATACTTTTATCAAATCTTTTATCTTTTCCTTTATAGTTTTTGCATATTATAGCTTTCTTAACACTGCCTTTCTTACTCTATGTTTTGAAAGGAATCCATTTTTATTGTATTCTAATGCTTTAATAATTTTGTTTTTAATGTTTATCTCTCTACCAAAATTTTACCTTTGTGACTGGTTGTTAGGTAGAAATTAACTTTACTAATTGTTTTCTTCAAATGGGAAAACCAATTGGAACAATAACATTTTTAAAATAAATCATTCTTATTTCTACTAATTTGAAAAGACACTTTTATCATATACCAAATTCCCATAAATGGGTATGTCAGTTTCTGCACTATCAATTCTATTTGAATTATATTTTTGCCTAATTACCAAAATATTATGTTCTGATATATTATAATGCCTGCCCTTCCTATTTTTAAAATAATTTTGTTGCTGTTCTCATGCCTTTTTCTTCCAGATGAATTTCAGGATCTGTCAAATTTCATTTAAAAACATCCCATTGGTATTTTTATTATGAGTGCATTGAATTTATAGATTTATATGTTAGAGAACTTTTAAAAAATTGTTTCCTCATCCGTTAAGATGATATATTTCATATTTATTTATGTCATCGTTTGTGTCCTTCAGTAAAGTTTTAAAAGTTTTCCTCACATCTTCCTTAGTTTATTTCTAGATATTTCATGGTGTCTATTGCTCTTGTGGTAGAGTTACAAGTATGTAAGATAGCTGTTGGTTTTTTACATTTATTAAACTATCTTATTAAACTCTTTTATTAGTTCTAGTAGTTTTTCAGTTGATTCTAACACAGGTACTTTTAAATTTTCTTTCTTGCTTGCTTAGCTAAAATTTTCAGAATAAAGTTGAATAGTAGTAGGAATAGTAGACATCTTTATGGTTTTCCTGTTTGTAATAAGAATACTAATGTTTTATAAGTAAGTTTGAGATTTCTGGTAAATATCTTTTATGGAATAAGGGAATTTTTGTTCTCTTTAGTGGATATTGCATTTAATCAGATCCCTCTTTTTTTAGGAGGAGACTGTCTATTGAGATGGTCATATGTTTTTTTCCTTTAATTTGTAAATGTAATATATTAGATTATTAGATTTTACTCTGTTGAACCATCCTTGCAGTCCTGGAATAGACCTTACTTGATCCTGATGTAATGTGCAGATGGATTTGATTTTCTGGTGTTTTCCCTGTAGATGTCTTTGCCCTGTAGAGACTGTAGTGTTAACAGGTTTCAGTAGAACTCATTCATTCCTAACCTTTACGTGAAGTTGACCCTTTTGAAGTTTGTCCAAGGCGTGATTGGTTTTTGGCTATTTTAGCATCAAGGCTTTTGCATGCAGCTTCCCTCGTGTCTTTGAACTTTATTTCTATTTATAGCTTTCCAGAGTCAAGGCATGAGTTTGCTCTTTCAACTTTTTTTTTGCTCTTGCCTCCCAGCTTCTTTATGGAGAGAGAGTATAAATATTTCATTGAAGCATGATGTTGCACCCTTATGAAACCTGTAATTGCCCCTTTTCAGTTGGAAAGGATAAACTTTTCTCTCTCTTCATTTTTTTCCTTGTTAAAGCTGTAGTTTTGTTAATGCCTAATTAATGTTAAATTTCCCCCTAGAAATAGATATTTCCTATTTTATAGGGACAAACACCTGGTTTGGAGAAGACAGTATTATATAAGTTTTGGCAGGAATGTCAAACATTTGGCATGCCTAGCACTTACTCCCTTTTCTCCTACCTATGGCTGATAGCACTGATCTTAATGCACGTTTTCCTCTTGAGCTTTCTCAACACAGGATATTAAACACCTACTCCTGGCACTTGTAATTTAGATGAAACCTATTTGCAGTTCCTAGAGTTATGGAGATGGCATAGATTGGAAAGTGGGAGTCCTAGGTTTTTCGTCTCTTAACTTGCAGTGAGGGATCAAGCCACTGGAATACTTAATCTTTGTTTCCACAACTGTGCAATGAAGAGATTAAACTAGGTAATCTCTAACGGATCTTTTGTTTTGAATATTTTCTGATGCCTTTTACACGTTCCTTCAACGTTGTTTCAGGGCCCCAAATGTATCTATCTTGAGGATTTGTAAATCTTCACCCAAATGTACATATGTAATTTTGCTATTACCATTTTGCTGTTTTCTTGTTCAGTTATATGTTTTTCAGATTCTAAATACATCTGCTCTTTAGCTAATTCCCTTTTTGTTGTTTACTACTTCCTACTACTTTTAAAGTTGATAAATGTTCATCGTAGAAAAATTGAAAACTATAGAAAAACACTGGAAGAAAATAAAAAACACCCATACTGCTGCTGCTATTCAGAACTGTAAATATTTGGGATGGGATTAGGAATGTTTGTTTTTAAATTTTGTGTACCCTGTCTTTTTTACAGAAAAGATTTTTTATCATTTTTTCTCACTATTCCACTTCATTCAAGAATCATTCTCCTCAAAATATACAATAATTTATTTAACCACATCTCTTTTGTTTTTCATTTTTAAATATTGTGACAGACATCCATTTACAAGAATCTTTGACCCTTTATTGAACAGATTTCTAGGTATGAAACTACAAGGAGGAAGGGACTATACATTTTAAATCCCTAACAAATCATAGATACCTAATAAATAAAAGTGTGCAGTGAATTTTTGAATAAAACATAAAACATTTGATTTCCAGAAAGATGTGCCAATTTATACTTTCATCAACAGTTTTTAAGAGTGCTTGTCCCTTCTCATGTTTGTGAGCATGGAATAGTGCCATTAAAAAACTTTTTTTTGCCAATTTTATGGGCAAAAGTAATATCTTACTTCTTTATTGCTACTGTGGTTGAACTTTTTTCATGCTTATTGGCCATGTACACACACACACACACACACACATGCGTGTGTGTGTGTGTGTGTGTGTTTGAACTTCTTATGTCTTCAGCGCATTTTCTCCTTCCTTTGGAGACATACATGTTAATGGTTAATAGCTCCAATGGCTCTGAACTCATTAACAAGATGCTGCTACCTAATTTACATTTGGAGCTAATGTTAGCAGGGTGGAAATCCCAATAAGGAGGTAAAGGAGAGAACTTCAAAAGTCTCTACACATCTGGTAAGACTTTATTGTTGCTAAACAATAATTATGCAATCAAGGAGTTATAAGATTGGGATTGACATATACGTACTGCTGCTGCTGCTAAGTCGCTTCAGTCGTGTCCAACTCTGTGCGACCCCATAGACGGCAGCCCACCAGGCTCCCCCGTCCCTGGGATTCTCCAGGCAAGAACACTGGAGTGGGATGCCATTTCCGTCTCCAATGCATGAAAGTGAAAAGTGAAAGTGAAGTCGCTCAGTCGTGTCCGACTCAGCGACCCCATGGACCGCAGCCCACCAGGCTCCTCCGTCCATGGGATTCTCCAGCCTAGAGCGCTGGAGTGGGGTGCCATCGCCTTCTCCGATATACCTACTACTATATATAAA
Source organism: Muntiacus reevesi (assembly GCF_963930625.1). Lineage (NCBI taxonomy): Eukaryota > Metazoa > Chordata > Mammalia > Artiodactyla > Cervidae > Muntiacus > Muntiacus reevesi. Next base: position 235,329,701 of record NC_089250.1, read on the forward strand.
ATAAGTAACTGATAAGGAACTACTGTATAGCATAAGGAACTCTTCTCAATACTCTGTAATGACCTATATGGGAAAAGAATCTAAACAAAGAGTGGATCTATACATATATGTGTATGTGTGTACGTATCTGTACATATATGTGTGTCAGATACACTTTGCTATACAGCAGAAACTAACACAACAATCAACTGCATCCCAATAAAAATTTTTTGAAGACTAAAACTAATTTTAAAAGGAGTAACATTTTGGTAAAATAATAATCTTTTGGTAAAATCTTGGTAAATTTGGAAGCTCCTTCCATGCGTGCCTCCTTACAGGAGAGCTTCAGTTTGCTGTCTCCTTGGAAACTTATTTGGGTTATTAGGAAGCGTTAAGCCAAAGCATGTTGCCTCATTAAGTCATATCTCAGGACCTTCAAACCTGGCTTCCATATTTATGATGCTCACCAGTAGAACGCCACTCATGGCTCTTCATGCCACTGAACGAACCAGACCTGCTGATCTCAGCTATGTGCGTGCCCTTTCTGAGTCAAAAATATGAAGATAGAACCAGTCCCACCCTGAAGTCAAGAAGAACTGGTTCGTCATGAAATGAAGCCACATGACTTTGCTCTTTTCTATGTTGTCTCTCTATAGAATCTCTTGATTTATTCCTAATTCTTCTGACTTGGTGCTGTGGGAGTCATTTTACTAAAGAGTTGTGAAATGGTCACTGACCTCTGCTCTCTGGTGAGATTATTTGACAAGACTTTTGCTACCCAGAAACCAACAGAGTGGCTGAAAACAGACTTCTTAATGCATTTTTCAGGTTCAGTACTAGGTAAACAAGTTAGACTCTTTTCTTTCAGGCTCCCAGCGGAGGGAGGGGCTGGCGTGAAGTGGGGAGGAGCTGAAATCCAAGGTACTCTCCCCTCTCCAATCTGGGACTCTGTTTACCCATAGGGGCACCTTCTGCTAATTTGCCTAAAGGTGCCAAAAAGGCCACCAAAACACTAATCAACAGTTTCTACAACTTAAGAGCGTTTCCCTGCAAGCAGATTCGGATCCACAAAACTGTCCATAAAACCTTTTGTCTGTAAATCAAGAGTGGCATTAGGCAGCCACTGGTAATACAGCCTGTTGAGGACATAACTTTGCTCTAGTATTTAGGTTTGTCCCTATCAATAAATCTAAACAGAAAATTATTAAGTTCTAGATAGAAAGTTTCTTAAGAACTATTTAAATAACTCAGTGTACAACTGTTATATTTTTTATTGCAACACTGGGGCTTTGTTTATTTTTTTGTTTTTTCTGAAGTGACCGTAACTAACACAGGATTAGACGCAAAAGCTGTTTTCTGATACAGCTTGTTGTTACAAAATTCTCAGTTCCCATAGAGTCATGTTATCCGCAATTCTAAACAGAATGTTGCCAGTTTTCCTCTCAGTGAGATAGCAGGATTTTCCAGTGTTTTAATAGTAGACAAGCTACTATTAAATTTGGAGGGAAAGTTCTAATGGCATCCACATGTGAGGGACCATATTCCTTTGTGTTCTTCAGATCTCCTACCAAAAGCAAACAAACAAACACAAAAGAAAATGAAGTTGCTTTTCTCTGAGTAGTATCAGTAGAAAATGAAGGTGTTAGTTGCTCCATCGTGTCCGACTCTTTGCAGCTCCATGGACTGTAGCCCGCCAGGCTCCTCTGTCCATGGGGTTCTCTTAGGCAAGAATACTAGAGTGGGTTAGCCATTCCCATCTCCAGGGGATTTTCCCCACCCAGGGACTGAACCTGGGTCTCCTGCATTGCAGGCAGATTCTTCACTGTCTGAACCACTAGAGAAGCCCCAGTAGACACGAAGGAAAATCTGAAGGCTTTCTGCTCTTAAGAGCGATTCTGAGCCTAATTTCAGTATCACAGTCCTGAACCTGTGATACTGAAATCAAGGAAAGGCTCACCCCACCACCCTCTGTGATTAGAAACCATTAGAAAGGAAGCGTTGGGGTAAGTCTCAAGCTCATCATTGAGGTAGGTTGAGAGTCACACTGTTATGGAAGGGCATGGCGTACCTCAAGCTCATTTTGCCTGCCTCAGCTGGTGAATATGCTAGAGTAGCATGCTTTATGTGATATTTACATTTTCCTGTTTCATGGGGGAAGTTAAATTTTAAATCCTTTTTATTAGACTTGTTGTTCAAATACCATAACAGCAGACAGATGAAGAAGAACTTAACTTGATGCTAGTTGATGTGCCCTCGTGTTATAACCAGAAGGATTTTAGTGAAAAACCTTGCCTGTCGGGGTCAGCTTGCCTAGAGGTGGTGCTGGAGAAGACTCTTGGGAGTCCTTTGGAGAGCAAGGAGGTCAAACCAGTCAATCCTAAAGGAAATCAGCCCTGAATATTCATTGGAAGGACTGATGCTGAAACTGAAGCTCCAATACTTTGGCCACCTGTCGTCAAGAGCAGACACATTGTAAAAGACCCTGATGCTGGGAAAGATTGAGAGCAAGAGAAGAGGGCGACAGAGGATGAGATGGTTGGATGGCATCACTGACTCAATGGACATGAGTTTGAACAAACTCCAGGAGATAGTGAAGGACAGGGGAGCCTGGCCTGCTGCAGTCCACGGGGTTGCAAAGAGTCAGATACGACTTAGCAGCTGAATAACAACATAGAGGTCAGGAGGCTTGATTCTCTCCCACACCACATGCAGAAGTTACCATTATAATACTTGCTCATGAGAGCTTGTTCAGCCTCACTGGTACAAATTCACATCTTCAAGTGACAGAAGGCTCAGAAATATTACTCTCTTGGAAGCTCTGTCCAGGAAACAGAGTTTTCTAACTGGGCTTTTGCAGCTGTTGAAGCTTCATCACCTTTCACCTGAATCTCTACTATGATTTGCAAATGAGAAGCCAGTGAGAAAAATATGCAGCTCGAAGCTGGCAAAGTTTTAAGTGGGTAAAGCTTGTAGTGTTTAGATCATAGCCCCAAATTACTTAAGGCTTCTGCTAAGATGGAAATCAGAATCTTTACTGCTGAGAGACTGGATATTCAGATAGATTTTTTTATGAAGGAAATAAATATTTTAACATGCAAACACTACCCAAGCGGGAAGTGATGCTTCAAAACAGGGTCAGAGGTCAGGTTTTTTATTTTTCTGTCTTTTTTGGGGATGGCGCCAAGTTGAAAGGTATTGCATCTTACTACCTACCCAGGGCCTCATGTAGTATAATAATTACTGCTGGCCGGTGCAAAATATGTACATGCATTTCTATTGTCAAAGATTCTGAGATTTCTCTCTGCATTTTTTTTTTTTTTTTTGTCGCCCTCATTATAAAAAATATATCATGAGGAAGGAGAGGATTTTCTCCATCTCAACTGTAAGAGTCAGGCTGAAAATGCATGTTAGATAGTTCAACTTTTAACGCACTTAATTTTGGAGTAATAAGTAAGAATGTGATGGATTTTTCCTTTAGAGGATAGTAAGATTCGTTTTCATAGTATGCCTTTAAAACATGCACCAGAGCCTAGGGTTGTATGCATGCTAGGTTGTTTCGGTCATGTCCAACTCTTTTTGACCCTGTGGACGGTAGCCCGCCAGGCTCCTCGGTCCATGGGATTCTCCAGGCAGGAATACCAGAGTGGGTTGCCATATCCTCCTCCAGGGAATCTTCCCAACCAAGGGATCAAACCCACATCTCCTGTGGCTCCTGCATGGCAGGCGACTTCTTTCCTGCTGACCACCAGGGAAGCCCAGGACCCTAGGAAACCAGATGCTATTTAGAGGAGCTGCTGACCGGTCTGAGTGGATTAGGTCCCAGGATCTGTGGTACCTTTTTCCAAAACTCAAACACTGACTCAGTGGAGTGGAATTTTCATCACAGCTGGAATTGCTAGAGAGGACTTGGTGCTTCTGAAATCCTTTTCTTCTCTGCCTTCAAGTAGGGAAAAGTAGTGTTGGTGGGCAGTTCATTAGTAGTTACACAAAGGAGCAGATCCATACAGGAGCCAGGTGCCATGTGATAGGAAGGCATGGGGACCAGGAAGAGCCAGAAGTTCACTTTGGGCTTAAAAGGACAACCAGCTGCCGTGAGGGAACGAGCCCACTGTCGTGGACTTGTCAGATTTCTTTTTTCCGACGGAAGCCGGAAATCCTGACTTTAATATGAAGTGTACTTGTATAAACATTTTGGCAACTAGCACTTTAAAGTGTTTTTAAACCTGTTGAAGGCTGGAATTTACCTGCAAGCCATATGTTTGTGACTTCAGCTTTCAAACACCACAGAAGGTGGAGCTGGCAGCTTAGTGGCAATACTTACTCATCCCCCAGGGAAAGTGTTCATAGGCTGGTATATTCAGGATGGGGGCTTCCCTGGTGGTTCAGCGGTAAAGAATCTTCCTGCCAATTCAGGAGACGCACGTTCAATCCCTGAGTTCGGAAGACCCCCTGGAGATGGAAATGACAAACCAATCTAGTATTCTTGCCTGGGAAATTCCATGGATAGAGGAGCCTGGCAGGCTACAGTCTATGCATCGCAAAGAGTCGGATACAACTTACTGACTGAACACAATGACACAAACGTATTTGGGATGATGACTATTCTGTGGTTTTAAACCTTCCTGCAAAGAGTGCAGAGTTACTCTGAGGTAGAGAGCAGCTTGTCACATTTATTTCATTTCCTTTTAATGACACAGATCCTTTCTCAAGGCTGACTTAAGGGAGTTGTTCCAGAAATGTTTGTAGGGCAGAGCTGCCCTCAGCTTTCTTTTCTTACTGACTTTTAACCCATAACAGTAATTACTTTCTCTCCTCCTCCCACCCATCAACTTTTGGAATGTGGTTATTCTTCAAAGTTCATTCGGAGGCAGGACATTATTCATGTTTCCTTTCCCAGAGCCACTAAGCATCAACAGAAGATAGTGTTTGTACCAACAGTCAAACAGATAAATCATCACTTAATGTGTGCTTTTGAGTAATGACTGGTTTAGCAATGATCAGATAGACAAGAAAAGACCTTGGCTAAGTCAGTGATGTTATGACATGATTATTTTAATATTGTTTCTTTTGGTTTCTTTCAGGATGTCTAACTGGCATCTGAGTTTCTTGGGCAAAGAGTGCCGTGATGGAAATATGTTTGTTTTGGGGCAGAGGGGAGTGGTGGTGAGCAGAGAAATTGCAGTGTGCCCTCAGCTACCATTGATGTCCTTCCAAATAGATGAAGTTTAGTTTAAAACCCACCTTTAATTCTTGGCCTCTGGCAAGAGTGGCACAAGGTTGCCTATTTGTTTCAGTGGGCGTATGGGGGTGGGGAAGGGGAACAGGGCAGCAATTAGTCCATGACATTTATGACCGATTTATACAATACAAATGAAATAATTGGTTACAAAATCAAGGCAAGCCTTCGCTTGCCTTTTGCAAACTTGTTCTCAACACATTGTGAAACTTTATGAACAGTCTGCAGAAAGCGAACAGCAGCCAGCCTGAGGAGATGAATCCAGGGCACTCGACCCAGGGAACAGCAATGGGACAAGAAGATTCTCGAAGAACATTTGCTCTCCTCTTCACAAATACACACCTCACTGTTAGATCCAGAGACAGTCTCAGACAGGGACTCACCACATTTTTGGTATAGCAGGCCTGGTTAGGGAAAAGAAAAAGAACATGTTTCCCACTCAATGTTAAATGTATGGGAGCCCTTTTAAGTCATTGCTTATGTTTCAAGTACAGGGCATTCACAGAAGAATGTGAGTGAGAGACAGTATGCATCTTTGCAGCCCTTTCTACACCCATTAAAATGTGTGTGGTGGTGTTCAGACTTAGAGAACAAACTTATGGTTACCGGGGGTGGGTAGGATGGGAGGACATGATAGTTGGGGAGTTTGGGGTCAACATGTGCACACTGTTATTTTTGACATAGATAACCAACAAGGTCCTACTGTATAGCATATGGGACTCTGCTGAGTGTTACATGGCAGGGGGCTTCCCTGGTGGCTCAGTGGTAAAGAATCTGCCTGCAATGCAGGAGACCTAGGTTCAATCCCTGGGTCAGGAAGATCCCCTGGAGCAGGAAATGGGAACCCAGTCCAGTATGATTGCCTGAGAAATCCCATGGACAGAAGAGCCTGGCAGGCTCCAGTCCATGAAATCATGAGCTGACATGGCTGAAGCGACTTAGCACAGCATGCATGGGAGAGGAGTTTGGGAGAGATTGGATACATGTATGTGCATGGCTGAGTTCCTTTGCTGTCCACCAGAAACTGTTACAACATGTTAATCTGCTATACTCTGATATAAAACTAAAGGCTTTAAAAAAAAATGTGTGAGGTGTAGTTGAGGGAGTAAATGCCAAGGTTGACACCAAATATTGGCCCTGTTTTTCAAATCTTCTCTCACATCCTCACCTCTAACCCTTAGTCTCTTCATCCTATCCCACCTCTAGAGAGAGGACATTTGCTGAATAAAATGAAAAGGGAAGCCAGAAGCTAAATAAGTGTTTACAGTCAGGTATGTTGGGGTATAATTTGAAGCTCCTTTTGAAAAGAATTTGTCCATGTCTTTGATAAAGAAGTTCTCAGTTTGAAGAGCATAATCCTCAATTTTAGCAGAAATTTTTTTTTCCAGTTCTTCAACATTTTAGCCCCATGATCAAAAGGGCTGACTGGAGATAAATCTTTTGTTTTTTACATATGTGCATACGTGCATGTGTGCTCAGATATTTGTGACCCCGTGGACTGTAGCCCGACTTCACTGGTGGTGGCTCAGATGGTAAAATCTGCCTGCAAGTCAGGAAACCTGGGTTTGATCCCTGGGTAGGGAAGATCCCCTGGAGGCGGAAATGGCAACTCACTCCAGTATTCTTGCCTAGAGAATCCCATGGACAGAGGAGTCTGGCAGGCTATCGTCCATGGGGTTGCAAAAAGTCGGAGATGGCTGAGCGATTAATAAAAACAAGGACAAGGACTGTAGTCTGCCAGAATCCTCTGTCATGGAATTTTCCAGGCAAGAATACTGGAGTGGGTTGCCATTGCCTCCTCCAGGGGATCTTTCCGGACCAGGGATAGAACCTACATCTTCTGCATTGGCCGTTGGATTCTTTACCACTGTGTCACCTGGAAAGCCCTTTATTTTCTACACTCCTGAGCAAAATTTAGAAAAACTGGCTGCACTAGTTTAGAGAAGAAAGCTAATGGGGGGTTATTTTCAAAATGCAGTCCTACTCTAAATGGTCTGCGTTTAGTGATAGGCTGTTCTCATTTTGAAATGAATTCATACCGCTCACACACTCTCAAAGTTCAGTTTTCCTCTCCAACTGCTTAAAATCACAACCACCACCATCTCCAAATGCCTGAAATTCACTTTGGTTAAAACTGAAATCGAAAAGGGAAAGCTAGGACAGGACATTACCCCCACAAATCTAGGTTAAACCGGGTTGAGTTTTGCCAGAGTCCACCGTTTACGGTTTCAGCCACCCCAGCCCGCACGTGGTGTTTTCCTCTGCTCCTTTGTGAAGACTGACCACGTGTTCTTTCGCCATGCTCCAAAGCTGAACATCATCCCAAAGGCTCTGGAGCTTTCTGTGGAGCCTTTGTGTGGCTCCCCGGAAGGGCTGGGACATGAATATGCAATGCCTCATGTGTCACGTTGTCTTCTTTTAAAAATACGCAAAGGGCGTCCTGATCTCCAAGTTGGGAGCCGACTTCTGATTTCAGCCTAGACAGGTCTGCTTAAAACTATAATCAAGCTGATTGTGTTGCCCTGGAATTCTAATTTCCAATTTAGGGTTTTGCTATATAATCTCTAGTAGAGTGTGTCTAATCTTCATGAAACCCAGAGTCTTTATAAAAACTTGATGGATTTTCTTCCACGGGTCTAGGCTGAGCTCTAGAGACATTAGATTACTGAGTAATTGAAGGCAGCGTTGTTATGTCACTGTCTTTTTGAAAGACCAACTCAAATTCTATATGCCGTAGCTTTGATCCTTTTCATTTAATTCTAAGTACACTTGTTATTATAGTAACTGTTGTTTGTATGTTATTTTAGCTTTTTACTTAAGTAGCTATTTAGCAATTTAAATGAAAATGTAATTAGGTTACATCTGTTTTACATGCATGTAATACCACGCAGATGTAAACTTCTATTAAAGCCATATTTTCTTTTTGGCAAGGCAAGGGAAAAAACAAAATTGCACCAATCATTGGAGTAAGTCTTGCTCTTAAAAAAAAATAGAATATACAAAGCACTATGCTATTATTTATGTGGTGGTGAGAGTACATCACTTCAGGTTTTTGTTTGTTTTTTTTTTTTAAGGAAAAGAACAAACAAATGCCTTTAATTTATCTGATACAGAGTTTAAAATGACAATGTAGCTTCCTCCATTCTGTGGGTTTGTGCAGACAGAGTTGCACTATCTCCACATCATAAACACAAGCTCTTACAACTCCACATCCTGTGGAGTCAGTGAGCTTCAAGGGTCTAACTCAGTTTGGCTTTTACTGACTTTGGTGAAGCCTTAGGTCCAGGTGGCTCAGTGGTAAAGAATCCGCGTACAATGCCGGAGACCCAGGTTCGATCCCCTGGAGGCGGAAATGGCAACCCTCTCCAGTATCCTTGCCTGGGAGATCTCATGGATGGAGGAGCCTGGCAGGCTGCAGTCCATTGAGTCGCAGATGAGTCGGACACAACTTAGAAACTAAACAACCACCACCATCCCTGGCTTATGTAAACAACAACAACAATTATTTTAAAAAAACAATCCATGAGTAATAATATTTACTTAAACTGCCTCATAGGCTTTTTGCGAGGATCAAAGTGAGATAAGTGTATGTGTATTTTGAAAAGTATAGAACGTAACTGTTAGAGAGCATTATTAGTATATTAATCCAAAAACAGCATCAACAATAAGTCCCCTCCCATCCCCCTCTTACATTTTTGTGTGTACAATGGGGACTGAACTCAGAAATTAATTCTCCTGTTTTGGGAGCCATTGCGTCCCTTACAACCCCTTAATAGGATTTATAAAACATCATTTCAGACAAAGTCATCTATCTTACTTGCTAACGAGACACAAAATTTGGACTGTCTGGAACCAGGTAATATTTTAAGAGTTGCCCATTTGTTCCATACATGTTCAGCTTTTCAATGCAGTCATTTTTAATGGTGGTTTTTATAGCATCCGTAAAAATATTTTCATATAATTCTTCCTTGTAAATATGGTTAAACTTTTAGCTTTCTGCTACTTGGTGACCTGTTAAATAACTTAATGTACTCTCAAATTGATTGTTCAGTGCCAAGACAATAAGAAGCCAGGAGGAGCCAGCTTTATGGTGTTGCTCTGTTACATTGGGGCCCTAGGTTGAGCTATGAAGAAAAAATATTCCAGCAGGGTTTGCCATGTCCAACTTGTTAGAGCTTTTCCATCCCTGATTCTGAAAGAGGGAGCATGGGTTTTATTCTAACATCTTTTTCATACCTCTTTTTAGAAGTTAGTATTTTAGATGGCAGGGGAAGGAAATCTACCCTTCATGTAATGATCTATATAGCACTTATTGAATACTTACTGTATGCCGAGTGCTATTCTAAATGCTTCCTATATCATTTCATCCTTGAGAGCAAACTCATGAATAGTTACTGTTGTTATCCCTCATTTTTTAGATAATTTTTTATTGAAGTATAGTTAATTTACAATGTTGTGTTAGTTTCAGGGTATAGTCAATCAGTTTTATATATATAATATTTTCAGAGTAATCTGAAAGAGGATAAATAGTTTTACACTTACAAGTATATATACCGTCTTTCAGATTATTTTCCATTTTTAGATTATTACAAGATATTGAGGATAATTTCTGGTGCTCTACAGTAGGTCTTTGTTGTTTACCTGTTTTATATATGGTAATATGTATATATTAGTTCCAAATTCCCAATTTATCCCTCTCCCACTCATTTTGTGGGAAGTGAAGAAATCTAGAGAAATGAAGAAGACCAGCAAAATTAAGAATTTTCCCAAGGTTGTATAGCTACTAAGTGACAGAGCTAAGACTTTAACCTTGTCAATCTAGCACCAAGACCTAGATTTTTACCCCCTGTACTTCTCCATACCTCATGTAACACCAGGAGTTTTGCTGTTACTGTCATCTCTTTGTTTTTTATTGGTTCCATCATCCAAATCAAGCATCTGTGAGCTAGAAAAACAAGAGAGACTGCCTCCCCATGGCCCCCTTTTCCCAGTTCAGAAAGCCACGTTTGAAAGACCTAGGTGACACAGAAATAAAAATTAGTAAGACATGGTGCTCACTGTACTCACAGTCTACTTTGTGAGGGGTTGGGGTGAGGGATATGGAGAAAAAGACCACCAAGGAGGATGGAATACTAAAAAAAAATTCAGCTGATGTGTTCTGGGAGCCCAGATCAGAGTCATCAAGATCATGGGAAACATCCCTTGACCTGGGCCTGGAAGAAATGTATAGGATTGTGATAATACAGGTGTTATTTCAAGCTTCAAGAATAGAATGAGCAAAAACTTAGAAAAAGAAAATGCAAGCTGGCCTATTGAAATAGTTAAAGTGAGAGATGCTGAAGCCTCAATTGGCAACTGGCAGGAAGAGCACAACTCAGGAAATAGAATGACCTTGCAAAGGCACGGGGTTGAGATTTGGCAATCAATTAGCGAGAGAGGGGGTGAGGGAGAATTTGAGGAGGATACTGGGGTCTCTGACCCAGTAGGCTAATAGTAACGTTCATCATTCCAGAAACATCATGTAATCAGGAGGGCAGAATCCAATCCATCAGGTAAGAACATGGACCCTTTATTCTGAGAGTCCTGGATTGGGGAACTTCCCTGGTGGTCCAGTGGTTAAAGATTTTTGCCTCCCGATGCCGGGGGGATGCAGGTTCGATTCCTGATCGGGGAACTGAGATCCCATATGGTCTCACAGCCAAAAAACCAAAATATAAAACAGAAGCAGTATTCTAAGAAATTCAACAAAGACTTTAAAAATGGTCCACATAAAAAAAAAAAAAAAGAAAAAATATTTAAAGAAAAAAAAAAAGAGAAAGTGATTCCAGGATCTGAATCTGTCTTCTCCCTCTTTATGGTTTAGTGACTTTGAGCCGGTTATTTGTTTCACTCCCAGTTTGCTCATCTCTCAGATGGAAACAGTCTTCATCCTTACCCCGTAGTATTGTTGGGGCTAAGCTAATAGCTGTAGCACGCTCAGCACGGTGCCTCAAAGCACACCAGAGGTAAGTATCAGTTACTAGTATCACCTCTTGCTCTGGGTGAGCGGACTTTCATCCCCATTTGAGACGTGAGGCTACCGAAGTCTGGGTGGGTGGAGCTGCTTCCTAAAGTCCTGCGTTCAGCAAGGGCTCGCAGGGCTGAGTAGAGACCAGTAGTCTTGCCTCTTGGTCCAGCGCACTATACTGTACAGTGTCAGGGTAAATCTCGTGGTGGTGTGACTTGGACCTTTTTTCCATAGAGGATGGGCCTCGCAGAAGCCAGTACTGTCCCCGCTTATGCCTTTTAAGCCATTTGTTGAGCATGGATTATGTGTCTAGTGTGCAGCTAGCTATATGTTTTGCCTACATTTCTTTTTTTTTTTTTTTTTTCCATGTGGACCATTTAAAAAGTTTTTAGTGAATTTCTTACAGTATTGCTTCTGTTTTATGCTTTGGTTTCCTGGTCAGGATCTTAGCTTCCCGACCAGGGATCGAACCCACACTCTCTCCACTGGAAGGTGAAGTCTTAACCACTGGACCGCCAGGGCAGCCCCCCTTGCATTTCTAATGACGGAATGTGGATTTAAATGTTCTCCCTTTGCTTTCTTTGGTAACATAGGCGTTCACTTTTTCAGTCTTTTGGGTCCACCCAAGGCAGCAGTAACCATCAGTTGTGTACCCTGCAGAATGTTCATGACAATGTAAATTGTATTTCTTGATGACTTGCTGGCACAGGAAGGCCACCCAAAACGTACCCACTTCTCTAACCTACATCTCGGTGTGTGTCCTTTTCTTTTTTCTCCTTTTGTGCCCAAGTTAAGCTATTAAGTAGGTAATACCCGGTTAAACCCAGATCGTGGTGCTTGGGAAAACAACGCCCAAGACTTGTGAATAGCCCTCACTGTTAATTGTTAAAAGCTGCTGATGCCGGTGGCTGACCTCCTAGCGCCTGTGTTGTGACAGCTTGTTTGTGTCGATGAGGCAAATGTGTATCTGCCGTGGTAGCAGGAGTCAAGGATGAGTCTGGGAGTCCCGGACACAGTGTCGGAGCATGTTTCACCGAGAGAACAAGATTGATTGATTGTGTTCCATGAGGGCGAGGTGGACCTGGCGCTACTGTACCACATGCTTTTTTTTATTCCCCTGTCTGCTAACTATGCAAGTACAAACAGCTTTAACACAATTTTTTTTTTTTTTTTTTTTTTTACCTAGAAAGGAGCCTGAGGCTGCATCCAAGTACATTTAACATATGAAAATTGAGCTGCTTTGAACTTGTATGTTTTTGATAACTGCTTGGTATGCTTCCTGGAGAATCACCTGTAGGCTTTTCTTTCCAAATCCTAATCCCTTTGATTGAGTGCCAGGACAGATAAGTCTCATTGAATCACTCCAGTCTCATAATTCTTCCTTCATTCGGAGTTGAAAGGGAACAGCACCAGATTCAATAGGTAAATCCTCAGATTGAGCGAAAGTCATTCAAACACTTTAAAACTGAAATGGTTTTGTTCTCAAATAGGGTTCAGATGGGCTACCGAATGTTTACACAAGCTAGTGGCTGCCATGCACTGCAGGATGGACAGAAAAACACCCTTCTCTCCACCTCTATCCTCCCCCCAGTCCCCAACCGTTACTGTCTCTGAGACCAGGGATCGAAAGGAGGACAGCTTGGAGAGTGTGAAGTTTCAAAGCAAGCTGGCATGACTGTTTAAATGTGGGCATAAGAACAAGCTTGACTTTTCTTATTTTCTCTCCTCCCTGAGACCAGCCGAAACATTCCTGTCCTCTCCTCCCAACCCCCTTTCGGAGGAAGGAAAACAACCATGTTCTTTTTATCTTTACAAATGTGCCTGGTGGGGACTAATCTAAACCAGTTCAAGATGCTTTTATTGAAAACTGTTCAGAGGAACGGAAGGTGCTTCAGAATTAGAAAGAGAGTGGCATCTGGGCCTCCCCGCCCCGTGCTTGCCGTCTCTGTCTCTTCTCTCTTTTTTGGCATTAACCTGGATTTCTGCTGAGATCTCTGTTAAGAGCCTTTTCAGAGATCATGTTTACTTCAAAGATGGTTCCTTTCTGCTACACATCCTGTGTTTGTCCTATTTGGCTAAGAGAGCGCTTTGGTTGGGAAAGGCCATCCTCTTTGTCTTTGTATCTAGTTCCCCGTTATACCTGAGAAGTCATTTCTAGGTTCTGTGTGTGATTGGACGCCTGCATGGCTTTGTCAGAGTGGCTGTCCCCTCCTGGGTGAACAGTCCTTCCCTCCTCTCGGCCCCTGGATGAAGAGAGGGACTCGTTATCAGAGTCCTGGGAATCCGAGGGCCCCACTCAGCTTGAACTTGAGGCTAGGCCGGATGTATTCTCTCCTGGCTAGTTTCCCTGGGGCTTCCCAGGTGGCGCTGGTGGTAAAGAACCTGCCTGCCAATGCGGGAGATATGGGTTCGATTCCCGGGTTGGAAAGTTCCCCTGGAGGAGGGCATGGCAAACCACTCTAGTATTCCTGCCTGGAGAATCCCATGGACAGAGGAGCCTGGCGGACTATAGTCCATGGGGTTGCAAAGAGTCAGAGTTGACTGAAGTAACTTAGCATGCATGCATGCAAAATGAAGCCACTTCACGAATTGTTGACACAAACCTTTGTCAAGAACCAAGTCTATTAGGGAACTTCTCTGGCAGTCCAGGGGCTAAGACTCCACGCTTCCAATGCAAGGGGTGTGGATTTGACCCCTGGTTGGGGAACTAAGATCCCACATTGCTGTGTAGTGCAGCCCCCAAAATTAATTAATTAAATTAAAAATGGCTTTTAAAAAAGAGACTATAGTGTATCAGTGAAGTGAAAGATGCTATGTGATTATGAAAAAAGTTCAAGGCTTAAATCTACCCCATGAGTGTGTTAGTTGCTTAATTGTGTCCAGCCCTTTGCAATTCCATGAACTGTAGCCCGCCAGGTTCCTCTGTCCATGGGATTCTCCAAGCAAGAATACTGGGATGGGTAGCCATTCCCTTCTCCACCAGATCTTCCCGACCCAGAGATCAAACCCAGGTCTCCTGCATTGCAGGCAGATTCTTTACCCTCTGAGCCACCAGGGAAGCCCCATGAGGGAGCACACGAAATGATTCAGCAGTGATCCAGACAGCTCTCATCTGAACATATCATTGTCTCCTATTGGACTCCACATTCCATCCAGATCTGTACTAAGACTTGACCTTGCCTTGCCTGTGAATTTTGACCCATCGGTGGTATGAATTTATTAACAACCTCGTTCATTAGACCCTTCCCGTTGCTCTTTTTTTCTGTTTCTCTCCCTGGAAGGTTTTTATGACGTTGTAATCATTTATAATTTTTAAGTGCCTCTCATAATGCCTAAAAACAGCGCTAGATTTTAATGAGTGCCGTTTAACCATAGGAGGCTTGTGTCTGCATCCATGTCAGTTCTTACAACAATACTTTGGAATGAAAGTAGAAAGTTTATGACACATTTTATTGTATTCCTAAATGTGAAAGAGGATTCTAATTTCAAAATAAGTGGCTATACTTTTTAATTCTTATTTAGCCTCTGTAGCTGTTTTAATATCCCTTTTACGGTTGACTGGTTGATGTTTTAAAACAATTTCTTCGGGGACTCCATGCCCATTAGTCCCTGGCCATAAAACCTGAACTTGACTAAAATAAAACATGATGCCATGGAGCAATTAAGAGGAGAACTTTCAGAGATGACTGTGAATATGAAATGCAGTGATTTATTTTATTAATGGATTTGGGGGAAAAACAGCCCACCTCTCTTAAGCTCAACTCTGTGTATTTGGGGATTTTTATATTTTTAATTTATTTCTTTGTTTCTCTCAGGGCAATAGGGGGTTCCATAGCAGACTCTTAAGGTATAGCAACCCTTTTGTAGCCTACTACTTCTTAATATGAA
Organism: Muntiacus reevesi; assembly: GCF_963930625.1. Lineage (NCBI taxonomy): Eukaryota > Metazoa > Chordata > Mammalia > Artiodactyla > Cervidae > Muntiacus > Muntiacus reevesi. Next base: position 235,344,811 of record NC_089250.1, read on the forward strand.
ACTTTATTTTTTTCATTTTATGTGGAAAATGGGGGTGATGTCACTTAGAAAAGCAATTTTTCCCCAAAGTGGTTTTGGGGAACCAGGATCTGGTGATGTGTTATTTAAAAAAGTGGTAATGTAGTAAAGCTAGGCTTTGTGCTTTAAATAATTGCAGGATTTATGGGATCTATCCCCAACCTGTTCAGTTTTATGGGAGGACAAAATACAGGTTTTTCATTTCATCAGAGTTTCTTAAAAACCTGGAAAGGCAGTTGACAGTGGTTTCTCTAACATTATAGTAACGTCTTTGTTTATTAAACCTAGTTGTAATCATTGAGGAGTGCTGCAATTTAGTAGCCACTGAATTTGCAAATGGGGTCGGCCTCTCTAACCTTTGAAGGAAAGGGTTACTTTTAATGCTTTAAAACTTCCATTGACTCTCAGCGGCTGACTAAAGGAGAAGGTAGGTTCAGGCTGTAAAAGCCCTTACGTGCCTTGCAGCCTGCTTCATTTCCTCTGATCCATTTTCCCCACCAATGGTGGGTCTGCTCCAGAGCATTTACTGTAGCCCAGCTTTTCCATCTACTGTACTTTCCAGTTGCCATTCCTCTACTCATGTTTTCTTCCCTCCGTGTATTCCTTCTTTTTTCTGTCTCCTTCTCCCACTCACCTCGTCCCTCACCGCCTGCCCCAGCAAATTGCACTTTTCTTTTGCCTCCAATGCAGATGTTTCCTCCTTGAAGAGGCCTTTTTTGACTCACTACTTGGGGCTTCCTCCTACACCCTATGTGACATGTGTACAATGTTTGCGGCTTCCCTGTCAGCCTTTCCCCGGCCCAGCAAACTGACCTCCTCTCTAGTCCATGGCACTTTCCACTGATCTTAATTCTTACGCTTATCACATTAAGCTTAGCTATTTGTATGAGTGTTTGTCGTGTTCACTCAAAACCCAGCCTCTTGAGGGCAGAGGTGGTCTTAACTCCCTGTGTGACCCAGACAGCCACATGGAAGATGCACGTGCTAAGTTCCTTCAGTCACGTCCCACTCTTTGCGACCCCATGCATTGTGTAGCCTGTCAGGCTCCTTTGTCCATGGGATTCTCCAGGCAGAGATACTGGAGTGGGTAGCCTTGCCCTCCTGCAGGGGATCTTCCCAACCCAGGGATGGAACCTGCAGCTCTTACGTCTCCTGCATCGGCAGTCAGGTTCTTTACCTCTCGCACCCCTGGGGCAGTGACTCTCGAATGCACGAACAAATATTTTCTGGCCTTAAGAACTGTCAGGGGATGCCTAACCTAAGAATGTGAGTGGATAGAAGTGCTTCCCCTCCCTTCCCACATTTTGAAAGTCATTAGTTAGCCCACATGATATGACTGAGAAAACCTCCTATTGGAGCTAATGAACGTTAAGCTCAGAGATCACCAGGAGCTGGCCAAGAACCCAAGGGTGGCCGGTGAGAAACCACGGCCTAGAAACTTGAATCTTCTGGTTTCACAGCCAGATCCCCTGGCAGCTGCACCACTGTTTTTCTGGCAGGCACACTCTGTTGCCTGTCTGACAGCCAAGCCCCTGTCCCAAGCCTGCTTCTTCAGCCCGCTAAGACAGTTGAATTTTGTTCAGCTGGTCGATAGAGTCTTTGATTGCAGGGACCTTCTGCCAGCCCCAGGGGTAAATCAGAGTTGAGTTAAGCAAGTCATGGCATTAAATGCTCACACTCCCAGCCTCCCTTGCACATAGGGGACCATGGGACAAACTCTAACCTCTGAGATATAAGGCAAAGTCTGCAAGGGCTTCTAGGAAGGGTTTCCTTCCAGTAAAAAGACAGAGCCTTATCCTCTGCCCTTTCAGAGGCTTGCTGCCTTGGTATCCAGCGAGAGGACATGATGTTAGAACTTTAACAGCCAGTTTTCAACCATGAGGGGACAGTTATGAGGACAAAAAGCTACACTAATGCTGGAGGAATGGATGGACAGAAAGAGCCTAGATCCATTATGACCAACTCAAAACCTCCCACCTCCAGACTTCTTAAATACATTTGTGTCCTGATGGATGCAACTTTTTGAGAGTTAGTTTTCTGCTCCTTGGAGCAGAGCACATCCTAGCTGATTCAATTGCTTTTTGAAGGGAAAATAAAAATGAAGACAGCATTCTAAGAGGAAAGATAGTGACCAGATAAAATGTGGAGAAGTCTTGACAACATAGTGGTCAAGAAATGGGGTGGGTGACTTGTCCACTTCTGTTAAGTACAGGGAAGACTCACTGAGAAGGCCTGGAACAATCATCATTCAAGAGACATGAAAGTGATCTCTGATGTTCCCAGCACTAGGCAGGAGGTTGAGGATACAGAGGTTTTAAAAATCAACAGTTTCTATCCTTAAGGAACTTGTAGTCTACTAAGGGAGACTGGTGAATAAGCAGTCAGTTAATTTAAGAATGTGATCATTGCTATCTTTTGATAGGGGTACATTCAGGAACTCTGGAAATTCAGAGGAAGCCATGGAACCATGATAGGCTGGGGAAAAGGAAGGGTTAGGAAAGATTTCCTGGAGGTATTGATATCTGAATCTTGAAGAAGGAATAGGATTTTGCCAGCTGAAGAATGGTGGGGAAAGGAGAGAAGGGACACTCAAGACAAAGGGGAAAAAGCCTAAGAGTGGAACTTTGGAAAAGTTGAAGAATCTTGCCATCTTTGATCTAGACATTTTTCATTAAGGTTTGGCAAAACTATGATAGCTATAAGTGTTCTGTATACTTTTGGTATTTTAAAATATTCATAATAAATTTTAAGTGAATAAGTGGGAAATAAGAGATGAAAGCAACAAGTACTGGGGCTTCCCTGGTGGCCCAGTGTTTAAGACTTTGCCTTCCAGTTAGGGGGTGTGGGTTTGATCCCTGGTCGGGGAAGTAAGATCTTGCATGCCTTGTGACCAGAAATCAAAACATAAAACGGAAGCGATCTTGTAAGAAATTCAATAAAGACTTGAAAAAATGACCCACATCAAAAAAAAAAAAAAAAAAATCTTTAAAAAAACCCAACCATTAAAGCCTTATTTCCCAGTGCATCACTCTAGATCCTTGGAATGTTCAATGATTTTAAGCAGAGTAAAAGAGAAGAGTGGTTTATAGGGCCAAATAAATTTGGGAAACACTGGTTTTAAATAAAATTGAATGGTTTTCATTCCTGCAAGAATCCCCAGAGCCCTTAATACTCTCCTGCTAATTGTAACTATCCAAAAGGAGGCCACTGCTTAGATCATTGCCCCACATATATTTGACCATACACTCTTTTTTAGGCAACTGTCTACAGAATTGAGGCTTTGAGAAGGGTTTGTATAGACTATTCCTTCAGAGAGCCTGACTGAGAAAGAAAGTAGATTTATAGGATGGCAACTAGACTGGGGTCTGAGTAATGAGAGACGTTTCATAAAGTGGGAGAGTAAAAAGTATGTGTCCACACCAAGGGTGAAAGCAGTGGTGAGGGAGGTTATAGACACAGAAGCAGGGGCGCATGATTGGGAAGGCAAGCAAGGTACTTGAGATTCTAAGAGGGATAGAATCCTAAAAAAATTCTGCCAGCATCTCTGCTCAAGATGTCAAGACTGTTATAATACTGTGTTTCCATGTACTAGGACTGTATAGGACTCTAGATCAGAGACTAGACGCGCGCGCGCACGCACGTGCACACACGCACACACACACACACACACCAGAGTCTCCTTACTGAATTTAGCTATCAGTTGCAAGAGACAGAAAAGCCAACTCAAACTGACTTAAGGAGAAAGAGTTTAGTGGTTCAAGTCATCAAAAAGTGCATGGTAGCTAGCTTCAGGCATAGCTTAATGCAGATTAACCATATCATCAGGACCCATCTCTCTGCTCTTAAGTTCTTAGTTGGTCACGTTCTTAGCTTTCACACAGCTCCTAGCAACTTTGGCCTCTTCTGTTTGTAATATGGTTGCAGGTCCTGATTTCACATCTACCATCACACCACTAATCCTCTAGTAGAAGAAAAGCTTTCCTTTCTCAGAAGCCCTAGCCTCTCACCATACCTCCTTAGTTTGAGTGAATTATGTGTCCTTCCTTGAATCAAGCCCTGTAGCTAGGAGATAAGGAATGTACTTAAATCAGTCAGTGCCCAAGAACCCTCATCACCTTCCTCCTGTGAATGGTGCTAATTCTCATAAGGAAAACCAAGAATTCTGTATCTCAAGAGTTGAATATATTAAAAAAAAAAAAAAAAAGTAACTCCCTCTTACTTTCTAAGAAAGGAAACTAACTCCCAAAACCAGGCCCTTAGGTTTTTACCCAAGGTGATTTTAAATTCTAAATGTCAGATTGTGTAGCATCCCAGATCTGACAGCGTGAATTAGATCCCTCAGTGTGGAGCACCCAAGTAAACCAAGGGTGTTGACAGCCGTCCTGGGGAATACTGACTGATGCTCACTGAAGAAGTCCTGCAAGAAATCCTCTTTAGAGAGAAACAAAAAGCAGTTTTTGAGAAGCCAGCTTTCACCAAAGACCAGAACCTGTCAGCCACAGGCAGAAGTCATTAGCAGGATTTATATATGCCTGTAGCCAGCATTGAGTCAAAAAGAGATACGCCAAGGGGATTTCTCTCTCCCGGAAACCCACCAGAGGAATGAGGAAGACTTTCCGGGTTAAGTTTCAGAGAACCTAATGCATAAATCCCCTTAACAATTACTGGGATTTGGGTCTGTAACTCATCCCTCTCAGCTCGGGTCCCGCAGAGACGAGCTGCCGTGGCTGCCTTGGGGCCAACACGACGAAACCGAGGAAGAGTGGGGTAGGATTTATGGTGACAACGTGGAAACTGCTGAACATGTGACTTTTCCATATTGTCGCCCTGGATGCGTTTCTGCCTTCAGGACACTTGGTAATCCTCAGCTGTGGCTAAAGATCCCAGGGAAGACAGCCGGTTGCTGGGTGGTAGGCGTTGTCCCCTCTCTGCGGTTTACAACTCCGTGACCTTCATTTCTCCTCTGATAGAGACGGTGCCATAAATTGGCTGGATCCTCCTCCCAAACTCTGAGGCAAGTTAGAATGTGAAAATCTGGATTCTCTCCCTGTCTGAATCATAGAGGACATCATTACTTTGCTAAGTTTCTGCCTCATGAGGAGATTTTAAAAACCTGCACACAGAATGTCTGCATTGCCAGACATTCTTCCTAGAGGTACCTCTGACTTGGAGAAAAGTAGCCAGCATTTAAAAAAAAAAAAAAAAATCTTTTTATATTTTATTTTTATTTTTTTATTATTTTTAAAAGATTTATTATATTTTTAACTTATTTAAAAAAATGTTTTTAAATTCAAATGTTGTGTTGGTTTCTGCCGTACAACAACATGAATCAGCCATGAGCATACCTCCCTCTCCCTTCCACCCCACCCCACCCCATCCCACCCCTCTAGGTCGTCACAGAGCACTGGGTGAGCTCCCTCTGCTAGACAGCGACTTCCCACTAGCTGTCTGTTCTGCATATGATAATGTACTTGTTTCAGTGAGGAGCCAGACTTTGTATCCAGACAGCGTGCCATTTACTCTGTTTACCTATTTGCTACATTAGATATAAAGTCAGAATGAACGACAGACTCAAAGAAAAAGATCCAGAAGGCAGCCTGTCGAACAGGAAAGCAGGGATGATCTTGTGTGGCCAGCACTGTACTCCATTAGCACTCTGGCTGTGGATTTGGCCGCCATTCAACAGCTTCCACGGTCAGCTTTCTGCACCCCTTTTTCTCTTCCCCCTCCTGTTTGATTGCAAATTTATTTTAACTGAGGATTTACTTGTCACCTCATGTTGACATTTCACGTTATTGCATTAAGGAAAACACAGAAGAAAGCAAACAAGCAAATGTATTCCAACAGGTCACCAGACGTAGAAGTCATACTCAAATTTCAAAGAAAAGGAAGGGAGTTGGGCTAGGGGAATGGAGGCCAGATATATTGACAGGGGGGTAAAAAAACTCTCCTAATCAAGTCAGATCCTGGATCGTGGATATTTTTCTCAGCTACTGGTGATTCCTGGGGCCACTAAGCAGGAGGAGATTCTGATCCAGCTGAAGTTGCCATGTAATCCTGTGGAATCATGCCACTATTCTGATTCTTCTGATTATAAGTGACTGCAACAACAAAAAGGATAGCTCAGCTTTAAGAACTGTTGCCACAGTGTCTCTAGGGGACTGGTTTGCTTTGGTCTGTACATTCCCCAAAGGCAAGCTGAGACCATGGAAATTAAAGAAATAGAGCCGGTGACAACCAACTCTGTGGTTTTATTTGATTTTCCAGAACACATGTCCATCAGCATGTTGTAGACAGCACAGTATGATTAAAGCCCAGCAATAATCACCTCTATATTGCATTTTAATTGGTATAATGTGTGACGAATAGTTAAGTGGGAACCACCAGGTATACTTTTACCTTTGAGCAACGTGTTTGATTCATCAGATTTTGTTTAATAGCTTGAAATAGGAGTTAGGAAGTCTGAGCTGGGCTGAGCTGGGCTGTGCTACTCATCAGCCTTGTGACCTTGGATAAGTCACTAAATATCTTTGGATCTCACTTTCCTCAGCTCTCAAATGAGTGGTTTATGCTAGATCAAATCTAAGTAGTCTTCCATTTCCCAAAAAAATCCGAAACCTTTTCTAGTGTCTGGAATTTTATTACTGAGTTCAGGGATCTTATGTCTCTTTAGCAATTGAGTCTCTTCCTTTTTAATCTATGACAAAGATGACTTTTGTCTAAACTTTGGATTTTTGAAACTGATTTCAGTGAATTGCATCATACACATCTTAACTAACTTATATTAAGCAAGAGAGAGAGAGAGAAAAAAAAGCAATAGCAATAGAAATAGTTCTTTCCCTGCTGTGAGCATTTGCCCTGGAGTAAATGTGAGACAGGAGTTAGGAATCTATGCTTGCCTTTCAGAGGGTGAATATCTTCCTATTTTGAGTGTGATTCTAACACCTTTAAGACATAAATTGTTTTTGCACAATATGGCCCCAAAACATAAGGCAGCTGTTCAACGCCTAACTACACATTTGGTGGTTAAGCGAAGAGCCATACCAGTGATGGGGGAAAACCTGGTTCTGCTGAACTTAACTGAAAAATGGTATATTGACCTACAAGTGACAGGTAAATATTTGAGTTCAACTTTGAAGGATTTTTGAGTGTAATTTGGTCCCTTCATAGTTTTTGCTTTCTCTGATGACTTTAGAGTCTGATAGCCCTGCCCTTTATCCTACTTCCAAAGCATAAGATAGGACTCATCGATAAACACCATTAAGTTTTGAGCCTTTTCTCTGCTTGCAATTGGTCTAAGGAACGATAAGAGTGGAATCTGGAATGGGAAACCATGTCAGAGCCTACTCATGGTACTTTATGGCTTTTAAGGCTACTAAACTAGCCTTCTGAGACTTAGTCTTTCTCAGTGTCCCTTGGGAACTTGCCTTTCAGCATGTGGTCACCAGGTTGTGCTCGTAGACAAACGTAAGCCACCAACTTGGTGCTCAGCCTTCCAAACCTAGTAGAATTTGGCCTCAGAAAGGGCTTCCTTTAGGCTAGATGATTGGTGACATTGTGCTCTAAACACTTCAGGAAAAAGACCCCAAGTTTCTACTTGAATGCATCTTTTTTTTTTTTTTTTACCACCTAAAAGCAACTGAATTGAAGAACACAAGGAGAAGACACTAAGAGGAGTATTATAGTCTCTTTATTTATGAAGCTGCATGCATTTTTAACTGATTCTAAGCTAGATTATAGATTTCCACTTTAACCTCTTCATCCTTATGTTTCCCTGGTGTCTACTGTATGGAAGGAAGTTTCTATTTCTCTTGATATTCACATTTCCTTTTACAATTCCAGAAGTACTTCAGGCCTTCAAAACTCTTAATAAATAGTGACTTTCACAATTATTTTTAAAGTGGTGCTACTAAAAAATTGTGTTGTGATCTCTTAAAAACATGTTCTCATAAAGACAAATTATAACAAGTGTTGATGATAATAGGGATTGATTGCAGTCTTTGTATATTGCTGATGTGGATGTAAAATGGTGTAACCACTTTGGAAAACAGTCTAGAAATTCTTAAAATTATTATACACATAATTACCATGTGATCCAGCAATTTCACTCGTAGTTACCCAAGAGAAATAAAAATATATATCTCCATAAAATTTTCATACAGATATTAAAAGGAACATTATTCATAAAGGAAAAATGGAAACAACTTAGGTGTTCCATGAATAATGAATGTGTAATCAAAATGTGGTATATCCATCAGTTCAATTCAGTGGCTCAGTCATGTCCAATTCTTTGCGAGCCCATGGACTGCAGCACACCAGACTTACCTGTCATTCACCAACTCCTGGAGCCTGCTCAAACTTATGTCTATCAAGTCAGTGATGCCATCCAACCGTCTCATCCTTTGTCGCCCCCTTCTCCTCCTGCCTTCAGTCTTTCCCAGCATCAGGGTCTTTTCCAAAGAGTCAGCTCTTTGCATCAGGTGGCCAAAGTATTGGAGTTTCAGCTTCAGCATAAGTCCTTCTAGTGAATATTCAGGACTGATGTCCTTTAGGATTGACTGGTTGGATCTCCTTGCAGTCCAAGGGACTCTCAAGAGTCTTCTCCAACACCACAGTTCAAAAACATCAATTCTTCCATGCTCAGCTTTCTTTGTAGTCCAGCTCTCACATTCATACATGACTACTGGAAAAACCATAGCTTTGACTAGACGAACCTTTGTTGGCAAAGTAATGTCTCTGCTTTTTAATATGCTGTCTAGGTTGGTCATAACTTTCCTTCCAAAGAGCAAGCATCTTTTAATTTCAAGGCTGCAGTCACCATCTGCAGTGCTTTTGGAGCCCCCCAAAATAAAATCTCTCACTGTTTCCATTGTTTCCCCATCTATTTGCCATGAAGTGATGGGAGCAGATGCCATGATCTTAGTTTTCTGAATGTTGAGCTTTAAGCCAACTTTTTCACTCTCCTCTTTCACTTTCATCAAGAGGCTCTTTAGTTCTTCTTTGCTCTCTGCCATTGGTATCATCTGCATACCTGAGGTTATTGATAATTCTCCTGGCAATCTTGATTCCAGCTTGTGCTTCATCCAGCCTAGCGTTTCTCATGATGTACTCTGCATATAAGTTAAATAAGCAGGGTGACAATACACAGCTTTGACGCACTCCTTTCCTGGTTTGGAACCAGTCTGTTGTTCCGTGCTGGGTTCTAACTATTGCTTTTTGACCTGCATACAGATTTCTCAGGTATATCCATACAATGGAATATTCTTCAGCCATAAAAAATGAAATACTGATACATGCTTACAATATGGATGAATTGTGAATTGCTAAGTGAAAAAAGCCAGCTACAAAATACCATATAATATGATTCCATTTATATGCAATGTCCAGAATTGACTAATCTCTTAAGAGGCAGAAAGTAGTTCAGTGGTTGTTGGGCTGGTGTGGGCAGTAGTATAAGTCACCTAAGTATCCTCTTTAAGTTGGTAAATCATATGGAATGTGAATTTTATTTTAATAAATATAATTAAGAAATGGGCTCAGAATATGTCTAATTGTATTTGAGTAAGTGAGTGAAAGTTGCTCAGTCATGTCCAACTCTTTGCAATCCCAGGGACTATACAGTCCATGGAATTCTCCAGGCCAGAAAACTGGAGTAGGTAGCCTTTCTCTTCTCCAGGGGATCTTCCCAACCCAGAGATTGAACCCAGGTCTCCTTCCTGCATTGCAGGCGAATTCTTTACCAGCTGAGCCACATACTTAGCATGTTGCAACTTCAGGGAAGTGATCCTATGAGACTTTTGTAAGTAAAAGCAACAGAATTTCCCATGTTGGGTTATTCTTTGACCATCTTGTAAATCAGATTGAAGCTGATGTTTACTCATCATTACAATGAGCTGAGCTACTGCTTGAAAGTAGAGTGTCACTGTCAAGTGGTTACAAAACACCCACGTTCGATACCACATGCTATTTGATTAATTCACATCCTTAACCAAAGAGGACAGATATAAAACGGGATGTCACACATGTACATGAGAGTTTTCCCATAGGCCAAATGAATACTCTTGATTTTGATACCAGGCACCAACTCTAATGTAATGAAGTTATGTAGCCTGATGATGGGGAAATTGAATGGAATGCCTTAGCATTATGGGTTATCTCCAGGCAGAACCAGATCTCTTGTCTTCACATCAAGGTAGAGAGAGGAGGATGTATATATGTACATATATAATTGTTGTACTATATTATCTTATTAGTTATAGTAGTAGCTATATAACATAACTGTTTTCCAAGAACTGTACTAATGTAATATATAGTACATATTACTTGTGTATGTACTCATTTGATCCTCATGAGAGGTTTTTTTTTTTAGCATTTTAGGGGTGAAAAACCTGGAGAATAGAAGTTGTGACTTGCTGTGGTTACCCATTCACCTCTCACTCATGACTCATGAGGCATTTATCAAGCAACTACTATGTACAGGCACTAAAGATACAAAGAGAAATCAAACACAGTCACTGCCTTCAAAGAACTTAAAGACCTGTGCTGTGCTTAATCGCTCAGTTGTGTCTGACTCTTTGTGACCCCATGAACTGTACCCGCCAGGCTCCTCTGTCCATGGGGATTCTCCAGACAAGAATACTGGAGTGGGTTGCCATGCCCTCCTCCAGGGAATCTTGCCAACCCAGGGATTGAACCCAGGTCCATTGTAGATGGATCCTTTACCATCCGAGCCACCAGAAATACCCTTAAGCCAAGTCTAATATCCTGTCGTGAAAGTGAAAGTTGCTCAGTTGTGTCTGACTCTTTGAGACCCATGGACTGGGGTCCATGGAATTCTCCAGGTCAGAATACTGGAGTGGCAAGCCACGAATCGAACCCAGGTCTCCCCAGGTCTCCCACATTGTGGGCAGATTCTTTACCAGCTGAGCTACAAGGGAAGCCCAAGAATACTGGAGTGGGTAGCCTATCCCTTCTCCAGAGGATCTTCCTGATCCAGAAATTGAACCGGGGTCTCCTGCTTTGCAGGCAGATTCTTTACCAACTGAGCTACCAGGGAAGTCCTGTGCTGGAACAGAATTCAGCTATGTCATTTCAAAGGTAAAACAACTCAAACTGAGTTTGGGGCATCTGTCTCAGGACTCAATGGCCAAGATAAATTGATACATAAATGTAAGATCACTGTGCTAATGGGAAAAGGTGTTATGGAGAACATTTCATTAAATGTATGTAGGACTCTTGGGAACTACTCGTTCATTATTAAGTTCTTTGATGATGCAGACCATTGCTCAAGAATCTCTTCCCAGAGCATTTTATAAACATCAAGTAATTTTCATGATGGGTAGTTCCATAAAGGGTTAAACTCAGCTTCTCTGGGACACATAATGGGAAAGTGGCTGAACATGATTTCAAAGGGATTTTTTAGGAGAGAATTCCAATTACAGAGAAGTAATTTTCCTTTCTAGCTTACTAAGCTCTCTTTCAGACTAATGCAGTTTCAAGATTCATATCCCTTCTCTCCTTATTTCAACAGATATTTTGAATATGAAAATCTTATGTCAAAACTTAGCCGAAGCCTTCATCAGGCTTTTGAAAGGCTAAGTAAGAATTCTGTTTCTAGGAATAAAAAGATTCGGATCAGAAAGATTCTTTGCCGGCTAGAGTTCCTTTTCGGAGGGTAGTTCAAGCAGTCTTTAATCATATTTTTGTTGATTATTTATTAGTTTCCCTGGGAAATCAAAGACTCGGTAACGTAAAATATGTTTTCCTTAAGATATTTTATGAATCAGAATGCCCAGTCAAGATATAATGGAAAATACATTTCCTTTGCCGATATGGACTAATTGGGAATTAAAATACCTTTCTCTGGTGAGTGCCCCATGTGGAAATGCTAAATGACCCAACTGGCCTAATTGTACCAACCACGCTTTCTGTACACCCAGGCAAACACAGTTTGTCTTCTGCCACCCAGATGAAACTCTTATGCCACTGCTAGATGAAGAGAGTGCTTTGTCAGTAAATCAAAACTGCAGAGAACTAGAACTAATTTAAGTGAAAGAATAGGCTCCAGGCCAGCTGTGTGGGTAAATCCACACTGAACCAAATGGGGGACTAACGAAACCTAATACATGTGTATTCCAGCCATCAGCATAGAGTCTGTAACGCAAGCTCCTCGGGTTTGTCAGTGTGAGAAGTGTGAAGGCTGACCTCCATCCTCAACCATGTGGGGCTACCAGCCTGTGGCAGTTTTGGCCAATACCAGGCTTGCTCGTTAAGGAGCCAGCTTTGGCTAGCTTCCTAATGGAGGTGAGGGGAATTATGAAATATACTTACTTATATACAGATCATCCTGATCAAATGAAATCAAAGGGCATTTGAGAAAAAAAAGTCTGTCAAAAGGGCAAGAATAGAGACTCAGACATAGAGAAAAGACTGTGGCCACAGCCGGGGAAGGAGAGGATAGGATGAATTGAGAGAGTAGCATTGAAATATATACATTACCGAGGGTAAAATAGCTATCGAAAAACTGCCATATAGCGCAGGGAGCTCAGCCCGGGGCTCTGTGATGACCCAGAAGGGTGGGATGGGGTGAGAGGTGGGAGAGAGGTTCTAGAGAGTGGCTGATTCATGTTGATATATGGCAGAAGCCAGCACAACCTTATAAAGCAGTATCCTCCAGTTAAAAATAAATCTAAAAAGAAATTTGATTCATTTTATACTGTTGAGTGGGCTTCCCTGGTAGCTCAGTGTAAGGAATCTGCCTGCAATGCAGGAGACCCCAGTTCGATTCCTGGGTCTGGAAGAGCCACTGGAGAAGGGATAGGCTACCCACTCCAGTATTCTTGGGCTTCCCTGTGACTCAGACAGTAAAGAATCCACCTGCAATGCAGGAGACCTGGGTTCGATCCCTGGGTTGGGAAGATCCCCTGGCAGAGGGCATGGCAACCCACTCCAGTATTCTTGCCTGGAGAATCCCCGTGGTCAGAGGGGCCAGGCAGACTACAGTCCATGGGGCCACAAAGAGTCGGACACGACTGAGCGGCTAAGCCCAGCACAGCATACTGCTGAGTCCACTGTGGTTTTGGGAAACACAAGATGCACTTTCATGAAAAATGCAAAAACAATTCAGAATAATAAAATGTGTGTGTGTGTGTGTGTGTGTGTGTGTGACAGAGGCAAGTGGACCTTGGTACTGAAGGGCACAACTCTGGAATTAGTCTAAGTTCAAAGCCCCCTCTGCCACTTCCTGGGAATGAGACCTGGAGCAAGTTGTTTATCCCTTCTCTACTTGGATCATCATCTATAAAATGGAGATGATAAGAGTGCCCACCTCGTAAAGTTGCTGTGAATTAACACATATGAAGGTGTTGAAAATGGTATCTGGCATGGTATAAGCACCACATAAATTGGTTGTTAATATTACAGAGTAAAAATCACAAACTTGGATGCTCACAACACCCAGGAGTACCAGCACAGTCATCGCTGGCAGTAGAGACAGGGCGGAGTGAGTGGTGGGACGGTGCAGACTCCTCACTGGGACCACCACTTTGCATGGCCCTGGATGTGACTACTGCATTGGATATGACCTCATCCCACGCTGCCATATCTTCTGGTATTTCAGAGGAAGCTGAACAATCTGGGTTTTATTGAAAATCACCCAACTCTTTTCACCACAGTTGATTTATTTTAAAATCCTCTACAAGCCAAATAAAGCTCTGTCTGCAGTCTATGGGCCACCAGCTCATGACCTCTTTGGTCTAACAGGGAAACATTTTAATGGAGCTTGTGGAAATCCATCTGATGAATTTATTCTCACGCCATGAAACAGGTTCATTCTGGTTCCAGAAATATTCACACAGTCTCTCCTAAGTGCCCGGGCTGCAGTAGAGGCCATGACAGACAATCTGAGGAACACACACTCTTTATAAGGCTTTTGAAGAGAAGGAACACCTGGCACTCAATAGATACTTGATAAATGTAGGTTCCAGCTCCCTTTACCATGAGTCTAGACTTGATTCAGTACGTGTTTGGGAGCTAACTCAGATTTCTATGTAATAATCATTGTGATGCGGTTAGAAGTGAATGAACCTACAAATACTATTGCAGAAACACTCTCCCAAATCTCTATTCCTTTTAAGTTTCCTGGTTTTTCTTTGGTTCATCTTCTTAACTCTTTTATTTGATATCACATCGGTACTGAAGGGACTGGGGCTATGATATTTTGCAGTTATTTGCATATTGCTCACAAATTTTTCTTGTTTTCTTCTTTGAGAGTACGAGCTCCCTTCATGCTTCCAAAGGTGTTCCACTGGACACTAATTCTGCGAGCTAAGCCAGTGTCATTTGGAGAGTATTATACAATCCCCTGCTTGTTCTTGGAGATTCACAAAGCCCATTAACAGAACCCACTAAAGGCTTAGAGGGGGAAACTGAACCCCTCCTCCTTTATCCCCAGCTAATGCATCTGAATATGCCTGGTTGCTGATATGTTTGACCTATTAGGGGAAAGGCTGGATTGTCCAATTACAGCTCCTGTTAGAACTGTGGTTGCCGCCAGTTTCTCCCCTGTGCCAGCTTCCACAGGTAAACATATCTCCGAAGACTCGGACTTTGTTTTCAGTTTGAGTGTGGCAGTGGCCATCTTGTTGCTGCCTAACAGTTGATTTCTAAGTTTCTTGAGGAAAGAGACTGGCATCCTGTCCTCTCGCCAGCATCAAGCTTCCACGGTAAGCGTTTAGTTAATGTACGTTGAATGCTGTCTCATATATACATGTATGAGACATACATAGCCACCAGCTTCCCTGGTGTCTCAGTCAGTAAAGAATCTGCCTGCAGTTCTGGAGATTGCCTGCAAAGCAAGAGATGGGGGTTCGAGCCTAGCGGGCTACAGTCCATGGGGTAGCAGTGAGTCAGACACTGACCACTTTATATAGATAGATGTATATCAATCACAGGAGGTGTTAACAAGAGATGAATTCTGATAAAGAGTGGATGGGCATTTGGGGGTCCTATTCTTGTAACTTTTCTGTACTATTGAAATGATTTCCAAAATTTAAAATTTCTTTCGACCAAACTGTGCTCTTAAACGGTGTAAATTATACCTCAGTTTAAAAAAAAAAAAAAAAAAGATTTCAAGGTCTAACAAGCTTGAGAGATAGGAGTAAAAAAAGGAAAATGGAGGGTGCCCGTAAAACAGGTCAAGAAAAGAGGGTGGAAATTTACTGGGAGAAGAAGAACAAGTGAGCAATCAATTCAGCAGCTTGGGATTTTCCCAAAGATCAGTGCCTGATAGTGGTTTCAAGATAGTATCTCCCAAGAGCCCAGTTCCCAGACTGCATTCCACCTCGGGTCTGCCCTGGCCTCCCAACAAGCCTTGTGCTTGTGGTGTCTGCCAGCACATTCTGTCTTCACAGGTTGCTGACCCCTCTGCTCTCTGTCCACCCACTTCCCCCGCCTCCTACTTACGCATCTGGTCTTTCTGCTGTGAGTCCAGCCCGGTAATCTCCTCCACCATCATGTAGCTTCCTCCATGACTCAGCCACCCAGGCACACTGCTCGGCACTTCATGGCAAGACTCAACCTGACCCTTTAGAGAAAAACGAGTTAGTGTCAGAGATGAGGGTTCATCTGTAAAGTGAGATTTCCCACCCATCAGCCACTGAGGAACTGGAGTTTATTTTTGACCATCCCTGTGAGCTTTCCGCAGCCCCTAACAGACATGGGAACACAGAGCTGTTGTCCCCATCTTTCTGAGCCTCAGTGGCTCTAGGTCTTTTTGATTGTGGGCAGAGTGCTCGTTCTTTGGCTTTAATATAATTCCTTCCCTTCTAGCTCTTCACATTTGTAAATACTCAGTAGAACATACATGGGAAATCAATATGACATGCCCCAACCCAATTGTAATGGTCAAAGAAAGACCATTGTAGCCTTTAAAATCAGGCCTGTTGACACTCATCTTTTCACAAGCAGTCCCTCTTCCTCACCTCTCGAGCTTTATGAACATGAGCGATTTAAGATAAGAGTCACAGGATTTTAAATAGTTTAACTCCTAGGTGTGTTTGGTATGGAAACAAAGATAACCCTGTTCAAGAGTGAATTTGTGCCTCTGGGTGAATGGCCAGGTGTTCTTTTAACTGAACTGTGAGACTAATTTCTTCCTGGCCTCTGGAAACCAGCTGAAGCAGTGGGCCAGCTGGTATATCTTCAATCTTGCATACCAACATCTTTCTCTGATTCACAGATTTCCTTTATCCCCAGCACTTCCTCTGGTATGTGCATCCCTGACAGTAAGCGATATCTCTTACTGGATTTGGGCATTTTTAAGTCGAGAGTCTTTTGGAGCAGGGAAGGAAGAAGGGTGGATGGTTACGATAGACTATTCCCAGAGGGAACCTGCCTTTAATCTCACCCCCCTCTGACTCTCCTGCACTGGATGGTCTCCACACTTACAAGGGCCTGACACCGAAGTCATTGAGGATGAATTTATGAACATGACTCTTGAATAGTTCAGTGATCTCAGAGAAAACAAAGTTAACTTAGGTCCAGTTGTTGTAATATCCTTGACTAGGAGTGTAAAACAACAAGAAAAGTATGCCGATGGTTATCTAAAGAAGAAATTTCTTTTGGAAATTTTCCAAGAACTTTCAGTTGCAGAGCACAGCCTTTATTATTAATTGACTCACTTTCTTTTCTTTTTTTTTTTTTTTGGACTATAGTTCATTAACAGTGTTGTGTTAGTTTGGAGTATACCCCAAAGTGATTCAGTTGTACATATAACTATTCTTTTTCAGATTCTTTTCCCATTTAGGCTGTTACAGGATACTGAGTAGCGTTTCCTATGCTCTATGGTAGGTCCTTGTTGGTTATCTGTTTTATTTTCTTTTTTTTATTAGTTGGAGGCTAATTACTTCACAACATTTCCATGGGTTTTGTCATACATTGATATGAATCAGCCATAGAGTTACACGTATTCCCCATCCCGATCCCCCCTCCCACCTCCCTCTCCACCCGATTCTTCTGGGTCCTCCCAGTGCACCAGGCCCGAGCACTTGTCTCATGCATCCCACCTGGGCTGGTGATCTGTTTCACCATAGATAATATATATGCTGTTCTTTGGAAACATCCCACCCTCACCTTCTCCCACAGAGTTCAAAAGTCTGTTCTGTACTTCTGCGTCTCTTCTTCTGCCCTGCATATAGGGCCATCGTTACCATCTTTCTAAATTCCATATATATGTGTTAGTATACTGTAATGTTCTTTATCTTTCTGGCTTACTTCACTCTGTATAATGGGCTCCAGTTTCATCCATCTCACTAGAACTGATTCAAATGAATTCTTTTTAATGGCTGAGTAATATTCCATGGTGTATATGAACCACAGCTTCCTTATCCATTCATCTGCTGATGGGCATCTAGGTTGCTTCCATGTCCTGACTATTATAAACAGTGCTGCGATGAACATTGGGGTGCACGTGTTATCTGTTTTAAATGTGGCAGTATGTACATGTCAGTCCCCAACTCCCAACCTACCCCTTCCCCCTGTCCATACTCCCCTACCCCAGTAACCGAAGGTCATTCTCTAAATCTGTGTTAACTGACTCACTTTCAATGATTTGGGATTTGGAGAGCCCTAGGGATTTACTTGGTGACTCACCGAGTAAAACTTGATATCGGGAAAGCAGAAGTCTATACCTGACATTCTGGTGATTCTCAGAATACCAGATCATATCCATAATTTATTTCTTCCAAATAAATGTGACATATAGGATTCTCCATGCACTAGCAAGGGTATTTGAAAGTCATAAGTCAAGTGATAGAAGACCTGTGGTGACTTGAAGCATGTCTACCGTAGGCAACGTGTGCCTGCGGATACTTCTGCTATATACTCTGTATCCTATATTGTTCACAAATATTTGGAAGGAAATGCAGTTTTCTTTGCTACTGATAGATGGGCTTTGGTTTTCAAGAGCCTGTAGTGCTTCAGTTGAAGCTCTTGTCTTTTTTAGAGAGGAAATTTACAAGGGTTCCCCAATGTGAGCTGCACCAGGAGGCAAACTGGGGAACCTCCTTTAGTCCCATGTGCGTGTGAGGATTTTGGTCCACTAAACCAAGTCATCACTCCTACGGCTCACTTGGAGAATGCTATTCTCATTGGCCCGAGTCTAGCTTGCCTGAAGTGTGTGCAATAAGATGTGAGAGGTTTTCAGGCATTTTATTTTTTAATTTTTGAAAATGATTATGTATCTATTTAGTTTGGCTCCACTGAGTCTTCATTGCTGCACATGGGCTTTCTCTAGCTGTGGCAAGTGGGGGCTGCTCTTCATTGTGGTACACAGGCTTCTCCTTGCAGTGGCTTCTCTTGTGGAGCATGGGTGCTAGGGCACACAGGCTTCAGTAGCTGCGGCACATGGGTTCAGTAGTCATGGCACCCGGGCTTAGTTGTCCTGTGGAAGGTGGGACCTTCCAGGGCCAGAGATCAAACCCGCGTCCCCTGCATTGCCAGGTGGATTCTTAACCCCTGGACCACCAGGGAAGCCCCGCCGGGTTTTCAGGCATTTTTAAATGAAGAGAGATGTCCTGGTTATTTCAATGGCAGAGTGCCTTGAACTGGATGTTGTCAGATATTTCCATGTTACAGAAACGATGAGGTTTCATGTAAAGTAGTGTAGCAATGTTCACTCCTAAGACTCTACATGCCTTGTTCTGTTTACACAGAGTTGTGTGTTACCACAGTTCTTTACACTCGGCGACAAGAGGTTCATTTTCAAAAAGGAATTTCCTGTGACTAATAACTAATAATAAAATAACAGAGACTTGACTTGCCTGGCAGTCCAGTGGTTAAGACTTCGCCTTCCAATGCAGGGGGTGTGAGTTCGATCCCTGGTCGAGGAGCTAAGATACCACATGCCTCTCGGCCAAAAAAACAAAACATAAAACAGAAACAATATTGTAAAATGTTCAATAATGTCTTTTAAAATGGCCCACATAAAAAAATATAATAATAAATTAATAAAGCTGTATCCATAGCAGAAGGGACTGGGACCAGAGCAGAAAGCCTGGACTACCTTTTGAAAATAAAGATTTAAAAATGTTAAGACATTGGAAAAAGTCAACTTAAAATATAACATGAATAATGATAACAATCATGTTCTTAATTGCTTATCGTATGCCAAATCCTATGCTACATGATTGTGTAGATGGTTAAATTTGATCTTTACAAGACTCTATGAAGCAGGTGCTTTGTTATCCCTATTTGCCTGATAAGAAAGCTGAGACGTCACCCAGTGACTCAGGGTGTGACAGCATCCAGCAGGGAAGGAATACAGACTTCCAGCTCACATGGTCGGCCTCAGAGCGCTTGCTCTTGGCTGTTTTTTTATCTTACCTCATATATCATTTCTTCCTGTAGCAGAGGTCACACACGAAGAGCCGGGAGGCCAGGTCTGGCCTCAGGTAACAAGAGTAGCTATGGAGCAATTACTGTGTGTCAGGATTGTTTTATGTACCTTCTTTTATTCCTTCATTTTATCCTCAAAACAACTCCATGAAGTAGGCAGTGGTTACTATCCCCATTTACATGTGAGGAGAAGTGACATTCAGATTAAGTAATGTATCCCAAATGTTGGCACAGCTAAGATGCATCTCCAGACGGTCTGGTCCCAGAATCCATCCTTTTAACTGTTTTGTTAAAAAAAAAAAAAAAAAAAATGCAGTTGCTTGCCAACACTTCTGTAATAAAAATTTTTTTTAGTTGAAGTATAGTTGATATATAATTTGTGGTAGTTTCAGGTGAGGCATACACCAGAGTGATTCAGTTATGCATATATTTTTTTTTCTTCAAATTCTTTTCCCTTATAGGTTGTTCTTGTTGTCATTTAGTCACTACGTCATGTGTAACTTCTGCAGTCATATGGACAGTAGCCTCCAGGCTCCTCTGTCCATGGGATTTTCCAGGCAAAAAAAACCCCACTGGAGTGGGTTGCCATTTCCTTCTCCAAGAGATCTTCCCAACCCAGGGATCAAAGCCTCCTCTCTTTCATCTCCTGCCTTGGCAGATGGATTCTTTTCCACTGAGCCACCAGGGGAGCCCCCGTTATAAGTTATTACAGAATATAGTTTATTTTGTTATTACAGAAGTATAGTTCCCTGTGCTATACTGTAGGTCCTTATTGGTTATCTATTTTATATATAGCAGGGTATATATGGGGGCTTCCCAGGTGGTGCTGGGTTCCCAGGTGGTTCCCACGTTCCATCCCTGGGTTGGGAAGATCACCTGGAGGAGGGCATGGCAACCCACTCCAGTATTCTTTTTTTTAAAAAATTAATTAATTTTAATTGGAGGATGATTACTTTCCACTATTGTAGTGGTTTTTGCCATACATCAACATGAGTCAGCCACGGGTGCACGTGTGTCTCCCATCCTGAACCCCCCTCCCGTCCCCCTGGGGATGGGATGGGGAGAGAGCCCCGGCTTGTCCCAGAGCACCCCCCTTTGAGTGCCCTGTTTCATCCATCGAACTTGCACTGGTTATCTAGTTCACATACGGTAATATCCACGTTTCAATGCTGTTCTGTCCAATCAGCCTACCCTCGCCTTCTCCCACAGAGCCCAAACGTCTGTTCTTTACATCTGTGCCTCTTTTGCTGTCTTGCACATAGGGTCTTCATTACCATCTTTTAAATTCCATATATCTGCATTAATATACTGTATTGGTGTTTCTCTTTCTGATTTACTTCACTCTGTATAATAAGCTTCAGTTTCATCCGCCTCATTAGAACTGACTCAGATGCAGTCTCTTTTTTTTATAGCTGAGTAATATTCCATTGTGTATATGTACCACAACTTTCTTATCCATTCATCTGCCGATAGACATTGCTCATGCCCTAGCTATTGTAAGCAGTGCTGCAGTGAACAGTGGGGTACACATGTCTCTCTCAATTCTATTTCTTCCGTCCCACTCCAGTATCCTTGCCTGGAGAATCCTATGGACAGAGGAGCCTGGCGGGCTGCCGTCCGTGGAGTCGAGGAGAGTCAGACTTACCTGAAGCGACTTCGTATGCATGCACACACTGTGCGTGTTTCCCAAACTCATAATTAATCTCTTGCTGTGCACCCTGTTCTCCTTTGGGTACCATAAATTTGTTTTCTGTGTCAGTGGGTCTGTTTTCTATATAAGTTTTGTATCTTTTTTTTAAAGATTCCACATGTAAGTGATATCATGACACTTGTCTTTTTCTTTATGACTTACCTGACTTCGTATGATAATTTCTAAGTCTGTCCATGTTGCCGCAAGTGGCATTATTTCATTCTTTTCTTCTGTTTTCTGATGTGGACCATTTAAAAAATCTTCATTGAATTGGTACACTATTGCTTCTGTTTTCTGTTTTGGTTTTTTGGCCCTGAGGTTTGTGGCATCCTAGCTCCCTGACCAGGGATCGAACCCCTGCCCTGGACGGTGAAGTCTTAACCGCTCCCAGGCTGCCAGGGAGGTCTCTCATTCTTTCTTATGGCTGAGTAATATTTCACTGTGTAAATAAACCACATCTCCTTTATCTGTTCCTCTGTGGACGGACATTCAGGTTGTTTGCATGTCTTGTCTATTGTAAATAGTGCTGCTCTGAGCCCTGAGGTGCTTGTATTTGTTTAAATTAGCATTTTCTCCAGATCTGTGTGGCAGAGTGGGATTGCTGGATCATGTGGTAGCTTTGTTTTTAGTTTTTTAAGGAACTCCCATACTGTTCTCAATAGCAGCTGCACTAGTTTACATTCCCACCCACAGTGTGGGGGCGGGGTTCCCTTTTCTCGACACTCTGGCATTTATTACTTAGACTTTTTCATATTTGTTTGCCAACATTTTAAAACCAAGTCAACTTCCCTTTAAAAAATAAAAAGAACAGATGATTGGGCAGTACTGGTCCCCTTCCACCTGGCGACAGTCATTTGGCAGCAGTGGGTAGCTGCCTGCTTTGCAGGGAACAGGCATCTCTTACCTGGTTGGCACTGCCCCCTCACTTCCACTGTGTTTACTCGTTGGTCGCCCACCTGGCCTGGGCTTCTTATCTTGCAATTCCAATCTGTGGTCTCCCTAGTACTGGAGCTTCCTCTGCAGCAGCCTAAATGGCTTTTATTGCAGCACAAAGTATTCTGTGCATTTCCCCTAAATAGCAACAAACTCCTCCTCCCTGCCTTCCTCCCTGTCTTCTTCCCCCAGTTCCTGCAGGCCTAGAGTTTGCACCCAGTTGGGTGGGGAGCATGTGAGGTTTATAACATTTTCTGTCTGCCTGGTCAGTGGCACTCTGGTGCTTGGTTGGCAGTAACCAAGGTGGTAACACCATCTCCAGGCTTTGGCACACAGCTTGGTAGGTTGTTGTGTGACACAGAGATTCCCGGCCTCTGTGCATGTCAGAGCAAAACGCAACTCTTAACATCCAGACATGCAGAGAAGGATTTTGGCAGGTATCTGCCTCCTTCTCAAACTAAAGATTTAAATATTTTAAAAGGGCTTTTCCAAGAGCTCAGTCTCGATTATTTGTTTCATGTCGGGCCCAACCAGTGCATTATTGGTAAGATAATGAGTGGCATTCACCCAAGGGTAATCCTTTCAGGGATTTTGATGATGCAGTAAATCATGAGTGTAAAGCCTGAGTGGTTTATGCCATTAAAACCTCAAGATAGAATTAGACTTGTAATCACCACTTGCCCATGTTTTGTCATTTATGATAATTATGGTAGTAATAATCCGTGTATTGTTGAGAAGTAGCAGTCAGAAGCATCCATCAATTTTTTATCGACACCAAATCAAGTTGATACTTCATCTTTGCTGCAAAAATGTAGATTGCACCAATTAGTCTAAAGAAATTGGGCAGTCATTAGCAATGAAGTCAGCAGTTAATCTGCAGGACATTTCTGGTCCCTCTGATGCCAACAATCCCTCTTAATTATGTGGAATATCGTGAGCGTCTTTGGGAGTCTGTCAATAGTGCCGTTGTTGGCTTAGAACTAGAAGAAGCATCTATGTCCCTGCTTTTTATTGTTTTTTTAAAAATGCCCTAATGCCTCCCAGTTCCCACCTTGTACCCTTTTGCGCTTCTGGGCAAATTTATTCTGAAGCAGAACACTCAAATCAAAGCAGTTGAAATTTTTTTTCTCTTATTTAGAAATAGGAATTTTTCCCCAGTGGGCTGCTTTTGGTGGTGGTGTGTTAGCTCGCTATCCCATACTTCTTAACTATTCTTGTTACCCAATGAAATAATCATCTCTTTAAAAAAAAAAAAAAGGAAAGGAAAGAAGGAAGGAAGAAAAAGGAAGCCAGAATTTAAAGGAGAGAAATCCAACTAGTTGTGAAGAAGTCCTGGGGCTAATGAGCTTTCTGCATCTGCCTCAAGTCTTTTCCCCAGGCTAGCCCAATCTCCCTCTCAGACGTTTTCAATCAGCATTGCCCACAAATTGTATTAAGCAGCTGAATAATACAGGGTAGAAATTTCAAATATATATATTTTTTGTATTTAGGGAATTTGGAAACAAAAGAACAGGGAAAAGTAACTCATCCCTAATCTCCTACCATGACATTTTCATAGGTTTTATTTCGAGTTCATAAACCTATGTACATGTTGAGCTTTGTTGTTGTTGATTTAGTGTTATTATTATTATTATAATTTTTTCTTTTCCTCTTATAAATATTTTTCACTTTACTAACAGTTTTAATCATCATTTTTAATGGATGCATAATACTCTATTAAAAATATGTCTCCATGTTTTAGATTAGTTCCTTGAGATAAATTGCCCAAAATGAAATACTGGATCAAAATTTATAAGCTTCTTTATGACTCTTGATATATATTGACAAACTGCTTTCCAAAAGGATTATACCAATTAAAAAGAAAACAAACCCCACCAGTAATATATGCAGATGCCAGTTGAGTTTTAGTAAATGAGATTTAAATTCAGATGTGTTGTTATGCTTGTAGCTAAGCTAAAAATATAAATGCTAGTTTCCTTAATGGACAAATGGATACAGTATCAAATTGTGCTCTGACTCAAGTTGGCTTAAACAAGGCCTATTATTATCTCACATTACAGGAAGTTCAGAAGTAGGACAGCTGTAGGTTGATATGATCATAGGTCCCATGATGTCACTGAATACCTGGATTCCTCTCTTTTAAGCTCTGCCATTGTAACCTTTACCCTTAGGCAGGCTTCCTTCATGTTTCAAATGGCTGCAGCTGCTCCAGGCATCACATCCAGATGCAGAAGCAGCAACAATAGAAACAGATCAACTCTTCTAGTGTCTCCTTCTCTAGAGTGAGAAAATCCTTCCCAAGAACTCCCAATTGGCCTTCCCTCTGGTCTCATTGCCCAGGTCTGGGTCAGATGTCTCCTCCTAAACCAAGGACTGGCAAGGGAAGTGGAAACACCATTATTGGCTTTATTAACCAAGACTTCCTCCTGAACCAGCGCTGGAGTCCATTTCCTCTGAATATTGAACACCTGAATAAAATAGAGGTTCTGTTAGCAAGGAACAAGAAGGAAATGGTTGCTGGGGAGGTAACCAACAGTGCCTCCCACAGTCACCATGCTTTTCTTTCTTCAGTCTCTGGCACACTCTCAGAACCATTTAAAATTCTTTAGTAACAGTTCATGCATCTAATGAATATATGCAAAATATATGCAAGCCCTGGTTTGGCCCGTTCTGGGCAGACGCTGGTAAGGTCCTCACGTACACTGATCCCTCTCTGCTATTTCGTTTACATTTTTCTAAAAACTGACTTCAGTGCTGGGCCCCTAAGATGGAAACCAGGAACTCCTCTTATTTTCGTATACCTTCGGTGCTGAGGGTCTCCTTAGGGGGAAGAGGTAGAAATTGGAGGGTTTTCTGTTTGGTAGAGATTTGACATCTAGCAGTGCCATGCTCAGGGCTGCTGCTGAGATTGAAGGTTTGCAGCCTGATGAGACAGGTCTCGCTGTCCAGACTGCATCTCCCGGGCTCTGTGCAGCTGATTCTACCGCGCAGCGTTTCAGCCCTCATTAGCACCTCCAGAAAAAGACCAGGAAAGAAGAGGGGGATTGAGGAATTCACGTCAGTCACATACTTTTGATCTCCTTGGAGGAATGGCTGAAATTCCTGCCTCAAAGCGTATTTTGAAAAGAATCTACTTTATTTCTACACATACTTCCCCACTGGGGGCACAGATTATTTATGATCATTATAATTTAGGGTAAAATAAAAACAGTTTTTAAAGCTACAACAGAAAAAAAAAAAAAATCCACCTGTCTCCTCGTTGAAGAGACCAGCTGTTGTTTAGTCACTAAGTTGTGTCCGACTCTTTTGCGACCCCGTGGACTGTAGCCCACCAGGCTTCCCCGTCCATGGCATTTCCCAGGCAGGAATACTGGAGTGGGTTGCCATTTCCTTCTCCAGGGGATCTGCCCGACCCAGGGATTGAACCTGCATCTTCTGAGTTGGCAGGCAGATTCTTTACCACTGAGCCACCAGAAAAGTGAAGAAACCAACCTAGAGACCGTATGCCTCAGAAATTCAGTACTGTTTTGCATTTTGTATGGCAGCTCACTCTGGCCTTGCCTTGAGAATCCCACAGACAGAGGAGCCTGGCAGGCTAAGTCCACAGAGTTGCAGAGTCAGACACAACTGAAGCAACTTAGCACACAGCACGTATGCAGTCGGGTCATGTGATACACATGTTGACTCTGTCAGTGCATGACTTGCAAATACTCTTTGGCACCAGGGATCCTACGGTGATCTTGGGTCAGAGCTGCCAGCTCCTTCACCCAGGTAAATGGGGGCCCCAAAGTTACCCATTTCCCAGCATGCCATGATGGAGTCATTGAGTCAGTTGTTTTTTTGGGAGTGGGGATTAAGGGAAAAAAAAGGAAAAGAAACCCCAGCTACTATTTTCTTGTGCTTTCTATTTTACAGTTTCCTAAGGATTTTTACAACATAATTACATGTCCTAAT
The DNA here is from genome assembly GCF_963930625.1 of Muntiacus reevesi. NCBI lineage: Eukaryota > Metazoa > Chordata > Mammalia > Artiodactyla > Cervidae > Muntiacus > Muntiacus reevesi. The sequence goes on from NC_089250.1 coordinate 235,370,798, forward strand.
TATGAGATTACATACATTTCCACCACTTACATAATCAGGTGTAATTATACCAACTCCTTGGATAGACAATGGTAAAAAGTCCTTGACGCAAAAATGACACAACAAAATGCTGTTTCAGAAAGGCTTTGGGAGTGTATGTTCCACAGTCCCTCAAAAGAGGCGGATCCAGATGACTCTGATAGCCTTCAGGTAGCTATTAGAGCTTTTATAGGTTATGACGCCTACGATGACTTGTGTAGCCCTCCTAAAGCTAACCTGCGAGGGAGCCGGTGGAGTTCTGGAAGTTCTGGTTTGGTCTCCTTCTTGGCCTCATCTTCTCTCCCTCTTTCCCTTGGCACTTCCTTCTCTTTTCCCCGCCCCACGCTTCTCTGCTCTTCCCCTACCCGCTTCCTCCCATTTAGGGGCCAGGACAAGGGTTTGAAACAAGGCTAATGGGAAGAAATGGCATGGATTCCTGGGGCTTTACCGCCCACAAAAGGGATCCATGGATGAAAAGACTTTAAGGCAGCTGGCTTAGAAGAGAGAATGTGGTCCTTAAGATCTTCTAACTTACTCCTCAGAAAGTAGACTGGGTATAAGGTCAAGGTCCATTGGGTTTCACAAGCCTTTTTTTTTTTTTTAGCATGGTATCATTGTCCTATAGCAGACAAAAAAGGTAGAGAGAAGGCAAACAGACTACAATGTATATATTAAAATTAGGAGCCTTTGAAAGGAAGAATGGTATTACAGACAATTCCTTAGAAACAGCATGCTAGTTTATTAGAATTGTTTTTTCATCACCAATAACAAAACATATTGAAAGGGTGATTGTTTTCCAACTCAACCCCTTCCACTCCTATTTTTTTTTTTTCAAGAAAAAATTCTAAGCAGAAGGTTTTTAAATAGATGTTTAAAGTCTTTTTTTTGAAGGGAGGGGACGGGCTTATTGTTATATTACTCAGATTTCTCTAGAACTTTTCCATCATTCACTTATTGAATTTTTTTATTAAAAAATAAAATACAGTGTCTAATCATTCTCCTGAGTTTACAGTTCAGAACAGTTTTGGGGGGCTAGTTCATGACTTTCTCTTAAGGACAGTATCTCTTAGGTGTAATGCCTATAGTCCATATGGAGCAAATTAGAGAGAGAAAGGATGGAGTTGCCACTGTTTCTGATTGGTTACGGTAGTATTGGGGGAAAAAAATTGACTTGCCCTGCTCTGGAGAAGAAAGATGGATAAAATGCTCTTTGAACACACCAGGCTTTTTTTTTTTTTTTTTCCCCTCCTTCTTCTTCAATGTCGGTACAGAAGGGTTGCATTTATATTTGGCTTTCCAGACCTGTCTCTTGACCTTCTAATTACTTTATTTGAAACAGCACTGGGGGTATAATAAACCTGGAGGTTGCCTCTCCTTTGCTTTATCATAAATTAAAGCTGCCGGTTGGTCGAGGTGAAAGTGAAGGCAGAATGTTCATTACCGCACAAGTGACGGCTTGTCAATAGCAGTGCCTTTTAGTTTGTTCTAGTCAGCACTTGCTGTGCATTTTGTTGGACCACTGGGAAATAAATACAACAAGATTATACATTTGGAATACCACAAGAGTTCACCAGGAAAAAAACACACAAATGATGAATTATACACTCGGTAGAAAGTGACATGATATCTTGTGCTATTAACAACCACAGATAATTGCAGTGAATTGTAATTGCAGTTTGCAACTTACAGTACAGTGTGTCCGACATCAATCTTAATAGTGAACAAAGCAATTTATATTAAAACTTAATTCACTTGGTAACTTTCGGCTGTATACACGGGAGCTAACAGATGTAGCTTTTCAGAAAGTTCAAAGGCATTTGAAACGTGGCAAGAAATGCTAATGCAGTAAGCCTTGGAGAAATATTGCATTACTCCTTGTAATGAAAACAAATGTATGTCATTATCTCCCAGTTTGTGTTTATTTAATAAAATATGCAGTTTGCGCATTGGTGAATTCAGTGTTTCTGAATGGATGTAGAATGCTGTTCTATTTGGAATCAAAGACCAAATAGGACTGGCAATTATGCGTCTAGTATAAATAGTCTGCCTTACTATTTTAGTAGCATGCACCTTAATGCTTCGGTGGATTTTGTATGAGGTGTAACAGCAGACTGGCGTAACTTTATTCATGACTTTCCTTAGATTGGATGTCTTTGAAGCAAGAAAGGGAGATCTCCTGGAATTACTTAAGAGAACAAGCATATTTGTTTTGTGAGCTTGACTGATGGCCGGTAGAGCAGTTGAGTGAAATCTCTAAACTGATTAGGGCTTTAGTTCAAATAATCTTCTACCTTTTTCATTAATTTATTCCTTAATGCTATTTTGCTGCTCTTCTACCAAGGATAATAATCTCACACTCGCTGACCTCCGTGAGTGGATGACCTGGAGCCCATAACTAATCTTATTTACTCTGCTGACCAGCCGAACTTCATTTACCTTGACTGGATAAAGAGCCTTGCGTGGCTAAGCCTCCCCTCCTTCGAAGCATTCTAGTTAATCTACAGTGAAGGGGTGACGATAGACTTTCCCAATCAAGATCCAGAAGCATCTAGGGGCAGTGGAAACTTGGTACTTTTTCTCCTCCTTTCTGCGAAGCATTTTTCCTGTGTCATTTTTCATCCTTCCTGAGATTTTAAAAATGATAGAGAAGAACTCGGCAGGGTGGAAGCACAGCGAAGAGGGGATATAGCCACAGTCTCACTGTCATAACATAACCATTTTCATTTTGAAAGTCAATTTCCAGCTGTGGGCTGTGTGGCTCTGAGTACCGTGTTGAATTTAGACGTCATGATTGAATACATCCAATTTTGTATTCTGTTTTTTTAAATACCAGTGTTTCCGATGTTGTTTTTAATTTAATAGTCGTGCATTTTAATAATAATGCTAATAATCCATTAAGGTTCAATAGTGTATTTTATTTACTCATTCCCCATTATTGGAAAGTAGGGTTACTTCCACTGAGTTTCACACTTATGAATAATGCTGTGATAAAAATCTCTTCAGGTGCTTTCTTTGTGTAGATTGTCTACCTGGAGTATAGGATTAGAAGTGCACTTGTTAAGTAAAAGATATAGATGTGTGTGTGGCTTTTTGCCTTACATAACCTAAATAGCTTCCTGGACTAGTTGTGGTAGGTTATGTTACTACCAGCAGTGTAGGAAGAATGTACAATTTATCAGAGCAGTACTGAGGTTTATCCTGGTTCTTCCATGTACAAACAAAATTATGTTGGGCAAGTAACTTAACCTCCCTGCCTTCTCTGAATCTCATTATTCCCCATCTGAATAAAAGGGATAATAATAGTGTTTGCTTCATGGATTATCATGAGTATTATATTACTTTATATATGTCAAGTTTTGGGAACAGGAAGCACTCAATAAAGGTTACCTTTTATCAATATTACTGTGATTATTACTAAAATTATACTTTTTTCCTAATTTAATATCACCTTCTATTTAAGGTGCGGTTTTTAAAGCAAACATTGTTGTAATCCATAATGAGCAGACTTATCTCATGATCCATAATCATGATCCATAATCAGCAAATTCTGTCCTTTTTCAATGAAAAAGTTAAATTGCTTAGGCCATGAGCCATTAGGAAGACCTGCTAATGGGGTGAATATTCTGTCCGTAAAGTAGAGGTTTTTGGAAGCCCCCTCTCTTAATTTATAATAATAAAATGCCTCTCGTTCCAGAACTCTCTAAACGGACCTGGAAGCTGTAGGGTTAGGGTGCAGTCATTCTGCAATTCTTAGATTCAATGAGAACCCACGTTTTCTACTTGTTTATAGGTATTGGGCTGTGCATTAAATCATGTCAGGTGTCTGCTGGTTTTTCAGTAAGACAAAGAATGGGTTTCCTGGGTCCCTTAATTTTGGAAAATCGATTTCAAATTTATTCAAAGAAAAACTGGAACGAATCTTATTATCTCATGGGATGATTTTGTTGCAGAGCATCTGCTGCCTCTTACTGAGACCTGAGTACAGTGCTTTCCAAAGCAGGAAGTCAGAGCAGTTTGCCCTTCCTGACCATAGAACCCCTGGTTAGACTCGGCTGGGCGTTACCCACCCCAGGCAGAGACTGGAAATCACTTTTCCCTGAGACCATCTTTTAAACAAAAGGAAGGTGGCTGTGTCATAGTTCCCTTCTGAGGATAATTTCTGAGTTAGAATGCTTTGATGGCAAGCAACAGAAACAAATGCTGGTTAACTTAAGTAAAAAAAAAAAAAAAAGGACAGGAGAGAAAGATTCTTTTCATTTCATTTTATTTTTTTTAGATTCTTTTTAGAAAAGGCTATGGGGTGGTTTACAGTACCTGTGAAAAATGACTCAGACGGAGAGGAAACAATGTCGTTTCTAGGATCCAGGCAGCAGGGAAGCTCGTACACTCATCAGGAGGGAATAATCGCTGCTCCACTCAAGAATCAAAATCTGATGGGGCCCAGGGCTTCGCTGGTGGCTCAGTGGTAAAGAACCCGCCTGCCAATGCAGGAGACATGGGTTCGATCCCTGGTCTGGGAAGATCCCACACGCCACGGAGCAGCTAAGCCTGCATACCACAGCTACTGAGCCCGTGTGCCACAGCTCCTGAAGCCTGCGTGCCCTGGAGCCCGTGCTCCACAACCAAATAAGCCCCTGCAACGAGAAGCCCTCGAATTGCAACTAGAGAGTAGAACCCCCCCCCAGCTCGCCTCAACGCAAGAAAAGCCTGCATAGCAGCGAAGACCCAGCACAGCCAAAAATCAATAAAGTTAGAAAGAAACAAATTTGCAGTCTTTAAATAAACAAACAGAAAAGTAATGTGAACCTATACACCAGCCCGAATCTTGTGCCTGGTTCTCGGCTGGGGGAGGCCCGATCACCCTGAGGGCAGTCCCGCTAAGACTGCTGCTAAGTAGTAGGGCACTCCTGCTAAGTCCCACTACTGCGGGAGACAATTTCCCAGAAGAAAATTGGAGTTGTGTTACTAGAAGGAGTTATATGAAAAAGAAATGGAGACTGCACAACTGAAAATAACAAATATTTACTGAACTTTTAAGATCGTATTACTATAGTAATTCCTCTACACTAATGATTAGAAAAGCAACTAAATGATTATAGACATCATGAAGTATTTGGACCACCCAGTAGCTATTGCCTATGACATTAGAGACAAACGTAACTCATTTTTATTAGTCATTATGACATCGAGGACCCACATAATCAGGTATTTTGTAGGAGAAATATCTCATGTTTGGCTATAAATATTGCAGATCTGAAAGACAGTGTCTTCAACCTTATGGAGATTTATATTTCCTTCATGTGAGAGGAATCCACAAAGTCTAGGGCCATTATGGACACTTCACAATATTACCAATGTTCGGAGCTCCTTCAGTCTTTCTGCTGTGTCAGACTTTTGACATGGCTTCTATCTTAAGGTTTACTTCATGATCACAATAGAACTGCTCCAGCTCTTAACATCTCATCTACATTCCAGGTTGGAAGAAGGAAGAAAGAGGGGAAGGTAAACATGCCTGACAATACAGTCACCCCTCTACTCACTCCCCCTTTTAAAGAACTTCTCTGGGAGCCCTTACCTAGTGGCAAAGAACCTGCCTACCAATGCAGGAGATGTTAAGAGACTCAGGTTCTATCCCTGGGTTGAGAAGATCCCCTGCAAGAGGGCACGATAACCCACTCCAGTATTCTTGGCTGGAGAATTCCATGGATGGAGGAGCCTGGTGGGCTACCATCCACAGAGTCATAAAGAATTAGACACAACTGCAGCAACTTAGTTGTTGTTCAGTCACTCAGTCGTGTCCGACTCTTTGTGATCCCATGGACTGCAGCACACCAGGCTTCCCTGTCCTTCACCATCTCCCAGAGCTTGCTCAAACTTACATCCATTGAGTTGGTGAAGCCATCCAACCATCTTGTCCTCTGCCGTCCCCTTCTCCTCCTTAGCACACAACAATCTCCCTCTAGATTACATTATTCAAAACTTCGTCACACCTGTCGATAAAGGAAACAGAAATATTTTTCAGCTGAGTACAATGTGGCTCCCAACAAAAGCAGGTTTCAGTAAGGGAGGGAGAAAAGGAGGATGGATGCAGGAAGGAAGCCAGCAATTTCGGCTAGAGTCCCCTTGTGGGGCGTAGATACTCTTCAGCTCTCTCCTAGGAGTCCCTGATGTCACACCACTATTACAGACGAGAAGCCAGGAGAGTTATAATGAAGTGTTTTCTCAGGTAGAGAGAGAAGGAAGTGGATTGAATGATGAAAACTTTAGGTCATCAAATAAAGTTCCAACATTTTCTTCTTGCCCCAAACATTCACAACAAACTCTGTGGAGTAGAAATTGAAGGCAAATGTGCCCTGCCATTTTTCTTTAGCCTTTTTGCAATGCAACAGGACAATCAATACAAATCTTTGCAGTAATCATATATTGATTTTCCTAGAATATAACTCCATTTAAAGCACTTTTATCCCCAAGAGTAGAAGCATTGGAGGCTATCAAAGGAGGAAGTAGGTTTCCTTGACCCCCATCTGCAGTGCAGAATTGATTAACAGAGAGTAGTTATGAGAGAGAGACAGAAAAGAGAGAAGTCACCGAGAGGTTAATACTAGCTAAAGAGAAACGTGATTATAGGACGTTAGGCTTTTGGAAAAAATCATAAGGTCGGGATAAGATAATGATACCGTCTAAAATTACATGAGATTTTGAGTACTTAGCATCCTCTTACTGTGTACCTCCCTTCCCCCAACAACTGCAGCCAAATTTGGGGGATCGACAAAGCCCTGAAAGGAAAGAGGCTGATTGATAATGCTTAGGTTTGGACTTGGGATGAACTGGCTTGATAAGGGAATGAGAGATGCTGTGGTGGTTTTTCTGGAGTCATTTAGTCTTTAAGCACTAAACTCAGACTTTCACATATATCATATTGAAGGTTTCTTTGCCTCCAACAAAGCCAAAAGGAAAAGAAAGAAAAATATTTTAAAAGACTCATTCTAATCCCTTTTCTTAAGAAAATGAAGAACAAAAGTAGTAGTTCTTTCCCTGCTCTTCATCATTTCAATCCCTAACAGTAACAAAAATTAACAGCCACCTTCTGACAACCCCAGGAGTGTAGATCTGCTGAATATTTCTATGTGCCGACACCTTCATCCCAGAGACAAAAATGATTGGATGGTAACATTGAAAAAGGAAGGCCAATTCTGCTCTGGCTCTGGCCTGAGGAACTGTTATTCAGTTGCTAAGTTGTGTGCAACTCTTTGTGATCCCGTGGACTGCAGCACACCAGGCTTCCCTGTCCTTTACTATCCTTCCCTGTCCTTCACATGAGTTTGCTCAAACTCATGTCCATTGAGTCCATGATGTCGTCCAACCATCTCATGCTCTGTCACCCCATTCTTCTCCTGCCCTCAATCTTTCCCAGCATCAGGGTCTTTTCCAATGAGTTCGCTTTTTGCATCAGGGGGCCAAAGTATTAGAGCTTCAGTTTCAGCATCAGTTCTTCCAATGAATATTCAGGGTTGATTTCCTTTAGGATTGGCTGGTTTGATCTCCTTGCTGTCCAAGGGACTCTCAAGAGTTTTCTGCAGCACTGCAGTTTGAAAGCATCAGTTCTTTGGCACTCAGCCTTCTTTATGGTCCAACTCTTACATCCATACATGATTACTGGAAAAACCGTAGCTTTGACTATCAGTTCAGTTCAGTTTAGTCACTCAGTCATGTCCGACTCTTTGCGACCCCATGAACCACAGCATGCCAGGCCTCCCTGACCATCACCAACTCCCAGAGTCCACCCAAACCCATGTCCATTTGAGTCGGTGATGCCATCCAACCATCTCATCCCCTGTCGTCCCCTTCTCCTCCTGCCCTCAGTCTTTCCCAGCATCAGGGTCTTTTCAGATGAGTCAGCTCTTCGCATCAGCTGGCCAAAGTATTGGAGTTTCAGCTTCAACATCAGTCCTACCAATGAACACCCAGGACTGATCTTTAGGATGGACTGGTTGGATCTCCTTGCAGTCCAAGGGACTCTCAAGAGTCTTCTCCAACACCACAGTTCACAAGCTTTGACTATAGGGCCCTTGAATAACTGGGATGTTACCAAACTGAGGGTGACACCTCCTCCAGCAACCCCAAGTACCCAGCTCTTACACATTGCTTGCTCAAAAGGCAAGAGGGCACCCTGGGGTTCTCTTGTTTGCAATTTATTGTTCCCAGTAAATGTCTTTGCCTTAATCCCTCTTGTTTTGTTATCAGGGCTGGATTCTCACAAACAAGCTCTTAGTAAATTAAAAGGTGCATGTAGCCTCATTATCCTTCTCAATGTTCTGTACTTGATACTGTTTATTTTCCTAGCAACTTCAGGAGTTTATGTTTTGTTTTGTGTTGCTTTTTCTTTTGCTTCAGGCAAAGCAACTAGTACACATTGTCAGATAAAGTATCTTATCTGTCAGCAGCACCCTTGTGAATTAATCATAATTCAATGGGCTTACTAATCAAGATTTGAGATGAATGTTTTGATAGAGCAATCAGATTTGTCTAATCTATCATTAGTTGACAGTCGCTTCTGGCAGAGTGTAAACTTGGCTATATTAGACTTGTTTCTGATCCCTTTGGCTTGGTCCACCATTTAGGTAGTGTGGCTGAGCCTAAGCAGTGGACCCAGGGTTTCAGATAATTAACTTCTGCTTTTCACTCCCCCCAATCCTTCTTCCCCCCCCACCAATTTTCAGAATCCTGCAGGTGATATTCAGCTCCTGTGAACTTCCTGTTCATGGCATCAAGAGTTTTAGGAACATGGCATTACCTTTGTCATTTTCACCTGATAACAAAGGTGTGCTAAGCCCAAGTGACAAATCTCCAGGGTAATTTATGGTATCACTTAGAAATGATGGTCAGAGAAAAACATAAACATAATCTGTTGCTCAAATCCTAAAAGATGATGCTGTGAAAGTGCTGCACTCAATATGCCAGCAAATTTGGAAAACTCAGCAGTGCTCACAGGACTGGAAAAGGTCAGTTTTCATTCCAATCTCAAAGAAAGGCAATGCCAAAAAATGTTCAAACTACCACACAATTGCATTCATCTCACACGCTATCAAAGTAATGCTCCAAATTCTCCCCAAGCCAAGCTTCAACAGTACGTGAACCGTGAGCTTCCAGGTGTTCAAGCTGGATTTAGGAAAGGCAGAGGGACCAGAGATCAAATTGCCAACATCCACTGGATCACTGAAAAAGCAAGAGAGTTCCAGGAAAACATCTACTTCTGCTTTATTGACTATGCTAAAGCCTTTGACTGTGCGGATCACAACAAACTGTGGAAAATTCTTAAAGAGATGGGACCTGCCTCCTGAGAAATCTATATGCAGGTCAAGAAGCAACAGGTAGAAGTGGACGTAGAACAACAGACTGGTTCCAAATTGGGAAAAGAGTATGGCAAGGCTGTATATTGTCACCCTGCTTTTTTAACTTATATGCAGAATACATTATGTGAGATGCCAGGCTGGATGAAGCACAAGCAGGAATCAAGATTGCTGGGAGACATATCAATAACCTCAGATATGCAGATGATACCACTGCAGATATGCAGAAAGTGAAGAACTGAAGAGCCTCTTGATGAAAGTAAAAGAGGAGGCTAAAATGTTGGCTTAAAGCTCAACATTCAGAAAACTAAGATCATGGCATCTGGTCCCATCGCTTTATGGTAAATAGATGGGGAAAAAATGGAAACAGTGAGAGACTTTATTTGGGGGGGGCTCCAAAATCACTGCAGATGGTGACTGCAGCCATGAAATTAAAAGACACTTGCTCTTTGGAAGAAAAGCTATGACCAACCTAGACAGCATATTGAAAAGCAGAGACATTACTTTGCCATCAAAGGTCCATCTAATCAAAGCTATGGTTTTTCCAGTAGTCGTGTATGGATGTGAGAGTTGGACCATAAAGAAAGCTGAACGTGGAAGAATTGATACTTTTAGACTGTGGTGTTGGAGAAGACCCTTGAGAGTCCCTTGGATTGCAAGGAGATCCAACCAGTCCATCCTAAAGGAGTTCAGTCCTGAATATTCATTGGAAGGACTGATGCTGAAGCTGAAACGCCAATACTTTAGCCACCTGATGCGAAGAGCTGACTCATTGGAAAAGACCCTGATACTGGGAAAGATTGAAGGTAGGAGGAGAAGGGGATGACAGAGGATGAGAAGGTTGGATGGCACCACTGACTCAATGGACATGAGTTTGAGTAAACTCCAGGAGTTGGTGATGGACAGGGAATTCTGGCGTGCTGCAGTCCATGCGTTCACAAAGAGTCAGACACAACTGAGCAACTGAACTGAATCTATTGTAACCTTTATGGATTACAATTCTTGTCATATCATGTGTCACTAAAATCTGTACCCTATGTGACTGAGTTGTACATACTTGGGGACAATTTACAGCATAGCTTGTACATTTTTTTCAATTTGATGGTATAAATGAAAGCTTTTGTTGTAGATTAGTATTTTGTTGTACACAGTATTTTAAGTTCTGAAATAAAATCCCAAAGTAGTGAGTTACACTGTGTATATTACTGAAGCTGAAGTTCCACCTAATCTCCTTGCTGTCCAAGGGATTCTCATGAGTCTTCTCCAGCACCACAGTTGGAAAGCATCAATTTTTCGGTGCTCAGCCTTCTTTGTGGGCCAACTCTCATATCCGTACATGACTACTGGAAAAACCATAGCTTTGACTAGATGGACCTTTGTTGCAAAGTGATGTCTCTGCTTTTTAATTCGCTATCTAGGTTTGTCATAGCTTTTCTTCCAAGGAGTAAATGTCTTTTATTTTCAGGCCTGCAGTTATTATGCAGTAACAGTGATTTTGGAGCCCCAAGAAAATAAAATCTGCCACTGTTTTCTTTTTCTCCTGTTTGTTATTAAGTGATGGGTCTGGATACCATGATTTTAGTTTTTTGAATGTTGAGTTTTAAGCCAGTTTTTTCACTCTCCTCTTTTGCCTTCATTAAGAGGCTTTTTAGTTCCTCTTCACTTTCTGCCATAAGGTTAGTGTCATCTGCATATCTGAGGTTCCTGATATTTCTCCCAGCAATCTTGAGTCCAGCTTGTGATCCATCCAGCCTGGCATTTCACGTCATGTACTCTGCATATAATTTAAATAAGCAGGGTGGCAATATACAGGCTTGATGTGCTCCTTTCCCAATTTTGAACTCGTCTTTTGTTCCTGTCCGGTTCTAACTCTTGCTTCTTGGCCTGCAAACAGGTTTCTCAGGAGGCAGGTAAGGTGGTCTGAGAGTCCCATCTCTTTAAGAATTTTCCACAGTTTATTGTAATCCACAGTCAAAGGCTTTAGCATAGTCAATGAAGCAGAAGTAGATTTTTTTTTTTAATTCTTTTGCTTTTTCTATGATCCAACAGATGTTGGCAATTTGATCTCTGGTCCCTCTGCCTTTTCTAAATCCAGCTTGTACTTCTGGACGTTCTTGGTTCATGTACTGTTGAAGCCTGACTTGGAGGATTTTGAACTTTACCTTGCTAGCATGAAAAATGAGCACAATTGTACAGTAGTTTGAACATTCTTTGGCATTGTCCTCCTTTGGGATTGGAATGAGTACAGCACTTTAACAGCATCATCTATATATAAATACATATATTTATATAGATGTATATATCTTTATAAAGATAAATATAAAGATATTTCCTTGTAAAGTGTTTGGAAAATTCCAGAAAAGTCTAAGGGAAAAAAAATGCAATTTCCCAGAATTCCATCAACACTGAGTTAATATGAACAATATTAATTCATCCTATGAAAGTTAAATAATAGTACAAATACCAATGAGTGATGGCCTGAATAAAATGGAATTCTCCTGACATGCTGTTCTGGAATCTGTGAAACACCAGAAGAAAATCTAAAGGCATCCAGGAAGATGAAATTCTCAGGGTTTCAGTTTCTACATGAAAGGCACATGGGAAAGCTCATTTACGCTGTTAGAATATCCAACGTGTTGAAAGAGACAACTTTTCAGTTCCACAGGTATGTCACACGGCTTCCTAAATGAACACGCGTCACACTTGGAGAGATGACTGAGATAAGAAGAGTGGAGCATTACCTAGTTAGGCTCCAAGTATAATTATTATGTAGTGGCTTCCCTGGTAGCTCAGCTAGTAAAGAGTCTGCCTGCGATGCAGGAGACCCAGGTTCGGTTCCTGGATTGGGAAGATCTGCTGGAGAAGGGACAGGCTACCGACTCCAGAATTCTTGGGCTTCCCTGGTGGCGCAGATGGTAAACAATCTGCCTGCAATGCGGGAGATCTGGGTTTCATCCCTGGGTTGGGAAGAACCCCTGGAGGAGGGTATGGCAACCCACTTGAGTATTCTTGCCTGGAGAATCCTCATGGACAGAGGAATCAGGTGGGCTACAGTCCATGGGATCGCAACAACTCAGACACGACTGAACGACAAAGCACACACATAATTACGTAGTTACGTAAGGTGTTCCAGGCAGCAGTGTTCTGTGTGTTAATTAACTTTCATGCTGAATGTACAGTAACACTTGAACAAAGAACAGTTCCCAGAGGAAGAGAAGCTCCCTCACTTGCCCTGACTTAATTATTTTCTTCCTAAAACTACCTTCCCTGTCCCCTTTTGTTAGTTGAGATAGGAGGCATAGGGCAGGCTGTTTTGCAAGAAGTTCATCATTGATTCCTTTAATTGCCTACTTTCTTCCCTAGTCCTCGCACATTCTTTGGCATGATCTTTGAAGAAGTAATGTGTGTCTTAATTTGCTTATGTATTTATCTGTTACCGGTTTGTAAAATCCAGCTGATTTTCAACTTTGATCTTTTTCTCTTCGTGAAACCACACAAGTCTCTTTCTCTAGTGAAGAATTGACATCCACTGGACCACAGGTTGAGTTCACATCCCATCAGCTGTCTTGTGTCTTGGACCTCCCTGGTGACAACAATGGGAAAGGCACTGGTTAAAGAATATTCTTTCTTCTAGTAAGTTAGTCCATTGCTTCATTTGTGCTAGCCTCTACTGTCGATTGCTGCCTGAGTCCTTAACTAACACAATAAACTACGCTCTGTAAATCCATATATATCAAGTCTACATACTTGAATGAGAAAAAAATTCAGGTAATCAATGATGCACTGTGTATGGATAGGAGCCAATTAACTTTCCACTCCTCTCTCAGTCCTCAAGTGGGAAAATCCCATTTTGAGGTTCTCTGCTCCTTCTAATCCTGTCTCCTTGACATCTCCTGGCTTCATTTTACTACTAATGAAGTCTTTGGGATGGCACACAGGACCACCCTTATCATGTGGGAGATGGACGGTACTTCTAGGATTCTCTGTACAATAGCATGCAATCAACATAGATTAAGGATTTACCAGAAACTTTAATAACTCAGATTCACCACCTTTTAAAAAATTTTAGTACCTCTCACCAGCTATGAGAAAGAAATGCTTCCAAATGGTCTTGATTTTTGTTGTCTTATTAGAAGAAAGGAATAATGAAAGCCTTTGTTGCATAAAAAGCTTCATCAAGGAGCCCTGTGATTGGACAGGAAATGTTTTCAAATAATGCAGCCCTTGTACAGATGAGGCTTACCTTGTGCAGATAAGTACTCACATTTGGACTGCTTAAGTACTTCCTTTCCATAATTTTCAGTTGGATAGCTGGTGAAACTGTCCTCATTGTTTTATTCCCCTCTAGCATCCAGTGTGGATGGATCAGAGGGGAATCCATCAGGGAATCCATTGACCAGATCAGCCCTTCTTAGTCAAAACCAGAATGACCAATTTTGACCAAGCACTTGGTCTTTGCAAGATTAGATTTGGTGCGTCCTAAACCCAAAGAAGACTAAGACATAATCCCTGTCCCCAGAGAGTTTACCATCTATTTGGGAAGATAAGACAGAAACATGAAGGACCCTGATGCTGGAAAAGGTTGAAGGCAGGAGGAGAAGGGAGTGACAGAGGATGAGCTGGTTGGATGGCATCACGGACTCAGTGAACATGAGTTTGAGCAAACTCTGGGAGATGGTGAAGGACAGGGAAGCCTGCTGTACTGCAGTCCATGGGGTTGCAAAAAGTTGGACACGACTGAACAACAAAAAAGGACTCAAATAGCAGTTCAAGATAACACTAGGGAAGATGTGTCACATGACAACACATGATTGTCAAAGACATTTACAGATTTCTCTTAGAAGAAACATATTCTTACATCCTTCCAATAGTCAAAGCTCATAGATACCAGTTCTGAATCCCCATAATATTAAGTACTACTCTATAAAGATGCTTTTCAATTTCAAAATGTCAGCTAAAGAGAAATCTGGTCTATGTAACTTATACAATAATTACTTTAGATTATCACTGAACTAGTGGTAAAGAACCCACCTACCAATGCAGGAGATGTAAAAGACGTGGATTCGATCCCTGGGTCAGGAAGATCCCCTGGAGAAGAGCATGACAACCCAGCTCCAGTATTCTTGCCTGGAAAATCCCATGGACAGAGGAACCTGGTGTCTGTAGGAACCCTGTAGTCCATAGGGTCACAAAGAGTCAGACACAATTGAAGCAACTTAGCCCGCAAAGGCATAAAATTTTTAAATTTTGATAAAACTCACAGACCTTTGAGAAGATGCCAGTGGGGCTCACAAACCCAGAATCTAGTCATTTCATTAGCAGGATCCAAGTTCACTGATGGGTTCATTTCAAGCCAAGTTGATCAGACTTTGGGGCAATAGTTGACTTTCAAGTTGGGTTAGCGATAGGCAGGTGAAGGGAGGTCATTCCAATTAGGTAGAATTCACTAGGAGGGTCAGGAGAACCTACTGGAAACCAGGTTCGATGTGTTGGGCTTGCTGGCTAAAATAGAAAGTTTCAGAAACTTAGACCAAGTATGTAGGAGATACTAAGAGACAGCTGAGTTCTGAGAAGCCATCAAAGATTTCCAGTGCTAAGTGTGACATGATGCTCATGATATTAATATTTTGGAAAGATTAGTTTGGTGGCAGGTGTACAATGGATTTGGTTTGTTCTTATTTAAAGGGATATATTTGGAGGAAAGCAGGATTCTTGTAATAACGTGATGTGGACATGTACTCTGCAGAGCAGTGATACAGAAGGGAAATATGAATTTCAAAGGACTTCCGAGGTGAGAGAATTTTATAACCAATTATTTACAGAGATGAAGAAGAGAACAGAGTCAAGGGTGATTCTCGATTTCAAAGCTAACAGTAAACAGACATTTAAAGGGAGTGAGTTGTGCACGCCAACACTTAGCTTAGGCACAGGGAGAAGTTCTCAGGATACAGCCATGTGAATCGCTATTGATAAGACCTACAGTACAAAGAAAGAAGCACTGCCTTGACATTCTCCTGGTTGAGAAAATTATGAAATTGTCCTACAAAGAATTAGTCTTCATGTCAACTCAGCAACCTGAGCTATAAGAATACTTAAAGTACAAAGCCAGTAATTGAAAGTAAACAGATTGCCAGATGTTTTCATGGTTTTGATATTTTATTGCATTGTTAGTAATCACCTTAAACTGTCTTCTTACGGGGCCTTGTGATTAAGGGCTTGGTGATGCTTCCACCAGTGGACAGCCAGATTTTCCCTCTTTGTTCCTATTTAGGTTAAAACTCATATCACCTTGGTTCTCAGAAACTGACAAATTGACCAATGACCTGTCAATTCCCAACTGCCTGTTTTTAGCTGTTTACCGAGATTCTGTTGTCTCTGAAGAACAAGTGCTAGTGATGTGACTTAGCCTCTGTAATCCTTGAAGAATTGGCTACTTTCTGTCTAATGGAGCAACGAAGTTGAGGCTGTGGGGCCGGGAATTCTCTGGGGTGACACCCTCAAATTTGAAGAGTGAGGAGAAACGGAGCAGAAAAACCTTGTACCTCCTGCCAAACCTGTTGCCTCGCCCTTGGAATCTACTGGGTTGGCCAAAAAATTCATTCCGGTTTTTCCATTAAATGTGATGGGAAAATCCAAACGAGCTTATTGGCCAACCCAAAAGATCCGGGCTCAAGACTGAATTGAGTGCACACAGTTGTCTAGTTGAAGACTGTCTTTATGAAACTTGCACTCACCCCATTTCAGAGAACTGGGAAAATTCCATGTTCATCAGAAACATTGAAGTCATGTGAGCTCCAAATTATGTGACTTTTTAACAGACGGTGTCCTTTAAGGTCCTTACAACTTTCCAAGTGTCTCACTTACAATGTCTTCAGTCTTTTGCTGCCCTGTCCACAATTAAGCCATCTCAGCATCACTTCTGAAAGTTGAAGGTCAGAAGTCTGTGGCACGGGCCCCCTGACACTTTGAGGGGGCAGAGCTGTGCTGGCCAAATTCTGAAACCATTTACAAATCGGAAAATAAATTTAAGAGCGGTTATTTCCCCTGTTACCGAGAGGTGGTATATGTGAAATCACCTTTTTAAATAGACTTTACGATAAATATTGAGTTTCCTCTCTCTGGGAAGGCAGACGTTTGTGTAACAAGGAAAGAAAGCACTCTTCTAATAAAAGATCCTGTCGCTTTTCCATCTTAAAATGAGAGTTTAAGAGCTTTATGATTCTAAAATGAAAAGAATTCCCTGACTATATAAGAAAAAGGAAAGAGTGATGGAAAATTTGGGCCTCCCCCCACAAAAAAAAAAAATGTACCTCACCTTGCCGTCTCAGCGTAGCCCATTGGCATGAGCACCTTGGGAGGATGGGGCTTTTATTAGGACATAATCATTTCCAGCTCTGTTACAGTCATTATCCTCAAAGTTTCCCAAATGCTGTACTATGTATGGTACTTCACCCTGGAACCTGCACAGCCACAGGTGGGGAATGAACTGAGCTTTTGAGACCGATAGGATGGTGTGAACATAAGACCAGGTAACATAGCTGTTTTAGTAATTTTAGGATCATAAAAAGGTCGTTAATGCTTTGCTTTCAAGCCACTGCAGTTTCTCTAATTCTTCTGGAGCTATACTTTTTTTTTTTTTATAATCATAGTTCAATTGGCTTGAAATAATTTCCAGTAATAAGCTGGTGTCTGTAGCTATACGTATATTAGGTTCTCAGTCTAATATATGTATTATATTAGTGGCTGCTTAGAGGACAAAGCACACTGAGTCTCCAGCAAAACATAATTGGAATAAATCCCTTTCAAAATAATGATATATGATCACCTTTCTAAGTATAGGCTTCCCTTGTGGCTCAGATGGTAAAGAATCCGTCTGCAATGCAGGAGACCCAGGTTCAGTCCCTGGGTTGGGAAGGTCCTCTGGAGAAGGGAATGACCACCCATTCCAGTATTTTCACCTGGAGAATTCCATGGACAGCGGAGCCTGGAGGGGCTACAGTCCATGCGGTCACATGACTGTGCAATTAACGCTAATACTTTCTAAATGTACAAAGCTTGGAATCACCCACTTAATATCATTTTTGTGTGTTACTGTAACCACTGAGGTCAGAAAATGCAGAGCTGATTCCAGTTTTTTCCTTATGGTCCGTAAGAACTCACATATCTCTCAACGTGACTAATAGCAGGAAGTACCTTATTGATGGAACAGGAACTGATGTGTCCATTTTGTTATTTTGGCTGTAAACCAGATATTCTCTTTAGTCAGATCATCTACTTTAAGGTATTCCTGAATCCAGACTTGCAAGATAACTTGCCAATTAGTACTTGATAGGTATAAAAGTTACGCCAAGAAAATAGGTGTCTTTCCAAGACCACATAGCTATTCACATCCAGAAGTGAAATGAGACCCACTGTGAGGCCTTTTCTTCATTTTGGTGGGAGCTGCTGTGGTTCTGACCCCTCAGTCTGACTTACAGTAACATGAAGGGGGGGGTCTCAGCCAAATGCACAGTCTTCATTAGATGTCCTGGAACCATGTCAACACGTGACTTCCCAAAGATCTCTTAACCAGACACTGGGTCTAACAGCTCCTCCCCTGGGACAGAAGGGTCTTTAAGGTATTTTGAGGGGAGGGGAAGGGTTAAGAGGTCTAATCCATAACTCTAAATCCCCATGCTTGGGGGAGCTCATTGACATGGTGGGTTTTAAGGGCTCCTCTGGAGCCATTAGGGTTTGTCGTGCTGAGGCCCACTAGAGAACACTTAATTGTAGATCATTGCCCCAGTGTGTTACAAGGGCTTTTCAGGGTCTTTAACAAAGCAGCTTCTTGCCACTTACGGGAAACCTTGGGAAAGTTCTGAGGGAGACAAACCCAAGCATATTCTTTATGTCTGTGCTGAAATAACTGGAATTGTTAGATTTGTTGTATCTTCCCCTCACTTTTTCCCTCTTAAATAAATCAAGCCTTGGTGGTACATAGATCCCTGGGTGCCAGATGTATGTTGAATACATTTCTTTCCCTTTTCAATTTCTTGCTTTCGAGGTTGCGATTTTTGGTGGTGGTGTGGTGGTGGAGATGGTGTAATGAACAAACACAGTTATCACATCCAGGGGCTGTGAAACTTTAATTTAGCAGCGTAATAAAACCACATTGTTTCATATGGAACCAATTCCTCCTTGCCTTCTTCCCCCAAGGATTGAAGGAAATATCTCTGGTATATGGTTAAATACCTGATAGATTAGACCTGCAGATAGATGGGTGGATTAAGGCAGAGCACAAAAGAAAGCTCATGTTTTCAGCTGTCTATCCTATTTCCAGGTTCCAGTTGCCCCTCAGTATTCAGAATTTACCACATTAGTCCTAATCTAACATTTAGCTCTTTAATGTTTCCAATATTCTGGGTGGACTCAGTTCCCAGCTTTCACATTGCCTATCTCTGTTAACATCTCTGCAACAATAAGAGAGCATTCATTAGGGCTGGATGGAGGGAAATCCACCAAAAGGCCAGACCCCATTTCTGGGGGCCTGGAATCCAAGTCCCCAGCATTGAAGACAGAATGAATTGAGAGGTACCCTGAGTCATAAAGACAGATCCAAGGGTCAAAATTAAAAATCTAAAAACTCTCAAGCTCTTTCAGATACGGGTTCATTTCTGAAAATGCTGAAGTTTTGAGAGTTCTAGCTCCTTCTCATGGTTTCCCACACTGTCAAACAGAAGTTAAGCTCTAGGGTCAGAAATAATTAACAGGTAGTCTTTGTGTTAAACAAGAGGCTGTGCATTGAGCTTTAGCTCCGCTGATACAATCCTGTGTTGTTTGGGTTTTTACAAGCACATTGCCTCTGCTCCTCTTCTATTGATGGGAACAAATAATACTGTTTTGTTTCTTTCTGTTTAAAATTACCAGGAGGTGTGTAGCTGTGTAGAAATACTGAGGACCCTGAATAAGGACTGTTAACTCTGAGTGCTTTTTGCTAGGGCAGATATACCAGTGAAATAAGGGACACGATTGTTTTGGTAGAACTCGGTGACCGATTCAGAAGGTCTCATTAAACCCGATCTTAGGAATAAGTTGGGGAGGTTTCTGTCTTTGATTTCCGCATCTCCCTGCGTGTCTACTTGCTCCCTTCTTTCGGCACACCAACTTCTGCTGTATCTCTGTCCGCGCGACTGACTGAAAGATGGCTGCCGGTTCTGGAATAATCTATACTGGCTCAGGAAGTGAGGCCGCCCTGAACAAACATGGCCGCCAGGATCCTATGACTGAAGCCACATGTGTTCGAGAGGCAATCCAGTGTATTTCCATCGCACCACTTCTTTAAGGAGTATGTTAAAGTATCTATAGTTCCTTGTATCCCTCAAAATAGAGTTATTTTAAGGCTTGAACATAAAATTTTAGAGCAGGAAAGGATTTTAAAGTTCACCCAACCCTACCCTCTGTGTCTCATTGGGGGATAAAAAAGTGAAGGCAAAGAGAAAGTGATTAATTTCCCAGAGGTCCTAAAGCTAGGGAACAGTGTCCAGTGCTCAGGCTTTTAGGCAAAATCATCCAATATATCGTTTATTCAATTTTCTCCTGCTGTATCACAGCTACATATACTTCAGGTGTTATTTTTTCCTATTGCCTAGAAATTTTTGGATTACAAGGGATTTATATTTATAGTCCCGTATTTAATAGACGGTTTGTTTTAGGTTTTTATAGACTCTTATATGCTAGCAAAAACATAGGTAATGTTTGTGAAGACAACAGGGAAACATGGAAAAATGTTTATGATGTAATGAAAACAGCCAATTAATGATTCTATATTCTTTATGTTCGAAAGTATGTAAAAATATTCGTGTGAATGTCAGCTAGGTTTTTTAGAATGGTGGTATTGTATGTAACTTTCAATTATTCTTAAGACTGTCGTTATTTTTAGTATTTTAGAAAGTACACTTAATGAGAAGACAACCTACCCTACTTCTCATTGTGGGGTTTCCTGAACCTGTATACCTTGTATTCTTGCTCACAGAAGTGAACTTGCCCTAACATAATGCTATATTTTTCGGAGCCACTGGAATCTTTATTCCAGTAGTGAACACATCAGAAATGAAATCCTCATCACTGTGGCTCCAGCTGCATTAAATTAGGGTCTAAGCAGAGACTTGACCCCAGAAAGATGGCCCATCCCCAGAAGCAATCAGAGGATGTTTTCAAGCACTTAGTAGAATCAGAATCTAGGAGTTGGGAAGAACCTCACATCATGTAATTTCAGAGCCACTGGGTTTCAGAAGTGATAGAAGTGTAGAGCATTGCAGGTCTGTAGAGACAAAAGTTTGGTTAAAATCCAGATAGGGACTCTCATTGCAGAGGCCTCTCGGTGAAGTGCTTTCTGCAAGGGAAATTAGATGCATCAAGATTGTGCTGCAGGAACTTCCCTGGTGGTCCACTGGTTAAGAATCTGCCTTCCAATACAGGGGACACAGGTTCAATCCCTGGTCGGGGAATGAAGATCCCGCAAACTGAGGGGCTACTGAGACTGTGCACCATAACTAAGAGAAGCCCACACAACACAATGAAGATCCTGCATGCTGCAACTGACCCGAGGCAGCAATAAATAAAGAAAAATTAAAAAAAAAAAAAAAAGATTGTGCTTCACCTGGAAAAGGCCTTCTCCACCCTCTCCACTACCCTCCCCCCACCCCACCCCCAAGCTTTGCTGTCTACTTCTGACTGCAAAACTGCGGGAGAAAATGCAACCCATTAGACACCATCTGATTTTTAATCTGCCCTTATGACAGTCCATGTGTAAAGCAAGACAGGACGACTAGAACAGCCAGCAGGGCTTGTGAGGGCTGGAGGGCGCACCTCGGAAAGGGGGCCTTTTGCTTGCACACTCCTTTTCTACTTGAAAAGGGCAAACCAGATTGTCAAGGAGCATGAGAAGTAAAGGGAAGGGATCAAGAGGCAAGCTGACACTACATGTCCCACACCTGTCAGATGCCTTTAAGCCATTAGCTCTTAGACCCCAGGAACCTGCTCCTTCTGGCTTTTTCTACCACGTGTAACAGTGCTGTGTGGTTGGGGCTTAATGAAGATAGTGCTTAATGAATTTGATGAAGAGGACAGGTTGTCAGGAACCTCCACCGAGGCACTTCTGCTTCTCTGAAAGTAGGACAGTCTTTGTTTCAGAGTCGATACAGAGGGATGGCGGAGAACAAAAGATATTTCACTATCCGGAAAGAGACGTAGAGTTTGGGTGAGACATTTCAACACCTCTACAGGATTATCTTAGCCCTATAAGAATGATCTGGCCCATTCATTCATTGACAGATTTGTTCATGGATCTGTGTTTTTCATTCAACAAACTTTTTTTACCTCCCACTATGCTGAGTACTGGAGAAACAGGACCCTGTCTTCATGGAGTTTACAGGGAAGACGTCCTCCAGACTCACTCCACCACATCTGTCTTGAGTGCTTAATATATTAGGTACCATGCTGTGCTGCACTTAGTCGCTAAGTCATGTCTGAGTCCTTAGGGAGGGCTACACCCTGTGGACTGTAACCCGCCAGGCTCTTCTGTCCATGGGGATTCTGCAGGCAAGAATACTGGAGTGGATTGCCATACCCTTCTCCAGGGAATCTTCCCCGACCCAGGGACGAAACCCGGGTCTCCAACATTGCAGGCAAATTTTTTACCATCTGAGCCACCAGGAAAGCCCAAGAATACTGGGATGGGTAGCCTATCCTTTCTCCAGGGGGTCTTCTTCACCTCGGAACTGAACCAGGGTCTTCTGCATTGCAGGCAGATTCTTTACCAGCTGAGCCACCCAGGAAGCCCATTAGGTACCCTGAGGAGTCATAAAGGTGAACCAACAGAGTCCTCAGGAAGTGCAAGTGTCAGGGATGGATCCTAATTGTAATCTCTCCAGAGATTTGTAGTCAGTTCGTCACTTATTAGGCCTCTCACTTCCGGTAGATATTTGTTTTCTTGGTTGGATTCCAATTTCCCTGTTCTAATTGCTTTTCTGGTCCTGGCCAGCCCTCAGCATGCAAGATTGCCATTAGTACCTGCTGTTTGAAGCACAAGCCGACGGTTCTTTATGTAATTTTTTTTTTTCTTTTAGTTTGGCTGGATTGGGTCTTTATTGCTTTGTGGAGACTTTCTCTAGTTTCAGTGAGTGGAGCTTCTCTTTGTTGCGGTATGCGGACTTCATGCTCTAGGCATGCAGGCTTCAGTAGTTGCTTCTAGCACCCAGGCTTGGTTGGTCCACAGCATGTGGCATTGTAACAGGAGGGAAAGGTACAGGGCACAACTTTTGAAAGAATGACATAGCCCAAGGACACAACATAAACTGATTAGAATCAAATGGGAGCAGGATGGTAGACAAGACTAGACCTTGATCATCAATCAGCAAGTGAAATGAAAGACCCAGAGGTGCCATGACAGTTCCAAGGCACTGTCCAAAGACCAAGGAGTGGGCGGTGGCCCAAATCCTGGAAATCTCTGCCGCTTCCCAAAAATAGTTGGAATAATCCTCCTGGCTCACTAAAGTGAAGTGAAGTCGCTCAGTCCTATCCGACTCTTTGTGACCCCATGGACTGTAGCCTACCAGGTTCCTTGTTCGTGGAATTTTCCAGGCAAGAATACTGGAGTGGGGTTGCCATTTCCTTCCTGCTCACTAGCCTATGAAATTACCCAACCTATAAAAACTAACCATGCCACATTTCTAGGCCGTACTCGGCCTCTGCGATGGCCCACACACTGTGGAATGTGCTCCTCTCTGAATCTGAATAAATCCGCTTCTTACCTATCACTGTGTCTCTCACTGAATTCTTTTTGTGATGAAACATCAAGAGCTTCATTAGTTCCTGAAACCAGGTACCATGGGTTTTGGCTGGGTTTGAGTCCAGATGAACCCAGCATCTGAGTTCAAGTTCCAATCTGAGATAAACTGTTTCAGAATCTTCCGGGGTCAGGGAAGTCCACAAGCCAACTATTGTTGGAAACAACAGTTCTTGTTTCAAAAAATCTTGGCTCTCTGTGCCCCAGTGCCAAGCAGAAATACAGAGTTATGGAGGAGAAAAAAAGAGGAAAGAGTAGCTTTATAACTTTGTCAGGCAAGGGGAAACATAGTGGGCTAATGCCTCAAGAACTGTGCCTTGGACTTGCCTGGGGGCTCAGACAGTGAAGAATCTGCCTGGAGTGCAGGAGACCTGGGTTCGATCCCAGGGTCGGGAAGATCCCCTGGAGAAGGGAATGGCAATCCACTCCAGACTTCTTGCCTGGAGAATCCCATGGACAGAGGAGCCTGGTGGGCTGCAAACCCAAGAGTCACAAGAGTCTGACACGACTAAGTGACTAACAGTATTAGCTGTCTGTGGTGAGTAGGGAAAGGTTTTATGGTCAGGCAGGAATATGTGATAAGGCTCAAGGCAGTAACTGTCTTAGATTCTTTCTTCTGCAGTTTCAAAAAGGTGGGGTTTGCTGACAAGATTAGGGTGTGTGCAGGGTCCCAGGTGCTCCTCTCCTAATCTCAATGAACCTCTGCCTCAGGTGGTTTCCTTGCTGCTTCCCCTTTGATGAGCAACTGTGCTGCCCTTTGAAACTCAGAAGGTCATGGAGGCCAGATTCCTGCTCAGGAGGAATGGGGGACAAAAAGGCCTCCGTGCCCTGGAGTCCCCGGGGCCCTGCGAGGCATCACTGTTACCTTGGCCACAGCTCCACTTAGTCGCACCTCCCTGAAGCTGCATTTAGCAGGGATTGAGGGTTGAGCCTCTGCAAACCTCAATTCAAATCAGAGTCCAAACCTCCTGACTGGTGAGCAAACTGCTTTAATACTAACAGTGGGGGAAGAAAAAAATGAGTTTAAAATAATCCTTTTAGAGACACAAGATGCACTGACTTGACCTTTTATTCAGATTCTTTTCTTTCCAATAATAGTGATTTCAGGTCAACATCTCTTTCCATTTGGTTAATTCCATTAGGGCCATGCCAAAAGAGAGGTTCCATCTGTGGCTTTGAAACCCAAATGGGATGAAGAAAAATCATTGACATGGTCAAAATTTCAGTTATGCTAACCAGATTAAAGACTTTCTGCGGAATTAAAGAAAAATTTGACACATAGATTATTCGAGACTAATCATTTAAGCACATAGGGAAATCTTCCATGAAGTGGTATATTGCCAAGCTCTCTTAGTACTGACATGTCAGCGGGAGAGATCAGTTTTAAACCAGTATTCGGTTGGCCAAAAGGTTCATTCCAGGTTTTCTGTGTAACACTGATGGAAAAACCTGAATAAACTTCTTGGCCAACCCAATATAAAACAGCAGACATCACTTTGCCAACAAAGGTTGATATAGTCAAAGCTATGGTTTTCCCAGTAGTCATATACAGATGTGAGAGTTGGACCATAAAGAAGGCTGAGCACCAAAGAATTGATGCTTTTGAACTGTGATGCTGGAGAAGATTCTTGAGAGTCCCTTGGGCTGCAAGGAGATCAAACCAGTCAATCCTAAAGGAAAAGTCAACCCTGAATATTCATTGGAAGGACTGATGGTGAAACTGAAGCTCCAGTACTGAAGCACAGTACTCCAGTACTGTGAGGAGCCGACTCATTGGAAAAGACCCTGATGCCGGGAAAGACTGAGGGCAAGTGAAGAAGGAGGAAACAGAGGGTGAGACGGTTAGATAGCATCACTGACTTAGTGGACATGAATTTGAGCCAACTCTGGGAGACAGTGGAGGGTAGAGGAGTCTGGCATTCTGCAGTCTTTGGGGTGGCAGACTCAGATACAACTTAGCAACTGAACAGCAACAATATAAAAATAAGATCCTTTCAGAGAATGACTTAGGAAATGGGGGTGGAAGGGTGGGTAATAGTAGAGAGGTCAGAGAAAGCTGCTCTGAGACGTGATATTTAAGCTGAGATTTCAAAGACAAGAAGGAGACATCTACGTAAGGGTATAGAGTTAGTGTTCCCAACAGAGGGGGCCCCGGTGAGTCAGAGTTCCTGAGGTAGGATTGGGCTTGCTGTCTTAGGGGGAAAGGAGGAGGTTGGAACCATGTTCAAGGCAGAGCGATAGGAGATGAGAATAGTCAGAGAGGACACAGGGCCACAGGAAGAAGTTTCAATTGTGTTGGAAGTCCAGAGAGTACTTTAGACAACCAAACACAGACTTTTCAGCAAAGGTATATGTTTTATTTAGGACTGAAGAATGCACGGAGGTTTCTTCCCCTTCTGGTGCCTCCATGTTGAGTTATGCAAGGATTGGTAAAATCAAATCATATTTACAAAACTGCTTTGAAAATGTTAAAACACTGTACTTTTAAAGATATTGTTATGAAATCGTTTAACACCATTGAAGATCTTATTACTTTATGGAAGTGTTAGTCGCTCAGTCGTGTCTGACTCTTTACAACCCCCATGGACTATAACCTGCCAGACTCCTCTGTCCATGGGGATTATCCAGGCAAGAATACTGGGGTGGGTTGCCAATCCTTCCTCCAGAGGATCTTCCCAACCCAGGGATCGAACCTAGGTCTACCTGCATTGCAGGCCAGTTCTTTACCATCTGAGCCATCAGGGAAACCATTATTTGTGGGAGAAGCCAGTTCTCCCTGTTAGACCCAGCTGGCCGTTCCCTGAGGCCTCTGTCGCTCTTGAGGACTCTGTTGCCATTTTCCATACATCGGGAGGGCTTCAGGGAGGAGGTTTCCCACCATGTAAACCCACAGACAGTGAGGAGAGGATCCTGGTTTGGCTCAGTGCTCTCCTCTGAGTCCACGCGAGCAAAGGTGAAGATGTCCTGAGGCTGTGATTCCCAGAAAGTCCCCACTTCTGGGGCCACATGAGCTAAATGGAAATTATGAAAATATCCAGGGCAAGAAGCTAATAAATAAGAAGTGACAGGCATTGCATATTAGGGGATTATTTGACTCTCCTGCAAGACCCATCATGAAGGCTGAGGGCATCTAATCATTGCCCGGTAATGTGCTGCCTGATGAACTCCTGATACAAAAGGAAGTCTGGTCCTTCGAAAGAATTAACCAGAAGATTTATGTCCTGAGGAGGATCGAGCCCTTTGACGTGGGCCGTTTCTGGAGCTTTCTTTTGTGACCTTTGGTTTCTAAATGTAGTCCTTGGCTGTGATCTCTACAAAAGGTAAAGGAATATGGCCCAGGTTTGTTCCATGGCACCAGGAATAAGGAAGCTAAGATACAGGACGGTGATCCCCATTCATGCTGGCTGTTGTCTGGGCCTGGCCCCCTCCGTGGAAAGCCCTGGCAGGGATGCTGTAATCATGTACTCAATGAAGGCAGACGTCGTTTTGATATCTTTTTACTAAGTAATTCTACCAGTGCTCCCCAAGCCAAAAGTGCAGCACGAATTAATTGAGCAAAAAAAGTGACCTGCATTCAGTTGGCCTTTCTGTCCTTATTAGGATCAGAAAGGACGTTTGGATGCAGATCATTTCAGAGAGAAAAAAAGGGCATATGTTACTTATTGTTTGGGGTGAATGTTTTTAGGATTTAAAAAGGGGATGCCGTGTCCTTAATAACTCTGGCATGCCACACCAATTCTGGTTGGCCTGACAGATTAAACATGAGTGCTCTCCCATTATTCTTGCAGCCTTGGCTTCCCCTCCAGCCTGATATGTATTCCACGCACAGTCAAGCCTCTGAGTTGACATCTTCTTCTAAAATTGTTTGGCTGTAATAAATATAAAACTTTCACCACTGATGTAAAGCATTGCTGGTTGGCATCATTTCCTACCCCCTTTTAATTATTCCTGACACTGTGGAGAAACATCTAATATAAATCTGTAATGTGTGCTGATGACAAACTACACGGTTGAAGGACCATGTAATTTCTCCACAATTAATTAAAGTGCATGGAGATTTTTTTCCCCCCTTCTTCCTTGCTTTCTTTTTTTTTTTTTCCGCTTTCCCCTCGCAGCCAGATGCCACTGAGTGGCTCAAATAACACTGCTGTCAACTGTAAAAAATTAAGATCCAAACCGTAAGAAAGGTACTTAGATAAAGAAACCAGATGCCGGGTTATTTGGATCCCCACATACATCTTGATGTAAGCCGCCATTGTTCAACATCTGTATTTCCACAGCCTTAATTATGTACTTAACTCTGCAAGTCTGTCAGCAGTTGATTTCCACAAGTATCGTCACTTTGGTAAATCTTTATTTAAAAAAAAAAAAGAAAATTGAATGGTGCCAATCAGCCAAGGGATGAGACACACTGGGAACTAGGCGGCCTTGTGCAGAAAGAAGCTGCTGCCTGTTTACACCCCTGACGCAGGCTGGTGTTTATGGGCACGTGTGTGTGGTCACTCAGAGAGTGGGGCTGGGGCTGGGGGGGAACAAACGCTCAGCTACCATTGCCGGCTGATCTGCCACCTGGAATTGATCAAAAGCAAATTAATTTTCATTTTCAATTAGGAATACAATTAAATCCAAAGTGGTGAGGGGGGAAATCGTAATGTTTACATACAGCTCGGGTGGTGGGAGGGCGGAGGAAATGGCAGATGACATGAAATACACGTCTTTGTATCTGGGCGTTTAATTCATTCAAGTGTGAAGGGGGTGGCTTGGGCTGCTGCCGCCGCTGCTGCTACTGCCTTCCACTTCCCCAGAAGCAGCCCCCTCCTTCCCGTGAGCAGAGTTTTCAGGGAAAGGGAAGAGGGACAGCCCATCAGGGGGTAGAGACTGAGCGGTCCCTCCGTGGGGCCCTGCCCTCTTGCTCTGCCGGCTCCTTTTCCCAGGATTCTGCAGTCAAAGAGGTGGATGTTTTCACGAAGCGCTTGAATTCGGAAACAGGAATTTGGCTTTGCAGTCTGCCCCCAGCCCGCCGGCTCCCAGAGTCAGAGCGGTACCTGGCAAACGGATCCCCCGTCTCGGTCTGGCCATCATCAAGAGATATTGAGTGATTGTGTGAAAGCAATCTGGCTGCTGAATGCCTCGTGTCACAGGATCCGAGCTCTTTTCGCTTGACTTTTTCTCTGCATTCAACGGCTGCCTTTTGTTGGAGTAACTGAGTGGGGGCCTGTGGGGCGGACAGGATTCCTCCCGGCTGCCTGGGGAACACTCGGCCCACTGTGTTCATCACCAGGGGTGGTAACTGGGGGGAGCTTTGACCCTGATTGGAAGGCAAGTCAATTATTTGTCAATTATGAGATCTAGAAATCCAGATAGGGGACTCTTGTCAAAGGCTCGGCTCTGGAGCCTGGGGACGGATAAGATAACAGTGGTTTGGTGAACAGGCAGCACATGTTTCTTCCCTGTATCCACCTGTCTGTCTCCCAGGGCGGTCACACTTTGCCTTGTCCTAAGCCTGCTGCTGTGCTGGTGAGGAACTCCCAAATACCCATCTTGGAGATCAGCCTCTTTGAAAAAGTAGAGTGGGTCGGTGATAAATATTTTGTCATATGAATAACAATGGAGATAGCTTCAGATAATAGCTGACATCTTTGTAAAATCCTCCGGGTGATGGATTAAGAGGAAGAGAAGGTTCTGGGTCAAGGCAACAGCTGCTTCTGGTGGAAGATCCTCCAAGGCAGTGTGGTGACCACTAATCCCCAGCGCTCCAGTCCATATTTTCCTTTGTACCACCCCCACCTTCCTGTTCCCAGCGCAAGGGTGTAGGTTTCTGCCCTGCATGGTATTTGTGCTTTTAAAGAAGATTTTATGACTTCTGCTACATTGGAATTCCTCTCTTTACTAGACAGTTGGCATGACCGCAGCCTGAAACCACGATGGAGTTGTTAACACGCTGGGATCAGTTTTTTCCCCTCCTTTAAATCTATTCTTTTATTTTTTTTTTAAGGGGGGGAGGGAACTCCAACATATCAACAGAACTATTAACTTTCTGATTTATTTGCTACAGAGAAGTGGGAAAAAAAAAAGTCAATGCAAAGTGACAGAAACACCAGAACAGACAGGAGGAAAACATTCTACATGCAAGTTTCCATCTGAAATTGCACCACAAGCGGTGGGTTATCTGGAGATAGACATCTTCAATTTCCTGACTGCATAATAGAAATGGGTTTTCTTCTTCCTCTTAAAAAGAAAAAAAGCATGCTGCATAGCGCTGACATAAAGTTTTCTGCGATTTGGGTTCTCCAAACTCCACCTCTCAAGAATAGGCTTCTCTCATCTCTGCCGCTAACAGTTTTCACTGCTTTTTCAAGGGCAGAAGTCAGTGTTGCTAACATGATGAAGGCCAGAAGACATCTTCACAGGAGCCTGGGAGATTAACTCTGCCCACCTGGCAGATATCATGGCATTTAGTAAATAGACAGGTCAGGGCTAGTGGCTCAGCTGGTAAAGAATCTGCCTGCAGTGCAGGAGACCTGGGTTCGATCCCCGGATTGGGAAGATACCCTAGAGGAGGGAGCAGCTACCCACTCCAGCATTCTAGCCTGGAGAATTCCATGGACTTGAAAAGAGTCGGACACGACTGAGCAACTTTCACTTCCACCATTCAGCGAAACAGCAGTGAGAAAATCAATCTGGATTGGTGACCTAATAGCTGCATCTCGCTCGCTGTCTCTCTTTTTAAAAATTTTGACTGTTATGGGTCTTCATAGTGGCATGCGAGTTCAATAGTTGCAGCGTGTAGGATCTTAGCTCCCCAACCAGGGATTGAACCCAGGCCCCCTGCATTGCGAGGCAGATTCTTAACCACTGGACCACAGGCAGTTCCCTAATAGGTGCATCTCTTGCACACATTATCACTTAGCAAGTGTCTTAGGGTTAGAAGTTTCTAACCCTAAGGATTTGAGACTTTGGTTGGAGGCAGTTCAGGACAGTATGGACATTTGTCCCAGCTGAGGTGGGCTAGACTCTGCAGGTAGCTGACCCACCCTCCTCAAAAACTGGCCCAAGTGATGTGTGGTCTTCAGATGCACACGTCTTCCTCAAATGCACTATATTTTCCTCACCCCTAAGTTTCTGATGACCCATTTCTGAGATGTGAAATTCTTGGCACTGGTGCATAGCTTATATCACTTTTACACTTCAAAATGCCCCATGATCTCAAAAGCAGTCCTCGTTTTTCAGTCACTCTGTATATCGATACTTCATTTTATTTCATGGAATGTTTTAAAATTATATTTAAAAGGCAGCCTCTTTCGTCTCATGTGCCCTTCCTTGGCTGGGAAACAAAGGCAGTCTCTTAAGAGGTGTTTTATATTTTATGACTATGGAGAGAGAGCATAGTTCTTTAATAGGTATATGTGGAAGAGAGTTCCACGTTATAGGTTTTCAGAGGTTAAAAATTCTGGAACAAGGCCGTTTGATAACATCTTTGAAGGACAGAGGAGCAGATAGAAACCATAGAGGTCTAGATGCCAGCACAGCACACTCCCAGAACCTGGGGACAACAGGAGCTTTTCTGAGATCATATTATTCTCACCAATAAGAGCATCCTGCCTCGACCACGGGTGAGGGCTGTGCAGGATGGATCATGCTCATCTTATGCTTCATGGTTATGGGCATGTAATATGTTCTTCATTGAGCCGGGCAATTGACGGAGACGCCAGTGCATTTAAGACTCGAGTCTACTGGAAATGAGACTTGCATTCTTGCCAGAAATGGATGCTTTTCTGTGTCCGCCACTATCACACATCTTGATATTTTTTGTAATCCTGACTCTTAAAACAATAATATCAAACAACTCCAGGGGAAAAAAAAGTTAAATATTTCCATATGAAGAGCTGATTAAATTTGTATGGTTTTCTTTTCAGTAAAAATTGATACGTGATGAAACGCAGTGCAGCTGGATGGCTGGTTGGAGCTGATATTCCCACATCCTCTGATCTCTCGAAGGGTGGGTGCCCAGTGACCCGCTGTGCTGTACCTGGGTTCTGAAATGCTCATTTGCAGGGCACCTGGACCGCAGAATGCATGCTCTAAACAGAGTCAACAGTCAGCTGGCTCAGGTCTCTCCTCTTAAGTCATTTGGTTATCCCCTGAACTTTCTCTCGGCAGCAGGCGGAGTCCATGGGAAGTATTGTAGTTGACAGTGGGCAGGTGACACTCTATCAGGATCTTTAAAGTTGGAACTGGGGCAGAAGCCTGGCTGGGATATGTGGGAAGGTGGTGGCAAAGATGATTTATTGACTCATGTGTTTGAAAAGGGGCTTCTCCAGTGGTTCAGTGGTACAGAATCTGCCTGCTATGCAGGAGACATGGGTTCAGTCCCTGGGTCGGGAAGATCCCCCGGAGGAGGGCATGGCAACCCAATCCAGTATCCTTGCCTGGAGAACCCCCTTTGATAGAGGAGTCTGGTGGACTCCAGTCCATAGGGTTGCAAAGAGTCAAACCCAACTGAAGCGACATAGCACATACGCACGTGTTTGAAAAGGTCAAGGATATCTGACTTTAGTACAGTATGACCTTGAGTTCGGGTAAGGTGGCCGTGACCCACATTCTTCTGCTCCATGTGCTACTCCCTCCCAACAGTGGTGGTCCCACTGTCAGCCAGACTTTCTTCCCTTGCTCACAAGATGTTGACCAGTTGCTCTTGATGCTCTTTCCTTCCATGTTTATATCCCATGGTGTTCCCAGCACAGGTGCTCCTTTGCCTTGATGGAAGCTAGGGGAGCAGGGTGATGCCAGGGCTGGGGTTGGCTGCACTCGACGGCCTGGGGCCCAGAGTCTGGAATGAAGAGCTTTCGTGGAGGACAGCTTGGATAAGGTCACAGCCTTAGTTGGTGACCAAAGCAAGAGTGTCCTGGGAGACTTCCTTGGATAGTGAAATCCACTGGTTGAGACTCTGCCTTGCAATGCAGGGGACATGGGGTCAATCCCTGGTCCAGGAAGATTTCACAGACCATGGGGCAGCTAAGACCTCTCGCTGCAACTGCTGAGCCCAGGAGCTCTGGAGCCCAAGCTCTACAACTAGAGAGAAGCCTGCCTGCCACGATGAAGAGGCTGCATTCAGTAACACGATGCAGCCAAAAATAAATACAGATTGAAACCAAACCAAAAAAACCACAAAAAACCAAGACTATACCAAAGGCCATTCCACCAAAACATTAAGACAGGAAAGTAGACCTCTTTGATCAGGAAACTTGGTGTCACAGGTTAGTCACTTTCACTGCTTCTCTTTCCATTCCCTTTAAAATATGGATAATAAGAGGGAGGGGCTGCTCAGTTATTCCTGCGGATGTCCAGGCTTGGCTTCCTATTTTCCCAGTGTTCTGGGTGGGTGGGTGTCTTTCTGCTGCTGCTCGCAGTGGCCCCAGGTGACAGCAGTGTATTTTTGTTCAGCAGACTTAAAGGAGATGAAACCATCCTGCCATGTCTGTGCTTAAAAACCACGTCCATCTGGCGACCTCTGCGGATAGGAAGTTGTCAAAGTCAGGGACCCCTCTAGGCTTTGGCCAGCTTTGACCCTTGCTCATCACACATCCTTAGGACTCTCTCCTTGACCTCTAGGATAGAAAAGCACACGTTTGGTCTTTATTCTCCCTGTTCCCCTCTCTAGCCACCCTCATTTTCCTCCTCCTCAAGGCTTTCAAAGATCATCTCCTGCTGGGCCACTGCTCACAGTTCCCTTGGTCTGCTGGTCTTGCCATGAGAAGCAGAAGTACCTTGACCCACCTCCGATGGTGGTGACTTTCGGTGAGGTCAGGCACTGGGAAAATGGGTAGCAGATATTTACAGTGGCTCTCTTTGCGTAACTCCTCAGTCAGGGATGGCAAAGGTCCCCCAACTCAAGGACTTCAGTGTTTGTGATTAGAGAGAAAGACAGATTTGACTCTCAGCGTTGGCGAGGCTCCAGGGAGTGTCGTGTGTGCCACTGAGCTGTTAGCAGTCTCTATTTGTCAAACGGGGTGTTTACCGTGGGCTCCTTTCCACCCTCCCCACTGCCCCCCCCACCACAGTACCAGGAACCTGTCTACAAACAAAGCATTTACCCTCTGAGGATTTCTTTCTAATTAAAATTTTACATATACCCAATAAACAAGGGCACGTTTGAAATGGAAATTTGTCATTTTCGTAGGCAACTGAGATCAGCCCCACCTACCTTGAGACCAGGGTTTCTCCTTCAGCGCAAAGCTGCAGCTGGCTTCCCTTTAGTCTTGGGCGGCTCACACTCCCTCTGTTCTTAAATCCTGGTGTGGGTTCTTCTTGGGTTTTGTTTTGTTTTGTTTTTTCCTTGAACACTTTCTGCAGTTTAGTTATTTGTTGTAATTATCAAGTTCATTTTTCTCTAATAGATGTGATTAAGTATATTTAGCACTGTGTAATGAGTTTTCTGCCTGGTTGCATCTTAGCTAATAAGGAATTCCTCAGCGGCCATCTCTTGACAGCTGCTGCGAATCCCAGGTCTGTGCAGCCACAAGAGACCCCTTCCATGAACTGCTAGCATTAAAGAAATTAACTCCATTACACTCACCATAAAATTGAGGCTGAAATTTGATTACTCATAGACCCTCAATTCAACTAGAAACTGTAGAAATGGGGTGGGGCCAGTAGGGAGGAAGGTGAGTGAACGTGAAACACTAGTGTTCACTTTTCCATCAGTGTGTGTGTTCAGACGCTTCCAACCGTACCTCTGATTTGATACCTGAGCAGGACCAGAGAGCAGTGCCAAGCTGATGACTTCATAGCCTTGTTCTTTGGTGGTTATAAGAGACCGGAAGTTTTTGTTTCTGCCGTGATGGTGGTACCTTATTTTTCATGTTTCTGCCTTCCCTGAGCTAAGAAAACCTGTTGGTGTGTTTTTGGCCATTGGAACTACTTGCCATTGTCACAGGCAGTCCAGATTTGTCAGGCGAAAGTGCTGAGGGCAATTAGTTATTGGTGACTGGCTGCTATGATGTATAGTTGCCTAGCAACGGTCTCTGAATTAAGTCTCTGGAAAGGGGCATACAGGAAGAGACAAGACAGGAAGATGAAATAGGTACCATTTCGATGGGTAGGTGAGTCAGTAATGAAAAAAGAGTAAAAGGTATTTGTAATCATAGAAACGGCTGAGTGGAAAATTGGGGCTACGGGAGAGAAAAGACAGGACTTAGTTCCTCCCTTGCTAAATAAAATAAGAGTAAGCAGCAGTTGAACCAACCCCATTAATACAAAAGCTCATCTTCTTTCTTTGACATTTTGTGATTCCAATGCACGCAGAACTCAGGAAGCGCTCTTTATCCCAAGTGCAGCGTGAAAATTCACGGAAGGGAGAGAAGAAGACTCGAGTCATGCCTGATTCTTGAAATCTTGAGGACAAGCTTAATTCATACCGACTTTAGTTCATACCAACGAACTGGGGTTAACTGGGGGACAGGGTCCAGTTTTGATTCAGTCCTGCTGCGGTACCAGGTGGAATTGGTACTCTGGGATACAGATGTTCCATCTTGATTCGTGTGAAGTCAGGAAGTATCTTGAAGAAGCCGAGAACAGCGTATCCATTTCATTAGAGTCAGCTGAGTTTAGACACGCGGCAGACTTAAGCCATCACCCTGAACTCCCTGATTTCTTTAGTGAGGTGGTTTAGCCTCTAGAAGGCCAGATGAGCCAAAGAAAGTAGAGAAGCAGACTATGGCCTTGATCCAGATATGGAGGCTTGTTAAGGGGCTGCCTTATCTACATGAGGAGCTACATCTGGAGGTCTGCAAAGGTCCGGGGCTCATTACCACTGGTAAAAACTGTTTTGCAATTAGTGTTGAAACACTGAGATAAAGAAAGGATATATAGGAATTAAAAGCAGATAATGTAAACACTAACAAAGAGTCTTAATCCCCTCAAATGAGTGTTTTGCATGTTTACCTCTGATTGGAATTCTTAATAATATCGAGTGCGTTGCAATTCAATAAAGATTCCCCAGGAAGAAAGAAGTCAATCCTTGGATTACAAAACAAAACAAGAAAAACAGAATCCACCCCCCCCCCCAAAAAAAGAAAACTTACACTCACTGCCTTTCCATTACTTGAAAAATAAAAAAGAACATTTTAAATAGTAAATACATGACACAAGGTTTTGTCTGGGTTTAGTCGGGTTCAGATCACTTACAGGCACAATGGAATCCCCCATTATGTAGTGATTAGAAGGGCATCTTTCAAGCTTGGAAAGCAGATTTTCTATCTCCACCTATGACTTGTTTTCTCTCTGAAGAGTGAAGGTGTTTTGATAAAAAGTTATTATCGTGCAGTTGAGCAAGTCTTTGCCCTCCTGGCCTGAAGTTCCTCGCTGGAGAGAGGAAGTTGATAACCATCTCTGATTCTTGCCTGCTACCTATTAAAGGCTCATCCTCACTTACAATCCAATACTGTATTTTCAGGACACTGTATAATTATTTGAGAATAAACCAAAATGATGACTAGGGCATAATAATAGCATGTATAGTAACACAGTCTGTCTAACGGCCTATGGTTCCAGTTTAAATATCTTAAGCTAAGGGTGCCCTGTGCTCCTACATTCCTACCCCCACTCCCATCACTTTTCCGTATGTAATATTCACATTCTAGTTTCTTAACACCCAGCTTCCCTCCTGGACTGTAAACTCTGTGAGGGCAGGAGACATACCTTGCTCTCCACTGACTGCTGTAGCCCTAGCACCCGGCACAGGGTCTCGTACATAGAAGGAACTCAATAGCTGTTGATTGAATTCTTTGTTTTCTTAGAATCCAGCAGTGGTAACTGACCTCCAGGATGGCCCCGCATGATCCCCAGCTTCCAGAATTCACAGCCTAGTGAAATCCTCTGTCTTTCAGTGAGGGCTAAACTTGGTGACTTGCTTCTGACAAACAGAATAAGGGGGGAGACTAGGTCATAAAGGGCATCATGGTAACTCTCAAAGTCTTTCTGTCTGGACCACTCATTCTGGGGGAAGCCAGCTGCCATGCTGTGAGCAGCCTTCTGGAGAAGCCCTCATGGTAAGGAACTGAGGCCTCCAGCCAGCAGCCGTGGCAGTGAGCTTCCAAGTGTACCTTCTAGCCCACATCAAGCCTCAGGTGCCTGCAGCACCCGCTGTCACGTCCTCGTGAGAGACCCTGAACCAAATGTCTGACCTACGGAAACACTGAGATACTCACGCGTGCCGTTTTAGGCCCCTGATGTGGCAGGTAATTCGTTACACAGCAGTAGATAATGGATATACTAGTCAGTTGCCATAGGCATCACTTTATTCACTTTTTCATTCAGTGAGTCCTTGTTGAATGCCAGCTCTGCCAGGGACTGTGTGGGAACACCAGGACAAATAAGGCAAGGGCCCTGCCATCAAGGACTTAGAGTCTAGGAGAGGGAGATGGCGGTGTAAGCAGGGAGCCCTGAAGCACTGCCCGTAGAGGTGCAGTGGACAAAGGAGGAAGCTGGAACGGGGTGGGGTGGGAGGGTCCCTCAGACCGGCACAGTGGCCTCTCATATACACACAAGTACCTCACGGGAGACACTGTTTCCCAGTTGTAACTTAGCTTAGCTTTTAACAGCCTCAGCAAACTTTGTTCTGCGTCCATCCACATAGCATTGAGTCATCGGAGAGCGAGTCTGCCACTGCAGAAGAAACGTCCTAAGTTCTTGGCCCTGGACTGTGAGCATCCCATGCTGAACTTGACTCCTTTTGAATGGTTCTTCTCAGTCTGTCCGTTTTCTTTCTCCTCCCTTGATCTCTCTGTCACTAACACTCTGTTATCCAGGAGCCTTTTGATTAGAAACAAATGGTTTGATTATTTTTAAAAGAACAAAAAACCATGAGACTGTTTGAATGCTTTGTATGTTTGCTGGCCATAGAAACACTTGTTTCACTGTGGCTGGAGGCTGAACACGATAGGAGGAAGAGGGCCCACCAATAGAATAGGCCCACCAATGGAATGCTTCTAGAAAATGATGAGAAGATAAAGACATCAGCCAATATAGCCCATGTGTGTGTGTGTGTGTATGTGTGTGTGTTCAGTTTCACAGTCGTGTCTGATTCCTTGTCAGACTTGTGGATTGTAGCCCGCCAGGCTCCTCTGTCCATTGAATTTTCCAGGCAAGAGTACTGGAGTGGGTTTCCATCTCCAGGGGATCTTCCTGACCCAGGGATCAAACACACATCTCTTGCTTCGGCAGGCAGATTCTTTACCACTGAGCCACACGTATTTTATTATTTGTTTAGCTGCACTGGTCTTAGTTGTGCCACATGGGATCTGGTTCCCTGACCAGGGATCGAACCCAGGGCCCCTGCATTGGGAGTGCAGTCTTAGTCACTGGACCACCAGGGAAGTCCCGCCCTGATAAATTGATGATCGGTATTAAATTGTAGTGAAAGGAATGCATCTCTGTAGGGACCACCTATGGTGGCCCTTTAGAACAGGGGACTCATTAGTAGACCCATTTCCAGAACCTCATCCTCTAAGCTAAAGCAAGCTTTCCCTGCACAGGGATGGTGTTCTATGGCTGAACAAGGATGGGTGACAGAGAGGGGAGAATTCACTTTGCAATAAAGAAGCAGCTCTGCTGGGCCTGGGTCCTCTACCCTCTAGGGGCTGGGGCTCCGGAACAAGAAGGAAGAGGCACCAGAGAACCACAGTAATACTGTCAAGATGCTCCCAGCTTTAGAGATGACTCCGAGGAGGAAAAGAGCAGACACATTCTTTTTCCTTTTGCCACAGGCCCCAGTGGGAAAGCAATAAGATGCTGATACTGTCCTCTTGCAGGTCTAACTGATTTGATGGGGGGAAGGGAGGCAGCCTAGGAGAGACACCGAGGATTGTTTGGACTCTTCCCACCTCCTGGTCACGAACAGGAGAACGGAGGAGCCATAGGTGGTGTGTAGGAATTTTTTGTTTGGATTCTTTTCCTCCCCTTTAAAAAAAGAAAAAGCGCCTCCTTTGTATGCTGCAGCAGTGTCTGTTTTTTGTTGTGGTGGTTGTTGTTTTAAATAGGAGAACTTGTGAAATGAGACTGCATGAAAGATGGACTTGTTTTATATATGGGATATTGCCTGTCCTTCAGATCTATGTGTCTCGCTTATGGAATGAACCAAAGTAGGAGAGATAAACTAATATTTTGTATAAGCTCAGCCAGACAATACAGATGATAAAGATGTTTCATCTTCTTATGCATGCAGAAAATATGAAAAATCGTAGTTTACACATATTTGCTCAATTCAAGTGTAAAATTGGGCCCCTCGATTGCCCTGGGCCACAGTGGCTGTGTTAAGGAAGCTCGATTTACCTTGCAGCCGAGTGAAAAATGATCAGAATATTAGACTCATCTAGCCCACATTAAGGAGCCATTGCATTTCCCGACAATTTTCTGCTATCTCAATATGAAAACAGAGCAATTTCAACTCATATCAGGTTATGATCGGCAATTACAGTTGCATAATTCACCTAGTCGCCTCTTTGCAGGGCCTTTATTTTCCCTCTTGGTGACATTCCTGAGAAAGTGCCTGATAAAAATGTCATATATCATCCCAGCTTTAGAACTCGTGAGGGGGTAATCTGCTATGCCTTGCTGAGCCCATATTCATCACTGGATTTTTGACTTGGAGGGGTCATGGCACTCATAATTTCCTGTTTGATATTGTCCTCACCAGCTCTGACAAGGGCTGTAAATGCTGGGTTGTAGGCAGCGGTTAAGCCCTGTTCCAATGGGGCTCATCACCAGCAATAACAGTGCATTACCGTGGCTCGTGCTGTAGTTGGCCGTTTCGAAGATAATTAGATTTGATGTCAACATTTCTTTATCACCTGCATCCTTTTGTGCATCTGTGTGTCAAGTTGTTATTTCCGGATTTATTAGCACCCTCAGAGCTCCTCTCTATCTGTCAGCCTGTGGGCTGTTTGTGTTGACAGTTGTAAAGTTAATTACTAGTACTAATGAGCACCGGGCTTTTGGTGGACATGGCGTTTTGGACATTTAAAACTATAATTAGTTTCTTTTTTTTTTTTCCTTGTGTGGTGCTTCAGTACAGGAAAACAGTTAAAAAAAAATACCTTCCATTCCATTTTGACATTCTGTGTGCAGTCAACTTATCTTTTATTCAAAGGCTCCAAAAATTCAGTTCTGTTTATTTTTCAAATAGACTTCTTTTCCATTGTAACTCCATGAATAATTTCTCTTGTTCCTTACTTCTCTTTCAACTTGATCATGTGACCATCTCATCTGCCTTGAGAATTAAGCTAGTGATGGTGAAAGGCTCAGAAAACGTGCTGGGAAAATGTTGACCTCCACCCAATCAGTAGACGGCAAATCTTCCCTGGATAACTCTTCTCTTTTCAAATCTTACTCTGGGTTCAACTGGAAGATTCAGTGACTGGCAAAGACTGGATAAAATTAAAAGAGTAATAGATAGTTCTCCAGGTGACCAGTCCCTAACTAATAGCCAGTATTTATGTCGTATTAATTCTGTGCCCAGGAATCATGGTACAGGGTCCCTAGATTCATCCTTACAACAAACCTAAGAGGGGATTACTAGTATCTCCATCTTACAGATGGGGAAACTGAGGTTGAGAAAGGTTAAACAACTTACCCAGGGTCTCACAAGTAGGAAGTTGTGCTGAGATTTTAATCCAGTCAACGTAGCTTGGAGCCCGTGCTCATAACTAGAACTCTAAAGACACAAAGTACACTTTCACGAAAAATTAGCAGACTCCTGGGGCATGTATTCTAGAACAACGAAAAGCCGTCACTTAGTGAATCAGATGGGCTCATTTGTATTTCACTCCCAGTCATCCAGGGATGCGAGTTTCAGTGTAATGGCAATTATCTATGGCATGTACTTTATGGAGGTATTTTGTCTGGTCTTTTGCAGCAGCAGAGTACCACTCCCTTGCTGCTATTCATATTTACTTTCTATTCATCATTATCTGCCATTTTGCTAAATAACTATCCTTCCCGGACATAAATCATCTATAAAAATACTCTGGCTCAGAGAAAATTTCGCCCTGGCACTGCAATGATGAGATAACTATTTTCATCTCTTGTTGAAGCATTGAGATTTATTGGCTTTCGATGGGCAGCAGACCAGGCATCACTCTCTGCTAAACAGACTCCCACTTGCATTTATTCTTATTGCATTTAGGGATTCAAAATGGAGCGCTGGGAATCCCTCGAGGGTCCATTCCCAGCCTGGGTGGGGTGTTATTACTTTATATTAGATAAGGGAAGGACACACAAAGAAACATGTGGCGATTCGGATGATTTTTTATTTCCGTTTAGCAGTGATGACAGAATGTCATAGTGAAATGACTTCAAAAGTCATTTTTCCCCACTGCCCCGGTTCTGCAGGCCTGTCCCTTGAGGGCTCTTCCATTGTACAGTGTTATTAATTCTGCTAACTTTCAGACTTCATTGCTGACAACAGGCCTCTTGGCTTTCGCAGCCTATTACATTAAATTTCCCATCAAACCATGTCAGCCTCTGAGGTCACAGATTTCGAGAGAAGCTTTAGATATTTTGCCATCTGACTTCACGGGCAGGTGTTTTCTAAATTGCTTTTAGGTTTGTTTTTCCAGTGTCAGAAATCAGATTGAACTTATTTAAAAAAAAAAAAAACAAAAACAAAACTCAAGACAGTGAGCGCTCATCAGGGTAAGAACAAAGCGGAGTGCAAGACACGTCTGAACTGGCGCGTGTGTTTGTGTGTGTGCGCACACCCCTGCCTTGCACTTGTATTCCAGTTGACCTTCCAATAGACTATCATCCCTGACTCCACCTGGTGAGTAGAATGTCTTGTTGACTATTTTTTTTTTTTCCTGCATCTATTGAAGCCCCCAAATAATAGTGTGATGGCCCTGGTGAGCCGGGCTAGGCTCCGTTGACCTTGCTTTTGGAGGGATCTGTGAAACTGTGGGGTGGGGTCACTGGGCAGGCCGGTGAAAGGATTGTGGGCCTGGTTTGACACTAGCATGGCTTAATGTAGAATCTTCGAGCAGGTTCCCAGTGGCAATAAAAACTCGCGTGTTCCCCTTCCTGTGTTAATTTCAGCACACTGTTGTGGGATTAAAATAAAGGAAAGGCAGAAACCTTCCTTCCAACTAACATGGCCACAGGCACCACGTTGCTGTCAAAATTACATTCCGAAGGAAGCGTGGGGAGGAAGATGGAGCCGGGGCGCCCGTCTCAAAACAGAAAAGAAATGAGATGTTATTTTTGAAGCAGTCAGCTCCCGAAAATGATTACAAATCATTTGGCAAATCCAACGTGCCCTCCAAGTCCTTATTTATTATTAGTTCCAGTTAATATCTCTGCTCTAAAAAAACAACAACACTCGGGCCTCGGCTTGCTGGCCGTGGCCGTTCAGATTTACAGGCTTGGCGGGGAGCAGCCTTGAGGTTCCCTCACTGCGTGCTGTATGTGGGCTGGGGAGGTGACAGGCCAAGTGACAGGTCTTGGGGGCTGGCAAGGAGGGGGGTCGTCCACTCTCGGGCCCCCGCAATGCTAGATGTTCATCACTCAGATGTCCCACCTCCGCGCGGGTGACAAGAGCCTGGGTGCCTTGCGGGCAGGGGTGAATGCCGGCCCCGCCTCCTTTTTCTCTCTGATTTTTAGGGACCACACATCTCCCCTAGACCCATCCTTAGCTCTCTGTCCACGCAGGAGGAGGTGGCGGAACCAGGCTCGGGCTGGAGAAAGGATGTGAGTGAGATGAGGCAGTGTCGCCGC
Source organism: Muntiacus reevesi (assembly GCF_963930625.1). NCBI lineage: Eukaryota > Metazoa > Chordata > Mammalia > Artiodactyla > Cervidae > Muntiacus > Muntiacus reevesi. The sequence continues at coordinate 235,412,756 of NC_089250.1, forward strand.
GCTTCCCCTGCCGGCAGCCGTAAGGAGAGAGAATCATTTGTGGCACTCTGGGGACAGTTTTGTCACCCTGACAGTAATGCTGTTATGCGCTGGCTTGACACACAGGATGAATCCATAAAGACAGATAAGTAACTGTGAAAGTGGCTGGGGATCAGGCTGAGTGCCACTGCTCACCTGCAGTGACAAATAGAGAGTCATGAAGGATTGGAAATCCTGCCCAACACGGAGATCTGTCAGCAAAGAGACGGACGGCAGCCCGGTGACGCCGGCGGCCGGAGTGACGCGTGCGCACGCGTGCCCCGGCGGGGGGCGTCCGGGGGTCGGCTTCAGAGCCTCTCTGGGGAGGGTGGAGGCTTTTCCCAGAGGGGTGTGTGTTGGGGCAGATGGTGGCGGTGGGGGTGGGCAGGAGAGGATTTCAATGCGCTCTCCCTGTCCTTTTCTTGGTGAAATGAAACTCTGGGTGTTGTGTCTTTTTATTGGTTAAGTTCAGGCCTATTTGGTTAAGAAGGCTGTGTTTCATTTCCATTTTCTTTCCCTCGGATTTTTTTCATACCAATAGGGGTCCCCATCTGCAAATCAAATGAATCCACGTCTTGATAGTTAGCAAAATATGACTGCTAAGCCACCGATGTCAGGGGCACCAGGCAAAGGGCAGGAGGTAGCCTGGGAGGCGCAGAGGGGCTGCTTAAATTTATCTTTTATGCTGGAGAGGCTTGTTATTTCTGGCTAAGAATCTGCTTTTCTTCACTGAAAGAGATTCAGAGGGAATCACTGCGGGGGGAAAAAAAAACAGGCTGTATGCTGGACCTGCTGTTCCCCAGTTGGGCTGGAGATGCAAACAGAACTCTGTGGTCAGGTCCTGAAATCCATTGTGTTACCGTGTGGGATATGCCATCTTTGTTTTAATTATTCTTGAGGTCGTTAAAGCCTGGCTGTGTGTCCTGTCATCTTCTTGGAAAGTTATGAAAAAAATTTGAGGTGACAATTAAACATACCCGATAAGAGTGAAGATCTCCTTGGCTCCCCATCAGGGATCGGGGCAAAAGCCATTTAGAGCTCTTCTTTTACCTAGAAGGACTGTTTGACCCCATGGATGAGTGTAACCACATTGGGGATCCAAGGATTTCAGACAGGGTGGGCCCTGAGTCTTATGTGCATATTAGCAGGACGGCAAAAGGAAAGCAAACCCATAATCAAGAATCTGTTTTCTGTATCACTGGTGTTGATGTTTGTAAGTGGCATATGGAGGCTCATCTAGCAAACCCTTGTTCTGTAATGTCATCATTTTTAAAGAAAAGAATTACCATAATATGTTCTCCCCCTCCTCCAAATGAGTCCTCTTGACCTGTTCCACTGCTATCATTTTGCCACTTACCTTTATCATTGGTAAAATCTCTTCAGTCATGTCCAGCTCTGTGCCACCCTATGGACCGTATCCCTCCAGGCTCCTCTGTCCATGGGATTCTCCAGGCAAACATACTGGAGTGGGTTGCCATGCCCTCCTCCAGGGGATCTTTCCGACCCAGGGATTGAATCCGCTTCTTCTTCTTTTTTTTTTTTTTTAATCCACTTCTGTTATGTCTCCTGCATTGGCAGGCAGATTCTTTACCACTGGTGCCACCTGGGAAGCCCTGAAAATGTCCTTGATTTATGTCAGTTGTGCCTACTCTGCTAATTTTACTTCTGGGAGCTTAATCTAGAGCACCTTGTGTTTCTGAAAGGCTTGTTTCCTCAAAACTGGTTACATATAGCTTAAACTATTACTAATGCTGCTGTTACTTTGATTGCTACCACTTCTATTTGAGCTATATATATTTAAACATTTATTCTCCTCTCTCAGCAGACCCTTGCAATGAGATTTTTCTTTAGAAAACCCTGGGGCCTATTTGTTGGTTTTAAGATTCTTTTAGTTTATAATTTGGGGAGGCTAAGATTGTTTTAAAGCCATTCAACGATAATGAAAACAGGTTTTTTTGGGTTTGTTTTTTTTTTTTGACCCCAGGTTCTCAGTTTGACATGTTTTGACCCTATCATTCTAGCCTTGATTTAAATTCTGAATTTCCAGAAGCCTTATTAAAGATGTCAATTTGTGCCCCCAGAATGGTAAATGTTCCTGTGAACTTTGACTCCTAAAGGAAACTCGATTTTAAAAGAATAAAAGATTTTCCTGATAAATATGTTCCTCATTTTGGGCTAATACTTTCAGTCTGAAGGCTGGAATGGGGAAGGGCCAGCCTGTTCCCTGACCCCACTCACTCCCTGTTTCTGTGATGCAGTGCTCTTTTACAACCCAGGGCATTCGATTTTTATTTTGCCAGGATCCCTTTTGTAATGGGATGGAAATCTCCCAGTGCACACCTGATTACATAGGCCTGTCTCTGAATTTAAAAAGAGGGTGGACCACTTACCATCATGGAGTTACAGGTGAGCCTGCCAGGTACCTGGAACTCCGGAGCCTAAAGGGAACTCTTGGCTTATTTTGTTCATTTGAGACCAAGGTCACGCTACTTCTTGGGGCCTTGGTGATGCAATGCAAGCCAGGGGCTTTTCCCAGCTACAGATCTCCTTACTCTGATATGCACAGATTCTTCTGGAAGTCATCCAGCTCCTACCCGCCTCTTCTCATTGGACGGCCACAGTGGCCACTGTCAGGGGGCCCTGAGGCCAGGGACAGCTGAGTTGTGCTAATGTTTGTCGTAGTTACCCTTTCTCTTCTCCATCTATTTGCTGCTCTTCTGTGTATATGCCAACTTCATGGCCAGGACACCAATTACCAGAATTTGTCACTAAAAATGCATCAGATGGGGCTTCCCTGGTGGTTCAATGGTAAAGAATCTGCCTGCCAATGCAGGAGACACAGGTTTGATCCTTGGTCTGGGAGGATCCCTCAAGCCTTGGGAACAGCTGAGTCCGGGCGTCACAACTTCTGAGCCTGTGCTCTGGAGCCCGGGAGCCGCAACTACTGAAGCCCATGTGCCCTAGAACCCACGCTCCGCAACAAGAGATGCCACCTCATTGAGAAGCCTATGCACCGCAACTAGAGAGTAGCCCCTGCCGTCCGCAAGTAGAGAAAAAGCCCATGCAGCAGTGAAGACCCAGCACAGCCAGTAATAGGTAAACAATTTAAAAAATGTATCAGATGATGCGCACGTCCTCAGTTTTAGCTCCATACCCAAATTCTCAATGAGAATGCTTTGGGAGACAAGTTTCTTTTGGAGAGTTTAACCTACCTTATCACTGGCCCTCCCTGTGTTCACCTAGTCACTGCTCACAGAGATAATTCCACCTGTACTACCTTCCCAGGAATCGAAAAGCATTTTTCAGTATTAAGATTTTTTTTAACTTGTTTTTAAAAGATATTTATTTAGTTATTTCTCTGACTGTGCTGGGCCTCAGTTACATCACACGGGATCTTTTGTTGTGGTGCACAGGCTCAGTAGTTGTGGCTTGTGGGCTTAGTTGCCCGTGGCATGTGGGATCTTAGTTCCCCGACCAGGGATCGAACCCAAGTCCCCTGCTTTGCAAGGCGGATTCTTTTCTCTCTCTCTCTCGTTTTTAAATTGGACGGTAATTGCTTTACAATATTGTGTTGGCCTCTGCCATACATCAACATGAATCAGCCACAGTGTACACACGTCCTCTGCCTCCTAAGCTCCCCTCCCATCTCCCACCCCATTGCGCCCCGCTAGGTAGTCACAGAGCACCTCAAGGTGGATCCTTAACTGCTAGACCACCAGGGAAGTTCCAAGATGCAATTTTTCAAAATTGATGTGCCCGGCCCATTTTTGTATCGTGCCCACCAACACTTGACGTTGCCTCAGCCTCCTCACATCCTCTTCACCAATCCGCTTCCGGTCTGAGTGATTGTGAGGGACACTGGTGTCTTTGGGACCCTTGGGCCAGCAGCACCTTTGGAGATTCTCAAGAGGAGACTTGGCTTCAAATACGAGCACAGCAGAGCTCTTCAGGGTTGACTGTCCACTTTGCACACACTATTATTTTTTTGATCCTCTTAACGTGGTGAGGTGACTAGGCAGATACCATTGGCCCTGCTTTATTACTGGAAAACTTGGAGATGGAGAGGTCCCATTACCAAGTGGCTGGGCTGAATTTCCTGTCCCAGGAGATTTGTGGGCAGTGTTTCCCAGAGTCCTTAGAGCAGTCCTTGCCATAGGTGGGACAGGTGATGACGACCCACTTTGCAGAGGGGAAGCCCGAAGCTTAGGGAGGCTGACTAGTTCTCTTGGGGACACAGCAGGTGACAGGTGACATAGCTGGGAAACATCCCAGACCTTCCATCTCTTAGACCAACACCCTTTGTATTATAGTGGGATTAACCCCGCAATCAACAAAACCTCAAGAACAAAGCTACCCTTAAGTCTCTGTAGAGCATCACCCTTCAGATGATTCCAAATTCCCTTGTCAGTCAAGCTGCAATTCCCTGTGGGGAGATCTCATGAGAAGAAAGTCTCCTTTGGCCAGCTGTTGAGACCAGAACCAGAGAGGGCTTAGTGGGGTACCCCTCATCTGGGACATGCTCACCAATTCACTGGCATCGGAGATGCTGACGACTGGGACCCAAATTCTGACACTGCTTGCCTTTCGCCCTGAGTATTTGCAAAGGCTGTAATGCAAAGATGGCGTGGATGAATGAAAGAAGAGTGTCAGGTATTGCTGAGGAAAGGTGTCCCTGGCAGGGGGACAGATTGCAGACGCAGCCATCCCTCAGAGCAGACACTGGAGGCAGGAGAGAGGGAGGTAGCTGTGGAAGGCTCCCATCCCTGAAGCCCAGGCTAGGATCTTGAATCACAGGGGAAGCTACAACAAGGCCAAGTGTGCTGCCTTGCAAAGGTCAGGCTTTAATTACATGCACAGTTAAATGGAAATACTGTAGAGAGGTCACACTCATATTTCTTCAGCCTTCATTAATGTTATTGCTCCATCACTTTCTCTCTCCCTGGGTTTGTAAATGAAAGTTCCTTTAAGTACATTTAAAAGGATTATTTATTTTTAATTGTTTTACCTCTGGAGGGAGAGGTTACCTTTTTTTTTTTTTTTGAGCAGTTAAAAATAAAACTTCACCTATGCCTTTCTTGCTAATTTATTTCAAAGCCTGTGCTTTTTATAGTCTTATCTTACTAATGCTTTTGATTAAAACACAAGCAAAAACCAGCCAACATGAACAGGTTGAATGGCACATCTGTGCAGAAGATAGCAGCTCACTTATTTATGGCTCAAAGAAATGGAGCCTAAATGAAGCTAGCTATTGCTGGAGAGTGGATAAGCGGCCATTATGAATTATCCTTAATTATAGCGATTTCCTAAACTAATAAACCTGCTAAATCTTTATTGCAAAGGTTAGTTTACGCAGTGCATATAAAACCCGCATGTGCTTCGAATCAGACACCAGCTGTCTGACAGTGTGTTCCTATTTCCGTGAGTGTTCACATAAATTTTATGTAGGTTATATTAACAGTCAGTCCATATCACTAGCCACAGATGCCAGGAGACATAAAAATTGCTCTCTAGTGAGCCTAAATATCCCTAGAAGCTAGTTGTGTCTAATGTTCCATGTAGTATTTGTACGTGAAAGCACCAGATTGGAAGGTTATTTACAGATGAATATTTCAATCCAGTTAGTTCATATAGGCCTACTTAGCCTTCTTCGCAGGTTTATTTGTATGCTAAATAATTCACCAAAGGTTCTTGTTTACTTTCTATAGTAGTTTCTATGAAATGCAAACAAGGGAGCCAACTTTAGGTGTTCAAAAGGCTAAGCAGCTCTGTTTAAATGCAGGTCAGAGCAGCCAATGCAGGCTTGCCGCCGGCTGTCACTCAGTTTTACCCATTCTTCATCTTCTTCTCTCTTTTTTTTTTTCTCCTTTCCTCCTCCAGATATGACTGGAGCTTGCTGCTTTCATAGGAATTTTTGGCTTGGCTATCTTTAGTCTAAATTTATCTTTTTCAATACCTGCTATAGGCTGCCTTTGGTTTACACAATTACCCACCTAGCACCAGCGGCAAAGAACGCCTCCTTGGCTTCCCGAAGCTTCCCCATAGTCCTCTGGGCTGACACGAACAGGTCAGTCCTCGGTTGTTGAATGCCCTTGTTTTCTTCCTCTTTTTCCTTTGGCTTTCTTTCTTTTTTTTTCTGTTTCCTTTTTGTCCTCCATGATTTTTTTTTTTTTTTTTTCTGGTACATTTCTAATTCTCAAGATCTGGAAAGACAGCAGGTAGGACCTTTCTCTTTTCCTGGAAAGCCCTGAGCCAGCCCGACCTCTGTCACCCTGAAGGACAGAGGCGCCAAGTCCAGTTCTAAATTAAGTCACCTTCTGCGGCCCTCGGGGTGTATGTTCACCTGGGTGGGAATGGTCGTCATCTTCTGAGGTGGCAGTTACCTGGCCCTGTTGTTCAGATGTTCCCGTGGCTCAGTCTCTATGTGAAAAATACCTCTTTTCTCCCCCTATGTTTTGCAAATGTTTCTGATCCTAAACATTTGCCCCTAAAGAGATTGGAAAATAGCCTCCTTCATTTTCAGCCAGGCACTGCCAAGAAACCGTGAGAGGGTTCAATAGCAGTGCTAACTTTTTATTTAATAATATTGATTTTATCATTTTTACTACTTACAATGGGGATTGGTCTGCTGATAGTTATTTGACCTCCCTTTGTGCATGGCTGTGGAGTGCTTCGTTAAAGCTATCGACATACCTCTCTCTTCCCCCATCCCCTTCCAGCAGCCCATCTCGGCAAATAATATTGAGATGCAGTAACTGTTCCCTGATATTGATCTCAGACCGTGTTCATCACACCCTTCCCAGGGCCAGGCCAAGAGCATCAGCCCCCATTCTGTTAAACCCTTGACTGCTGTAGGCCAAAGTATCATTTCCATCTTCTAAGCGAGAATATCAACCATATATGTTTCAAAAGAAAAAAAATTACCCAGGAAAATGAAAGCGTTTTTTGATCTTGATTAGTTTTTACGAATACATAATTAAACTGATCTTTTCAGTTTTATATTGAGCGTTTTCTGTCTTTTTTTTTTTTTAAGGAATACTAGAAGATCCGTGGGTCTCTGAGCTGGTAGGAGGAACTCTGATTACATTTTAAGCCTCTGGGATTCAGAGTTTGGCACATTCAGTCAGACTCAGGGCCTCTCTGACCTTTGGTTCTCAACCACCTGGGGCTGTTCTGAGCACCTGGACCTAAAAAAAAAAGTTCCATGTTTTGCCTCTATGGAATCAGTTGAGATGACAGCACATTTAAAAGAACCAGGGGTTTCACATTCAAGAAGTGGCCAATTTAATCCGGTGATTATAAACACATCTATCCATAGGAGGGACATGATATAGGTGGATGTGTATATTCAGTGAGAAAAATACCAAACACTGAGCCAATAATCATGGAAATCATAAGTTTTATAGACCCAAAAAAAAAAAAAAAAAAAAAAAAGAGCAGTAGAAAATTTGCACCAAGAGTGATTATATCTAAGTGTTGGGATTATATGTGATTTAAATTTTCTGCTATGGGCATTTCTACATTTTCCAAATTTTCTTTTGGAGTTAGAAAAGGAATCCTACTCAGAAGTGTTATTTTTCAAAATGGAGAGGTTAGTAGGATTGGAACTCCAGGACTTTCCTGTCTCCCACAATGAATACTTTAGTCAAGGGTGAAATGGACTCAGTGACCGTGCTCGTCTCTGCTCCGAGGTTAGCAAGACAGACCTGGCTGTCACTGTGCACTTGCTGGTTTGTATTTTGTGAATCTAATGGGGACCGAGCCAACCTTTGCCTTTGAAATGTAGCGCAAAATGGTTAGAAAGATGGGTTTTGGAGTCAGACAGACCTAGGTTTGATTCTTGGTTCTTTCTCTTGCCAGCCAGGCCTTTGAGTAAGTTAACTTTCTCTGTGCCTCCGTCTTCTCATCTGGAAAATGGACTATTGAGAGGATGCAGTGAGATTCTGTGTGTAAGATCTTCACACAATGCGTGGCTTCTAGTACTCCATCAGTAAACTGTAATTGTCATGAATGGCATCTGTATAGCAATTTCCTTGTCATACCAGAGCCATAATAGAAATTAGCATACTCACAGTCCACAGGATGGTGATTTTTTTTTTTTCCTCCTCAAGCCCAACCAAGACTCAGTGAGATCAACCCAGTGTCTAATATATTTCAGAATTCCAGGACAACTCTGATTTCCTGTAGCACTCTTTGACTGAAGGCAATTCATTTTTTAATGTCTATCTAAATGAAACTTTATGTTTTTGTTAGGATTTTTAAAAATTTAAATTATTATTATGATTTTGTTTATTTGGCTGCTCTGGCTCTTAGTTGTGGCATGCGGGATCTTTAGTTGCATCATGCACAATCTAGTTTCCTGATCAGGGATCAAACCTAGGGCCCCACCCCCCACCCCACATTGAGAGCACGGAGTCTTCACCACTTCCTAGGGCTTCTCTAGTGGCTCAGATGGTAAAGCGTCTGTCTGTAGTGCAGGAGACCCAGGTTCAATCCCTGGGTTGGGAAGATATCTCCTGGAGAAGGAAATGGCAGCCCACTCCAGTACTCTTGCCTGGAAAATCCCATGGATGCAGAAGCCTGGTAGGCTACAGTCCATGGGGTCACACAGAGTCAGACACAGCTGAGTGACTTCACTTACTTCACCACTGGACCACCACAAAGTCCCATCATTAGAGGATTTTTAAAGAAACAAACATTTGTATCAGGAAAAAAGAAAACCTTATAGGTCTTTATTTGTGGTTCTGGAACTGTGATCACCATACTGAGAGTTCTTTAGCATAGAATATACTCCTCCCCCAAACATATGTACACACATGCACACATGTACACATGTGCATGAACACATGTGCACACACGTGTACACAGGCATGCACACACACAAACACACACACCTCCTCTCTGAAGCAAGGATTCTTCCGGAGAAACGCTAGACAAACGTAACTGGAACCCTCAGACTGTCATCTCATTTCTGTCCTAGGGTCAGTTTTGCTATTCCATCTGTATGGTCAGAAACACTTTCTAATACGACGGACAGCAGAGGTTCTTCCCTGCAGGCAGCCATTTTCAGGACTGAAAGCAGAGTATAAAAAAGCGGCTGAATTAGAGACTTGACAGAGTTGCTGGAACCGGCTTAATGAGAGACAGCGAACATTTTGCAGGCTACTGAACTTCTGAAATGTGACAATCCAAGCAAATGAAATCATGGTTCCTCTCATTGTAGTTTAATTGGACTCAAACTTGGCACGAGGGGCTTGCTGAAAGCTGTATTCCAGGAGACAGACAGGAATCGTGCACCAGCGAATTCAGCCTACACCACGCATCATCTTAGGAGCACCCGAGCTCCTCGCGGCTCTCAGGACAGACTCTTGCAGTCAGGAGAGAGAGAACCACGGCGAATGAAAGCAGAGATGATGAGGCGGGCCGAGCCCTGGCCTGCTGAATGGCATACCTGTCACCCCGAGTTACGCACTCGAAATAGCTCAGCCTCGTGGCAGCCCGTACAGGCCAATTTATTTTAAAGAGGCAAAAAGAAGTGAAACAAACTTAGGCCCTCTCTTCTGCCTGTTAGGGTGTCAAGATATCAGTGTCAAGGAGCCCTCTTCACAGAAGGGTGAGGGTGAGCTGAGCATAAACACTAACAAGAGAAGGGCTTAGCACAGGCCTCCTGTGGAGTGGAGCTAAATGGAATCCCAAAAAGCAGAAAATTACCATAGCTGTCAGGAGTGGGACCAGAGTCCTGTCAGGCAACAGTCAAGGGAGTGAAACTATGAGAGGGGAAGGTGCATTTGGAGACACGATGATCTGAAGAATCATACTGTTTGGGGATGTACCTGTCTGGAGTCAGGAGACCCTCAGAAAGCTTAGGGGGGTCTCTCGGCTTCCTCATTTCGTCCCCGTGTCCCCTGAGTTCTCAGGGTTGGAACTGAGTATAGGATCCCAACCTCTTCTGGTCTAACCATCCCGCCTGACCACTCGAGCCCATGTGTCCTGTTTATTAGGGCTTCAAGTTCTCGCCGGTAAGTCTAGGGAGAGTGGACAAATGGGGTGCCGGCATGTAACAGGCCATCCTGGACATTGATTTTTGAAGGTTCATTAGATAAATGCTGACATCAGAGATTGATGTCTCTTTAAACCAGTACCTACTGCAGGGGTGTCTAGGGAATCAAAAATATTGATGTAACATGTTTGAGCAGAAGGCCCACTGGAGACTTCCCCTGCCTAAATGGGATCCATCAATTTAGACTTTCTTTAATTATTCTAATTTGGTGCATCCCATCAGAAGGGGAGTTTGTGTGCAGATCTGGTTTTTATGGAGAAGGCTGCTCCCACTTTAGGGGCCAAGGAGAGCCAACCAGGGTGTATGCGGATCTATTTTTCATTGTTGTTTTGAGCCGCTGTTTAGTAATTAAAATTTTTGATCATAGCCTGATTTTCCCATACAGTGTGGCCGTGAAATTGACAAGGGACTGATTAATGGGCCGACCCTGGGGCCAGGAGGCTACTGGGTTGTTCGCTCGTGGAAGGCATGCCGGCAAAATAAAGTTGATGGTTTTGTTTGTGTTTAACCCTTCACCTTGGCACTATCAATAGATTGAAGACATCATTTGTATCTGCAAGTGTTTCTTTAATTAAGACCTTCTAAAAATCTTTCCTATTGATTCATTCCATTATCCTATTGATTAACTGCAGTGGATCATGTACTCGGTCTTCAGTGGAAGGCAACAGTCTGGGCTGGCTGTCATGACTACAGATGCGGACCACAGGCGGCTAGCATCCAACGCCCAGGGCCGGCAGGAGTGTCTTGCGTTCTAATGAGGCATCGGCAGTGGCTCGGTGGGGCTCGCTGAACACCGTGGAGAAAGCTGGTTGTCTCCTGCTGGAGGGGTGGCCAAGCATAAAGCATTCCTTCTAGTCATTTATAAATGCAGTCGCTTAGCGAGCTAGGGTCTGAGGAGGTGGGTGGGTGGGGGCGGGGGGCAGTGCAGCTCTCAGGCTTGAGAGGAGGATGGGAATGGCAGATTCTGCTCTGCATTTGAAAATTTAAGCTTTGGAACAAAAGCAGTCTCAGAAATCTCGGTGTGAGAGAGGCACAGCTCCGGGAAGAGATATTCGGTCTTCCCCTTGCCCAAGCTGCAGCTCTATGCCCCTCCCCCAATGTTAATCCGCCTCCTCACCAGACTGGCTACTGGTGCCTCAGTGGGTTTCCTGTTTTAGAGGAGCTTCCCCATCTTCAGGGTTCCCTGGTGGTTCAGTGGTAAAGAATTCACCTGCCAGTGCAGGAGGCCCAGGTTCGATCCCTAGTCTGGGTAGACTCCCTGGAGGAGGAAATGGCAACCCACTCTAGTATTCTTGCCTGGAGAATCCCATGGACAGAGGAGCCTGGCAGGCTACAGTCCACAGGGTCACAAAAATCAAACATGACTTAGCAGCAACAACCCATCTTCGTAGTTCAGAAAGAAGAGCTGGCCACTTTTACCTTCTGCCTAGACATGAGTCTAAACCATTCCCTGCTATTAAAAATGAAGAAATCCGCAGCTGAGCTAGTTCTTACACTTTGTGTTTTGAAACATGCCTTAATATTGATGGTCATAATGAATTATCCTAGCTGGAGTTTGAGGACAGAAGGACTTTACAAGGCTGTAGTTTGGAATTCTGTGATATGCAAAATCAAATGAGATAATATGCAAATGAGATAAAGCACTCAGCCCATAGTGAGTGCTCAATCAGTAGACCAATGACTGTTTTTTAATTTTATTTATTTATTACTTATTTTTGACTGTGCTGAGTCTTTGTTGCTATGCAGGCTTTCTCTAGTTGCTGCGAGCAGGGTCTCCCCTTCATTACGGTGGGCAGGCTTCTCATTGCAGTGGCTTCACTTGTTGCAGAGCACAGGCTGTAGGCGTGCTGGCTTTAGTAGTTGTGGTGCACAAGCCTAGTTGCCCCACAACAACTAGGGGAATCTTCCTGGACCAGGGATCGAACCTGCGCCTCCTGCATTGGCAAGTGGACTCCCAACCACTGGACCGCCAGGGAAGTCCACCAATAACTGCTGACCTGCCCAATATTCATTTTTCTTCTTCTCGTACATGTCCTATTCCATTCCTTATGCATTCCTTTCCTCCCCATCCTTCAAATTAGACCAGAACTGACGGCCTTCTCAAGGATCAGGAGGCCTTTCTTCCCAAGTGGAATCCAGCAGAAAAGAAAAAAAAATGCAGAAGCACAGATGCTGGGCAGGAGGCAGATAAAGTTAGAGAAGATAAGAGGATCTCTCTCTGCCCTGACTCTTTAGTTGGCAAATTAATGAATTTTCACTCTCAGAGTGGAAAATCCTGCGACTGTGAAACATCTCACCTCTTAAGCAAGGTCGTAATGGTCATCATCTTCACGGTCAAGCTGGCCCTGGGATTTCAGTAGTGGGTGTGATCCCTAAGTTCATGCCAGGGATTCACAGACCCTGAAAAAAAGAAGTCAGAATGTCCCTGTGTATTTGTGTTTGGGGTTGAGAAAGGTGTGATAATGGCTGAGAGAAGCTCTTCTTCTGAATATGAATATTTAAAATAAAAATTTCCCCATTGACAGAATTTTAAAATCAGAATTAAGTGCACATCCTTGCTGGTTTGTGTTTCTCCTGTGGACTGTTAGGACAGCCAGTTGTTTGTGCTAAACCAAATGCTCAGTTTCCCTTGGCACCAAATGTCATGTTTCGGGTGTCCTGCGTTCTGTCCAGCACGTTAACATTGTAAAATGAACAAACTATGGGGCCTGACCAGCCTAACATCCAGGTCCAGCCTTGTCAACTTTTAAAAATGCCTAATTTCCATATATCTGTAAAGTTTGCCATTGTGTGTATACCCCAGACTCTTTTTCTTCAGAAAAGAAATTTATGTAGATCTAAGTGTATTTTCCATAAGGGAAATTATTTCAAAAATAGGGTAGGGAACATTTAAAAATAAACAGTATTTCTGAGTTTCCTTTTTCCATGAGCATGTTTTAAATAAGCATGTAATCTTCACTTTATTGAATCACTTTTTAAAATTTAAAGATGTATAGATCTGACAAGAGATGTCTCCTATAATCCATCACCTTGAGATAACCACTATGAATATTTTTTAGTGTATTGTCTCCCAATCTTTTTAAAATACATATATACCCATGTATATACTTTTTTAAAGCAAATGAAATATAGTTGGTTTATGATGTTGTGTTAGTTTCAGGTGTATAGCAAAGTGATTCAGTTATATGTGTGCCTGTATATATATATTCTTCTTCAGATTCTTCTCCATTATAGGTTTTTACGAGATATTGAATATAGTTCCCTGTGCTATTTAGCAGGTCCTTGTTGTTATGTATATACTTTTTAAAACAAAATTATCATTTTTTTTCACTTATTATATTATAAGCAGTTTTTCATATCTTTAAATATTCCCTGAAAACATGATTGTTAATAGAAACTAGAATTCCCTTCTATAGTATTAATCCAGTATTAATTTCATTTTTCTCCTGTTGTTGAATACTTAGGTTAATTCCTATTTTTTTTCTGTGTTATATAAAGCACCAGGATAAGTATTCCTGTCTGAAATTTATGTGTGTGTGTATCACCTTAAATTACTAGAAACTGAATTACTGAGTCAAATATGCACATTTTAAGAGTTTCTAATACATGTCACCGAAATATTCTTCCAAAAGGTTGAACTGATTATATAGCTTCCCCCAGTAGTCTGTGAGCATGCCTCTGTGTGTGTGTGTGTGTGTGTGTGTGTGTGTGTGTTTTCATTTTGACAGATTAGGAAAACAGTGTCTCCTTGATTTCATTTACAGTTTTTTGGTTACTAATGAGGTAGAAGTGTTTTCTTCTATTTCAACAGTTAGTTACATGTCTTCTTCTTTATTTTTTTTTAACATGTCTTCTTTTGTAAAATATTTGTCCAGTTCTTTTGCCCATTTTTATTGAAGTGCTTGGCTTTTTCTAATTGATTTGAAGAATTGTTTTCTTTTCAGTTAAAAATTGTGGCTCCTTTTCGTAGATAATCAGATGAGATTGCTATAGACAGTCCAGTTGGATTCTTCATGAAGACATTAAGTTATATTTGGAATGTCTTGATAATGGAAGTGTTATTCATGCACTTCTTAATTTTTAAAAAATGGCTGTTTGCCACTGATAAAAAAGATATATGGGAAAGAATCTGACAGTGTCAATCCAGCTCGAGTTAACTATCCCAGGACACTACCAGCATTTTATTACAGTTGTCAAAAAAAGGAAAAAAACCCAACAATTTTATTGTTTTGATTATTGAGATCCAGCCACAGATCAACTGAGCAATTAAAATCTCTAAATAACGTTCTCTGAATTGTCAAACAAAGGATTCGTTCCCAGTGGAAAGGACTTTTTTGAAAGAAGATAGTTTTCACTGTAATGTCTGTGCCAGTAAATGGTCGCACTAATTGGAGTATACAGAAATATTTTACCAGTTTAACAATGCATGACATCCTAATAAGATTGTGATGACAAGCTTTTCTTTTTATGAAAGGTGATGCTACTGCTTGCTTCTAATATACATGGGCTCATGTGTCTTTTTATGACATGTTATAAATGAAATGTTTAGTAGAAATTAATCTGCCCTAGTCAAATCTTTCCTGTATATGAAATTATGTTTTAAAAGCAGGACAACAGAATCTTGATTTCTGTTGTTTTCACTTAAGTGCTCAGAATATTAATAATATATTTTAAGGCTTCTTGGAATGGGATAGAAAAGGATGACAATTAAATGCATATTAAACTGCTCGTCCCAAATCCCACTCATCTGCTACTAGAATGTGTGAAGCCGGATTCCCCGTCTTGCCCTAGCTCAGAGGGCTGGCTGAGTGCAGGCTTGGGACAGTTAATGACAATCTTCCAAGACAAGCAGGACTTAACATCAATATCCCTCTCCCTGATAATCTATATACTCTGGAGGTGGTGAGCCCTGGCCGGGTTTTGATGATTTTATGATGGCTTGTGTATATTTACAGTGTGTTTAAAATACTCTTTTTAATTATCATTTGAGTGACAAAGCTTAATCTTTCGATCTTTATCTGCACCTCCTGCTGGGGTACGTTTGTTGGGTAACTAAAAAGCGGAAATTTACTAAAGCCCGAGCTTTACGCCAGTAATAAGACTGAGAAGTCAATAGATGATTAACCTGCCTTTCTCCTCTTTATGAGAATAAAGGAATCGCTTTAAAAAATCTTTGAAGGTGGTCGAGGTTTTTCAAAACCGCCTCCTAGAAACATATAACAGCCATGCAGCACTGGGCAACATCTGAATCGCAGAAAGCGAGCATGGATGGAAAAGAATATTTAAAATATCATTTGAATACTGTTCTTCAAGTACATTGATGTAAACCCTCCCATTGAAACTGTCTATATCCTAAGCATTTCATATACACACACATATTTATGAATGTATATGTAGCACATGTATGTATACATTGTGCCATGTATATGTTATATACACACAAATTATCTTGTGGAGTTAGGCAGCCTGTCGGATTGAATATTGATATTTTGTTAGATTTTAGGGGCTAAATAAATACGACATAGTCATAATTCAGCCTATCATAGCTACGTCTTAAAATGTTCCCTTTGTATTATTTCACTTGAAATGAGATGAAAGCCTGGGGTTATTGGTCCTTGGCGCAAATGAGTAAAGACACATATATGTTAATAATGGATGCCAAGAATTTAGAATGAAGTATTGAACCTCTGTCTTGGTTTTCCAGAAAGATGAGACACAACCACTACTCCTTTTGAAAGCTCTTGTTTCTGATAGTAATAGGTCAGAATTTTAAGCAAAAGCAAAGAAAAACAATTCCCAGTAACTGGCCTGTGTGGTTACTGACATGTGTGATTCTCTGATAAAGTTACTGATCGTCATCTTCGGCATATATAAAGGACCTGCAGGCTGCCTAAGCCTCCTCTCAAAGAAATCTTAAAAATCATGGATTGATTTGCAGATTTAGTAGGATATTAAAAGCTGATGTTGTGCCTGAATAAGATAAGCGTTCTATATTAGACTGTCCTGGAGAAAACCCTCATGTGGCTAGGTGATTTTATTGACATCTTGGAACCAAAGACCATAAATTCTGCTATCGGGCAATATACTGTCCTAAGAAATAGACATCATGGATTCCAAAGCTGCCTCTGGGAGCCCAGCAGACGCAGTGTGGAGTCAGATAAAGCATTAAATCCCAGCCCCAGCCCAACATCTGCAGCCTTGTCACCTCTTTCAGCCTGGTTATTGGTAAACTTGGCTGCCATTTGTAACCCATCCATGCCCTTGAGCAGGTTGTCGCTAGCACCACCAGTGAGTCATACCCAAGGCCAAGTGTGCATCCCTAGCGGCCCCCTCTGCACCCCACCCCACGGCTACTCCTATCAAAATGATACTTATCCTGTGGTTGTCACATGGAGATTTAGGCAGCAACAGTGGAATTTGTGCCAAGAGTTCAGCTAAACTTACCAAGGCAGAAAACTTATCAAGTCCCCTTGGTCAGGCAAGTGCTCATTTTTCGAGAAATCATGAAAGGCCCAAAGCATTGTAAGCTGGAAAAAAAGCAGATAACAGGACAGAAGTAGATGAGGGGTTGGGTGTGGGGAGCTGAGTCCGAAGGAAGAGGCCGGCACGGTCTGGAGGCCAGAATGGCAGGCAGTTGCATCAAGGATCCAGATTGAGTGGAAAGGCTCCGACTGAAGTTCTAGGCCAAAAGGTGTTTGGAAACTGGACCAGAATGTCTTAACCATGAAAAATTGAAATCAACTTAAAAGCTGGGCAGTGACATGCCAAGGGTGGGGCAGTGCGAGGGTCCACCCCAGCTCTCCCGCTCAGAACCCTTCCATGCTGGCAGGAAAGGGCTGCATTGTCTATAGAAGGTTGAAAAACAATAACAAAACAGATAAGAGTCTATCTGCCTTTCGTTATCACCATTCTCTGTCAGTTCTAAACAACAGCCATGATGGAATACGCCTTCCTCTCTAAAGAAATCTTGTATTGGTCTAACATCCATCCAATTTCTGAATTACTCCTGAAGTTTACTCATGTATGTACGAACTTCAGATTACCACATTTTAGTAAGACATCCTTTAAAAAACATTGTGTTCAGCATAGACATCCACTCAGAGAGTTTGTGCAGCCGACAGCTGACATCCACTCATTTGTGCAGTCAACAACTGACACATACGTACTCAACTGTACCCATCCATCTCAAGAGTAACTTCATCACTTACACTTCAGTCATTTGGAAGTAACTGAACCTTGCTTCAGGTGTGGTATACATGCTTGCCATATTCCTGCATCTAAACAGAAGATGGGAAATAAACAGTGATCAACGAGACCAGAAAATAATTGGGGTACTTCAACTCCTCCATACCGTGTGACCGCTTGACGTTTTTCTTTTTTGTTTAAAATTTAAAGCTGTGAGACAGCTGATGAATCTCTCTGTGTAATAGTTTTTATTTGGTAAATGAAACTTTTACTTCCCTAGGTAAATTATTTTATTGAATTTGAATCACATTTTGGAGTTAAATATATTCTTTAATTGTTCGTTGATTATTTTAAGTTGAAGACTAAATCAAGGAAAATATTATTACTGATTATAATATGCTAATTATTGAGAAAATTTTATGATATAGAGGCAAGGGGTATGAAAAATGATTTGCTTCAGCTGTCACATATGCTAAGCATGTCCCTGGAGATGGGGTAGTATTTATGAGTATCGAGTGAATTCAGTCCCTGGAGAAGGGGATGGCTACCCACTCCAGTATTCTTGCCTGGAGAATTCCATGGACAGAGGAGCCTAGCAGGCTACAGTCCATGGGGTGGCTAAGAATTGGACACACTGAGTGACTAACGCTACTATAGTGAATTCAGAGCCTGTTGATATAATCAATAATAATAAGGAAACATGCATAGGATGACCAAACCCAAAAAGAACTTGATTTGGACTTTGTGATCTGATATCACCTGATATTCTTTGCATATAAACTGGCCCCCAAAGTGAAGCCAGGAATGCTATCACAGAAGGAGACACATCCATCAGTATACCTAGAGTTCAGTTCAGTGCGGTTTAGTCGCTCAGTCATGTCCGACTCTTTGCGACCCCATGGACTGCGGCATGCCAGGCCTCCCTGTCCATCACCAACTCCCAGAGTTCACCCAAACCCATGTCCATTGTGTCAGTGATGCCATCCAACCATCTCATCCTCTGTTGTCCCCTTCTCCTCCTGCCCCCAATCCCTCCCAGCATCCGGGTCTTTTCCAGTGAGTCAGTTCTTCACATCAGATGACCAAAATATTGGAGTTTCAGCTTCAGCATCAGTCCTTCCAATGAATATTCAGGGCTGATTTCCTTTAGGATGGACTGGTTGGATCTCCTTGAAGTCCAAGGGACTCTCAAGAGTCTTCTCCAACACCACAATTCAAAAGCATCAATTCTTCGGAGCTCAGCTTTCTTTATAGTCCAACTCTTACATCCATACATGACCACTGGAAAAACCATAGCTTTGACTAGATGGACCTTTGTTGGTAAAGTGATGTCTCTGCTTTTTAATATGCTGTCTAGGTTGGTCATAACTTTCCTTCCAAGGAGTAAACATCTTTTAATTTCATGACTGCAATAGCCATCTGCAGTGATTTTGGAGCCCCAAAAAATAAAATCTGCCACTGTTTGCACTGTTTCCCCATCTATTTGCCATGAAGTGATGCGACCAGATGCCATGATCTTAGTTTTCTGAATGTTGAGCTTTAAGTCAACTTTTTCACTCTCCTCTTTCACTTTCATCAAGAGGCTCTTTAGTTCTTCTTCACTTTCTGCCATAAGGGTGGCGTCATCTGCATATCTGAGGTTATTGATATTTCTCCCAGCAATCTTGATTCCAGCTTGTGCTTCATCCAGCCCAGTGTTTATCATGATGTACTCTGCATATAAGTTAAATAATCAGAGTGACAATCTACAGCCTTGATATACTCCTTTCCCAATTTGGAACCAGTCTGTTGTTCCATGTTTAATTCTAACTGTTGCTTCCTGACCTGCATATAGATTTCTCAAGAGGCAGGTCAGGTGGTCTGGCATTCCCATCTCTTTCAGAATTTTCCACAGTTTATTGTGATTCACACAGTCAAAGGCTTTGGCGTAGTCAATAAAGCAGAAATAGATATTTTTCTGGAACTCTCTTGCTTTTTCAGTGATCCAGCGGATGTTGACAGTTTGATCTGTGGTTCCTCTGTCTTTTCTAAAACCAGCTTGAACATCTGGGAGTTCACGGTTCACATACTATTGAAGCCTGGCTTAGAGAATTTTAAGCATTACTTTATTAGCATGTGAGATGAGTGCAATTGTGTAGTAGTTTGAGCATTCTTTGGCATTGCCGTTCTTTGAGATTGAAATAAAAACTGACCCTTTCCAGTTCTGTGGCCACTGCTGAGTTTTCCAAATTTCTGGCTTATTGAGTGCAGCACTTTCACAGCATCATCTTTTAGGGTTTGAAATAGCTCAACTGGAATTCTGTCACCTCCATTAGCTTTGTTTGTAGTGATGCTTCCTGAGGCCCACTTGACTTCACATTCCAGGATGTCTGGCTCTAGGTGAGTGATCACACCATCGTGATTATCTGGGTCATGAAGATCTTTTTTGTACAGTTCTGTGTATTCTTGCCACCTCTTCTTAATATCTTCTGCTTCTGTTAGGTCCATACCACTTCTGTCCTTTATCGAACCCATCTTTGCATGAAATGCTCCCTTGGTATCTCTAATTTTCTTGACGAGATCTCTAGTCTTTCCCATTCTGTTGTTTTCCTCTATTTCTTTGCACTGATCACTGAGGAAGGCTTTCTTATCTCTCCTTACTATTCTTTGGAACTCTGCATTCAGACGGGTTTATCTTTCCTTTTCTCCTTTGCTTTTCACTTCTTTTCTATTCACAGCTATTTGTAAGGGCTCCTTAGACAGCCATTTTGCTTTTTTGCATTTCTTTTTTTTGGAGATGGTTTTGATCCCTGTCTCCTGTACAATGTCACCAACTTCCGTCCATAGTTCTTCAGGCACTCTGTCTATCAGATCTAGTCCCTTAAATCTATTTCTCACTTCTACCGTTTAATCGTTAGGGATTTGATTTAGGTCCTACCTGGATGGTCTAGTGGTTTTTCCTACTTTCTTCAATTTAAGTCTGATTTTGGCAATAAGGAGTTCATCATCTGAGCTACAGTCAGCTCCCAGTCTTGTTTTTGCTGACTGTATAGAGCTTCTTCATCTTTGGTTGCAAAGAACATAATCAGTCTGATTTCAGTGTTGACCATCTGGTGATGTCCGTGTGTAGAGTCTTCTCTTGTGTTGTTGGAAGAGGGTGTTTGCTATGACCAGTGCGTTCTCTTGGCAAAACTCTATTAGCCTTTGCCCTGCTTCATTATGTAGTCCAAGGCCAAATTTTCCTATTACCTAGAGTTAGAGAATAAAAATAAATGAGGAACAGGCTATTTGTTGATGGTCACCCTGGGAAAAGCATGCAGATCCCACCAAGGAACTGTTGTAGAGTGGGGCAACTCAGGAGATGACAAGGAAGCCCTCCTCAACCAAGGCCCTTCTGAACTGAGAATTCCGAAAGCAAAATGCAGCACCCTAGAAGACAGAGACAACCAGTGGATGGTGCATGGCCACAGACATGGGCTGGCTCTTTCACAGCCCAGTGAGCTGGAGCAGAACATAACAAAGATGAATGAAGCAGGCCGAGCGTGGAGAGGTGGGATTTGATTCACCCCGGAGCACGTGTGTCCTGTCTAAAGGGGGGCAGCCACTACTCAGCTCCCCTCAATTATCATCCTGGGGGGATATTGACCCAGATAAGCACGTCTTTTGGTTTCTCAAGCAAAGCCAGGCATCTGACTGTTTGAGCAAAATCTCTAGATTTTTTTTTTTCCCTTTCAAAAAACAAGTGATTCAGTTCATTTAAAAAAAAAAAAAGTATAAAAGCCAAAACTATTGGGGCCTCAATAAATATCTGGAAGCAAATGTCACCCTTGAGCCACCATTTTGTCACCTCTGCACCAGAGCCTTACACTGTTCCTGCCATTCTCACATGATGCCAACCGTAGGATGAAGTCATGCCTTGAAATACTAGAGAGGGTTAAGAATCACATTTAGGAGGAAAGTAGAGACAACTCTTGACTTAAAAGACAGTGATGGGGACTTCTCTGGTGGTCCAGTGGTTAAGCATCCGCCTTGCGGTGCAGGGGATGTGGGTTCAATCCCTGGCTGAGGAACTAAGATCCCACATGCCACAGAGCAACTTAGTGCAACTAGTTGCTTGAAACTAGTGAGTCTACACACCACAACTAGAGAGTCTGTGCACCTCAACGAAGAATCCCAAGTGCTGCAACCAAGGCCAGCACAGCCAAATAAATGAAATAAATTAATTAAAAAAAAGATAATGCTGGAATAACTGTCACAAAAACCGTCACAGTTTGCAGTCACCAGGGCTTCCCAGGTGGCCCAGACAGTAAAGGATCTGCCTGCAATACAGGAGACGTGGGTTCGATCCCTGGGTTGGAAAGATCCCCTGGAGAAGGGAATGGCAACCCACTCCAGTATTCTTGCCTGGAGAATCCCATGATCAGAGGAGCCTGGTGGGCTACAGTCCATGGGGTCACAAAGAGTCAGACACGAGTGAGCAATAACACTTCCACTAACACTTGCAGTCATCAAGCACCAGGGAAGGCATTACGCTGAGAATCATAGCTGTCATCTATTGAGCTCAGGACTCTGTGCCAGGCATTGGGCTGTCCTACCCTTCACAGCTGTGACCTTGGGGAGTCTTCAAAGCAGGGCCATGAAATGGATTTTCATTTTCCCACTCAGGGATAAGGACGCTCAGCAAGATTTTGTCATTTTCCCAAGTTCAATCATACAGTCAGGACTCCAGCCCATGCCTGTCTTGGACTTTAGAGCTCAAGGTCTCAACCCCTGAGCCTAAGCTGCCCAGTGGTGTGGGGCCTCTGTTCACTACACTAGGATGCCAGAGTCAGGTTGCCTTGAAAGCCACCCATCACCCAGGAGCGGCTTCCCCGGGAACACAAAGGTAACAGTCTCCTTCCATGCTTTTTGTCACCTGGTCAATAATTGTTTGAACACCAAAGCTGGCCACCACCCTTGTCCCATTATGGAAACTTCTCTTTAGCAAAAGCCCTTGGGAGAAGGGACCAACTCAGACAGTTTGGCCCTGGAGCACTTGCGTCAGCGTTCTCCTGCAAGAATATACTTTGACTTATGCATTGCTTGCTTAATAGACCACAAAAGTCAACATCCCTCTGGAAGAACAGCTCGTGCTCGGAGGCATCACGGGGCCTCAAAAGATCCTGTTGGGGCAGGATGTTGTGTAAAACCCACAACTGGAGCTAAACCCCTGTCTTCTCATTATAATGTTAATATTTAAGAAAGCTTTAGAGACCGCCTCTGTGCTTTCTCCAAAAAAATGGGGTTGGGATTTTTCTTTCCCCTATTTTGCTTTTCAGATCTGGAAGCACATCAACATTTTTTTTTTTTTCAACAAAAGAATGTGTCTCTTGTCCCTGGGTCTGGCAAAGAGGCAGAGAAGAAGCCAGTGTGTAGAGGGGAGGGAGGGAAGGTGACTCATAGAATGTAGCTCCTATTGGAAAGAGATACAGGCAGAGGGGCTCCTGGGGCTGTCTGAAGCCGCGCCATCCCAAAGGAGGCAGTGAGATCTTATTTCAGATCGCGTCCGCATTCTATTTTCCAGGAACCTTGTGGCAGGTCCCCAATTTCTGTTGTCCGCCAGCCCAGTCTCAGGCTGGGCTCACACTAGCGGCTGAGCCAGCCATGCAGGTGTTGGCATGGCAGACACAGAAATGAGATCCAGCCTGACGCCCACGCAGGACACATTCTCCAGTGACTACGTGGCCCCAGAGTGTCCGATGGTCACCCTGCCACCACACACACTGGCCGCCTCTGTGCACAGTGGATTGAAATAAGCTCTGTGTCCAGTCCATGCCATGCCCTGCCCTCGGGTCAGTAGCCAAAGAGGCAGCAGATTTGAACCAAAAATAACAAGCACTATAAATCATCAGCTGCCCCAAAACACTGCAGCATTGTTTGGAGATTACGGCGTGCCCTGGATGGTAGGAGATATCTAATCAGAAAGTCACAATGAACAGCCCCATGGAACAGATGGGCAAATTCTATGGACTTTCCTTCGTTCAAGAGAGGAGGGGCCATTATTTAAATTTATATACAGCGGAAGCCACTGGAACCCCCATTCTGATGATTAAATCTGGATGATCGCAACATCCAGATGCATTAAACATTGACCTTCTCAAATCAAACATGAGCAGAGACACCACATGGCCACGGTCAAGGACACAGAGAGTTCACTTCATAGGCTTGTGAGCTTCAGTGCTGGGTCAGTTAAAGATATTAGCAGAAAGCAGACTGATTTCCACCAGCATCTTGGGCCAGGGAGTTATCGCTTCTACTAAGTTAAGCCCACCCCCAGTCTGTGAGTCTAGGAAATTATTTCAGTCAGAGCTATGCAATGTCAGGAAAGAGATGTGGCATATAGGAAGTACAATTTGAACTGTTGAGTCAAGGGAAGTGTCTCTGCCTCCACGCTCTCCAGCAGCTTTCACTAATCTGTAGAACACGGATGACCAACATTTCAAAAATTTTCCCATTTAATTCTTGCTCCAGAGGCTGAGAGCTTACAGGAGCAACTTCACATGGAAACCAATGTTCCCACAAATATAAAAGTTATATGTAGGGGACTTCGCTGGTGGTCCAGTGGTTGAGAATCCTTCTGCCAATGCAAGGGACACAGGTTCAACCCCTGGTCCAGTAAGATCCCACCTACCCCAGGGCAACTAAGCATGTGTGTCATGACTACTAAACTCCTGTGCCTAAAGACTGCTCTGCAACAAGAGAAGTCACTGCAATGAGAAGCCCCGTATGTCATAGCAACTAAAGAGTAGCCCCTGCTCACCACAACTAGAAAAAGCCCACTTGCAGCAACAAAGACCCAGTGCAGCCAAAGATAAATAAATCAATCTTTTTAAAGTTTATGTAGGAAGTGTGACCTCAAAAAATCACCATATTGAGTGAAATCTGGGAGGTGCTCAGGATGTTTAGTTCGGAATTCTGCCTCTGGTTAAAGTACTTAGAAGCTTGGGCATATACTCACAGTATCCTTAACATCACCTTCATATGTGCTATGTCACTCTTGATTCATTAATTTATCATACTCTTTGGAAATTTCAGGATTCCCATAGTCTATAATGGCAAAACTACAATTGAATTTAACAGATTGAGGGGCCCATATTGTTTCTCAGACAATTTTAGGAATTCTTTAAAGTCAGTTTCTCATGATAAGCAAATTTTAGTTTACGAACTTTATGAGGTGGGAGGGATCATTCTTCATTTTGGCCCAAGGACCCCTTTTGGTTGTCACGGACAAAAAAAAATCTTTAAAAGCAAACTTTATGAGAAGGGAGAAAGGGTTGCAGTTTGGGGGTTCTTTTTAAATTGGGTTTGCCTTCTTAGCTCCTGCCTCGCGCAGGAAACAGAATATATTGCATCTGCAGGTTTTCTTAATTGTAAAAAGTGAATACTCTAAAATGTATTTTTTAAAAATTGTGATTATGTTACAGTGGTTTCTATGTACCATCGATTAGATTTTGATTAAGGGTTTTATTAAATAACTGGTGTTTCACCAGCATCTAATTAAATCTTCTATCTAAATTGAACAGAAAATTATGGGTGAAAAGAAAGCATTTGTAGCCGACTTTATTACAGATAAGACTATTATTTGTTCATCTTAAGAATTTGAGATCAAATTTACAAGCAGCATCCTCATCACATTTCTTTTCTGGGCTGCTGAGCCCCGGCCCCTTGAAAGCAGCCCATTATCTCCCCGCCTCCTTTTTATTACAGTGTCCTGGTTGCTGGCACCACGCCCGCTGTTTAAGGTTACTTTCATTAATTAACCGAAAGTTAATTTCTTTGCAGGCAAAATCTCTGATCTCATTATGTTGTCTCTAAAGCTGAAAGCTTCAGGTTTTCTGGTCTCCTTTGATGGCACAATAAAAAGCATGCTCTTTATCTTAAGGCAAACTGTCTCCAGGGTTTAATTTAATAGTCCTTGAAATAGTTATAGCACAGCCAGGCAGACTACAATAATCTGCCCATTTTAGAAAACCTTGGCTTTGTCGTGGGTAAGAGAGCCCAGTGACTGGTATAGATGTGGACCATGAGGGTTCCGTGTTCACAGAAATTCTGCATTTTACCTCTTGGTGGCCCATGTTTATACCCCCATTCTATGTCGTGGTGGAGATCAGAACAAACACCAATAGCAGTATCCCTTCCAAAGTGTGCATCTAATTCTCTGGGAGCTTGGAAGTTTGATGGAGTGACATTTCCTCTATTAGCTTTTACTGTGTCTACTAAGCTGTCTTTTGTCCCTCTGGTAGAAATGAGGCAACATCGGATGGTACTCAGAGTTTGGGGTAGTGGTTTGGAGCCTGCCAAACATGAGTTTGAATTCCAGTCTTTCCTTGGAGAAGCTCCGTGTCCTTGGATAAAAGTTATGTAATCTCTTTGTCTTAAGTCTCAGATTCTTCATCAGTAAACTTTAAATGATTATGCAGAGTTAAGAAACTTAAATCCGGAACTTGCCTTGGCAGTTCATCGGTTAAGACTTGCATTTACAATCTCGAGGGCTTGGGTTCCATCCCTGGTCGGGGAACTATCATTGAATTGTGCAAGTAAAGGAAAGTGAATTGTATGGTATATAAATTATAACTCAATAAAAAAAAATTTTTAAGTTAAATCAAGTAACTAATCCATAGTACTAGTGTTAGTCGCTCAGATGTGCCCGACTGTTTGCAATCCCATGAACTGTAGCCTGCCAGGCTTCTCTGTCCATGGAATTCCCCAGGCTAGAATACTGGAGGAGCTTGCCCTTCCCTCCTCCAAGCACTCTTCCTAACCCAGGAATCGAACTGGGGTGTCCTGCATTGCAGGCAGAGTCTTTCCCACCTGAACCACCAGGGAAGTCAACTAATCTATAGCAGATACTTAAATATTAAGTCCTCTTCCCTTGATGGTCCTGCTCTAGGCTTTACCAGCTACAAATGTGTTTCTCAATTTAGGGTTCAGCTTGATATTTAGGGGCTAGGATCCACAATGCCACAGCAGAAGCAGCAGTTTTCGGGGAGATGCTCAAACTCCACAGAGCATTTTTGGCGTGGATTTAATAAGTTGGGTTCTGAATGACCCCGAACGCTCTTTTATAGATGTGCAGACGTGAAGAGTGTATTTGTCTCTCTGAGTTAGCTTCATTCTCAGCGATGAAATCGGTACTTTCTGGAGCATTAAATTCAGTGAGTTGAGGGGCAAGAATGTCTGTTCAGAGCCTCCAGGTGTAGGTCACACGGAGGGAAGAGAACTCTTCAGGTGGCTCAAGTCTCAGGAGCCATCCAGGTACATGGAGAAGCCATTTGTATTCCACTGAGCCCGGCGATGTTGCACACACACAGCTGAGATTTACAGAGGCTGGGAGGGAGGGCTGCCGGGAGCCGGTAATGGCATGACCCGACACGCTGCTTCCGATGCCTGGGAGACCAGGTCTGCGCCATTTGCGTACATCCCCGGTACCCATCACTGGTGAAGGATGCAATTGACTCAGCTCAAGCGGGTCAAAGTCACTTAGGCAGAAAATCCCAGGTCTTGGGAAGAAAAGTCCCATGCCTCTGGGGCCCTTGGCAGAAGTCAAAGGTCCAAGGTAATGTATTGGCAAAGATTCTGTCTGCTTTGGTGCCTGACTTACTGCTCCCCCCACCCATGCTTTTAGGCAGGAATATTGTCAATGCTATTGAT
Source organism: Muntiacus reevesi (assembly GCF_963930625.1). NCBI lineage: Eukaryota > Metazoa > Chordata > Mammalia > Artiodactyla > Cervidae > Muntiacus > Muntiacus reevesi. Next base: position 235,439,685 of record NC_089250.1, read on the forward strand.
TAGTTGATCTGATAATCCAGCAAGCTCCCTGATGTGTTAATTCTTCTCCTTTGGGCTGACTGTAAGTGGGGGTAGAGTGTATGCTTCAGTTGGGGGGTGTCTCTCGGCGGACCTTGCTTAGACACCGCTCCTACAGTGAGATTGCTGCAGGCATGACAGTTCCCATTATTCTTTCAGCGGTCACACTTAACCCTTCCTGAGACTGTTTTTCCCTAGTTATCTACATTTTCTAGCCTTACTTTATTTTTTTTTTAACTTTTTGTTTTATATTGGAGTGTAGCCGACTAACAATGCTGTGATAGTTTCAGGCGGACAGCAAAGGGACTCAGCCATACATATATACATGTATCCATTCTCCCCCCAAACTTCCCTCCCATCCAGGCTGCCACATGACGTTGAGCAGAATTCCCTGTGCTATACAGTAGGACCTTGTTGGTTAACCGTTTAAAATATAGCAGTGTGTACATGTCAATCCCAAACTCCCTAACTGTCCCTCCCCACCCTCACTTCCATCCCCCCTGGCAACCATAAGTTCGTTCTCTAGGTCTGTGAGTCTCTTTCTGTTTTGTAAATAAGTTCATTTGTAGCCTTACGTTAGACTTGGGAAAACACTTTGTCTTCTGCATTGGGCCTCTAGGGTCTCTTGATTTCTTAGCATTTATGACATTTATGTGTTTCGGTTTTTATTTTTTATTTTCTGTTGTGAGTGCGCTCCATTCTCTTCAATTTCCCCTCCTGGGCAACCCCCCCCCCCGCCCCCCACCATGGCAGAAATCTCATTTGCCTTTCTCCTTATCTGGTACTAATCTTTAAGTATTCCATCAGCCACATCGCTCCTTTAAAAACTGCATAGCAACTCAGCGGTATGTGATACACAGTGTGTAGGTATCAAAAGAAAGAGTGGTCTTCAGTAAGGGCAGCAGAGTTATCTATAAAGAGTGCAGAGTGATGATAAATAAGCTGGCACCACCTCATTCATTGCAGTTTGTTTATCAGTTGCTTGCTTAAAGTCTGGTCTGGAATAGCTAGAAACTTCAGAACCCTCTGATTTGTCTTTCTTTAACTTGTTATTTATTCACTTCACCCTCTGTTTGGCTTCCATCTCCAAGGTCTTCAACTTTGTTGAAAGGGCATCAAGGTACCACTGGAAATCCAAGCCACCACTTGGATAAATTACGCCTTCAGCTGTTGGGGTCCATCATGCTATTTGTTCTACCTCCCAGCTCACTGTGCTTCACATCAATTACATTCTCTGCTTTGGTTCAAAGAATTAGAGATGAGTACTTTAATCCCCTTTGCAAAATAATAATAACAGCGACGACAATAAGGGCTCCGAGCAGAGAACGTTAAGCCTAATTCAGATTTTTTAAAAGTGGAAAACGAATCATAAATACCTGAGAAATGAGGTTCATAATGCAAACCCCAAGAAGCCCTTTAACCTGGGCAAAATCCTATAACACAATTATATACAATTTCACACTTGACTGGCACTGTTATTTGAGCAAAAATAACCATTTTTCTGCTTGCGCTAAATGAACCACGAGAGCCATGTATCCAGCTACAGAAAAATGTAGGCTCGAACGTTCAGTCTGCATGTAATCAGCGTACTTGATGGCAAGGGCATTGTAGGATCAGAAGAGTTAATCATTGGATCCTGCCCACAGCAACCACACAATTAAGGGCAAGATTAGCAGAGATGAAAAATTTATTGTGAAAATGCAATGCTGGGTCTGCAAAACAAAATGATTTCACCGAGCAGTTGTTCTGTTGCCATAATCCTAATGATCAAGTCTATTACACTAATAATAGGAGAAAAACTAATTGCAGAGAGGACAGGACAAATCTTTTTTAATCTGCGTTGTCATCCCAAATAAGTCCCAACCCATTTGTATTAACCTTTGCTGACAGAGTCACATGATGGACATAATTTCTTATAATTTACCAGCTATGGATCTAACCTTTCTTCATCAAATATTCATAAAGGCAGGATTCTCAATGATTTTCTGTCTCTCTTCATATTTACAGCTTGTTGTCTTCTTCCTTTTTACAGTAATTTGGACACAATTGAAGTCAAATGGAATTAAAGTTAAATGCCTTTAGCAACTGAGGTGCCTAAAAGCAGAGACTTGGGGGAGGGGTTGTGAACTGGAGGGGAAGAGCCTGTGTTCCCAGGACCCTTCACATCCCAGAGGAGTTCCAGTGGGCTGCCCTGCCCCCAAAGGGAAAAAATGAAATCAGTCGGAGAATAAAATGCCATTGCCCTCACTTGGCCTGCAGAGCATGCACTCTTAGGCCTGTAGATTGAGATGCCCAGAGGCTGAGCTGACCAGGAGCTCCGTGCCTTCCTCCGACCACAGGGCTTGCTGGGAACCTCGGCTGCTGGGGCCAGGTCCTGTCTGAGCATGGGTCAGAGGGGCTCCGAGAAACATGCCAAGGGCTGTAATGGTGGAGAAGAAGAGCTGGTTTGGTACCGTTACTTAGAAAATGAACGTGAATATCTGAAACCATTCCTGAGAGCATTTTTGGTAGAAAAACATCTGTTTCCACTTTGCTTCTTTGTTGCTTTGACAGTTTTCTTAAGAGACATGTAGATGAAAGAAGTTTTATAAAGCTTAGGTGTTTAAAATAAGTATAGCCACTGGTCCTATACTTTTCCTCTCCCTCGTTGCAAGGCTTCAGTTTCAGTGGAATGGCAGGAGTTTGGGGAAGATGAAATAGTCTGAATAAATCCCTTTTCTACTCCAATCCTCAGAGGACCCTGCCTTTACTGAAACAACCAGGATGTTGTAGGTAAATTCTCCTTTAAGATGCAAAGGTTGACTTCAAATTCCTATATTGACTAAACCAAGAATTTACTTCTTGCTGAGTTTCCAGAATTCTGACTGGTAGAACAGAAGTGAGAACTGAAGCTGTTATATTCTTTAACAGTTGATTCACATCCCTAACTTTAAGGTATTTTGGTTTTTTCACCATTAAAACTTCATCAAGTCCTCTTTGAGCACTACCCCTCAATCTCAGACCTTCTTACCCTTCCAAATATTTTTCTGTTCATTTATAGACCTATAGATGTGCTGCAGACAAATATGTTTTCTTTGTTTTACCTAAATGGTCATGACAAACCACCATTGGTTTTGCCAGTCAGTACCCAGCTTGCTTTTGTTACTCAATAACATACCTAGATTTGGGAATCTCCCTATATTAGAATGTATGATATAAATCTATTTAATTGTTGCAGAGATGTCCATAGGTTGTATATACCATCCTTCAGTGTTAGTCCCATAATAATGGACATTTAAGTTTTTTCCAGTTTTTCAAATTATAAGCAATTCTGCAAAACACCATTAAATGTTTAGAACCAAGATAGAGTACATGTAATTGTCTTAACAGCAGTGCTGGCTTTTGCAGCTACAGTTTTGAGAATGTTTATACTGACCTGATATAGCTCAATACTGACCTGACCCCATATTTTTTTAATGCCTTCTACCAAGCCAAGTTTCCTTTCTGATGGGAAGGACCGAAACAATTATGAGACATTTGGTATCATAAGCGCCCCACACATAAATAGACATTCCAGATGGCAGTGAATTAAATGTTTTCAATAGGGGGAAGAATGATAATCAGCTGTAAGAAATGCCCAAGTAGAGCTGTTATTAAAGGAGACTGTCATTGTGGTGAGTTTGCTGTTATGCAGATTGAGTTATACTGAAGGTCAGACTATGCACCCTGTACTGCAGTTGCATCCTGGAAACTCTCCCCCATGGTACTGGGTTCTCTATTTGCCTTGTTCACCAACACTCATGCTATAAAGAGGTGTCTATGATTATGTAAAGGATGACTTGCCAATTAGGATACACATACGTGTATGGTGTTAATAACCATACCTCAGTCTCTTAAAATCTAATTGAAGATGGCAGGAAATTCTTTTAAAGGACTAAAATCTTTGGCCAGAAGGTTTGAGGGGTAAGTTCCATGAAAATGTTTACTAGGGATATCAGATACTGTCATTCTTCTGGGCTGGAATTGGATAGGTGCTGAGATGCTCATCGGCTCTCTCTGGGTTAATGGAAGAAATAAGGCAGGTACACAGTCAGATTCTACACATTTGTGGAAGTGCAGAATGAAAAACTTCCAATCTGAGTGGGTGTAAAGATTCTAAGTTAATTTTTAAATAATTCACATTAACTACAGTTGGGTTTAGGGTTAACAATCTTGTCAGGTAGTATTTAGCTTTGCTGAAAACCAAGAACTGACTTAAGAATTACACACAGATGGAAAAGATCCTTCCACCAGAGTTCATGAAACATTAGGTATCTCTTATTCCTGCAACTCTGTTGAGGTTGTTAACTGGCCCAGCCTCTCATTCTATACTGGGCACTCTTGTCCTTATCTTCTAAAAGGGGAAGTTGAGAGATTCTGCCAAAAGTTAGTGGAACCTAAGAAAAGATAAATTCATCAAACATGAAAAACTTTTGTGCGTCAAAGAACACTGTCAAGAAAGTGAAAAGACAACCTACAGAATAGGGGAAAAAATCTTGCAAATCATGTATCTGATAAAAGTTTACTATCCAGACTATAAAGAACTCCTAAAATTCAAGAACTAAGAGACAAACAACCCAATTAAAAAATGGGCAAAGGAATTGATTAGCTATTTTTCCAAAGAAGACATACAAATATCCAATAAGTCCATGAAGAGATGCTTATGACCATTAATCATTAGGGCAATGTGAATTAAAACCACAGTGAGAGACTACTTCACACCTACTAAGACAGCTATAATAATTTTTTTTTAATAACAAAATAACAAGAGTTAGCAAGGATGTGGAGAAAATTAGAACCCTCATACATTGCTGGTACTAATATAAAACCACACAATGCCTTTGGAAAATAATTCCTGAAAAAGTTGAATGAATTACCATCTATGTGACCCAGTAAGTCCATTCCTAGGTATAAACTCAAAAGAATTGAAAACAGGGATTCAAATAGATACTTGTATACCAACATTCATCATAGCATTATTCACAATAGCTAAAAAGTAGAAGCAACCCAAGCATCCACAAGCAGATGAGTGAGTAAACCAAACATGTTATATACATGGAATGGAATACTATTCAACCATAAAAGGGAACAAAATTCTGTCACATGCTATAACCTGTATGAACCTCAAAAATACATGCCAACTGAGATAAACCAGACACAAAAGGACAAATACATGACTCCACTTATACCAACTATCTAAAATAGACAAACTAAGAGAGACAGAAATTCGATTCGAGGTTACTGGTACTGCGGCAAGAGGGAATGGGGAATTGCATAATGCATTTCTGTTTCGAGGTGATGATCAGAAAATTTTAGAAACAGATACCGGTGATTCTTGTACAATATTGTGAATGCAATGAATACCACTGAATCGTATGCTTGAAAATAGGCAAAATGGCAAATTGTACATTATATATTTTTTAACACAGTAAGAGAAGTTAATGGAACCAGATAAGAACTTAAGCATATCATCTAAAATTCCAAAGGTATACAATTAAGGAACTAAAAATACAAAAAAACTCTATTGTAGTTACTTGCTTCATAGCAAATCACTCTAAAACTTAGCAGCCTACAACAACCCGGTTGTTGTTGTTTAGTCGCTAAGTTGTGTCTGAGTCTTTTGTGACCCATGGACTGTAGCCCACCAAGCTCCTTTGTCCATGGGATTTCCCAGGCAAGAATACTGGAGTGGGTTGCCATTTCCTTCTCCAAGGGGGAATCTTCCTGACCCAGGAATCGAACCGTGTCCCCATTGGCAGGCAGGTTCTTTGCCATCTGAGCCACCAGAGAAGCCCTCAACCACAGTTACTAATTCTCATACAAGACCCTGGTCTTCTGTGGGTTGACTCATCTGAACAGAAGGCTCTTCTACTGTCCTCACTGAGGGTCTCTCACCTGGACTGTAGTCAGGCAGCAGCTGGAGCAGAAAGGCTGGGTTCAGCTGGGGACTCTGGGATCACTCAGCCTCCATCTTTCCACGTGGCCTTTCTGTGTGGTCTGTCCTGCAGATACCCAGACTTCTTGCAGTGAGGCTCAAGACACCCAAGTGCACCAAAGCAGAAGCTGCCAGACTTTTTAAAAGAACTGTTCTGGGGTCACCCATGCTGCAGTCTACTGTTTCAAGCAGATGACAGAGAGGGCCAGCTGAGCCTCGGAATATGGGTAAATCCTGGAAGCGAGGTCTGTTGGGGGCGTGTTTGGAGGCTAGTTATGTCAAACACCAGTCTCACTTGCACAGGATAAGGAGAGTCAAACCCTAATGTCACACTGCAGGAAGACAGAGGATTCTATCTGAAGTTGAAGGCTCAAGGAATAGGAGTGTGGTGCATACTGGTGAGAGATACACCAGGTAACCACTGTTGGAAACAAATCCAGGCTGAGATGGATTAGAACAGGGGGCTCCATATCATTAGATTTAAAACTGTGGATGCGCACTGTTTCAATAACATGATAGGGTAGTTTGGAGTATGGCTGTGGGGCCAGATCACCTGGGCTCATATCTTGGTCACATCAGTTATAATCTCTGTGACTTTGGGCACATGACATCACCACTCAGTGCCTCAGTGTTCCCATCTGTAAGCTGGGGATAAAAATCATAGCCTCAGGACTAACCTGGTCCTGTGGCTAGGCACTAGTGGCTAAGACTCCGAGTTCCCAGTGCAGGGGGCCCAAGTTCGATCCCTGATCAGGGAAGCCAGATCTCACATGCCACAACCAAGGATTCCACGTGCCGCAGTGACGGCTGAAGATCCTGAGTGCTGCAGCCAAGACCTGGCACACAAATAAATAATTTATAAATAAGTAGATACTTGAAAACAAAATCATAACATCATAAGGTGATTAAGATTACATGAATAAAGCACTTAGAATGCTGATGAGACACAACGTAGACCCTTAAATAATGTCAGCTCTTACACCTATACCTTTAAAGAGAAGCATACTAACCCATGGTGAACTAGGGATGCTCAGACCAGATCCTTAGTCTCCTAAAGTGAAAAGCGTTAGTCGCTCACTTGTGTCTGACTCTTTCCAACCCCCCGGACTGCAGCCTGCCAGGCTCCTCTGTCCATGGGATTCTCCCAACAAGAATACTGGAGTGGATGGAGTGGGTAGCCATTCCCTTCTCCAGATCTTCCTGACCCAGGGATGGTACCGGCTGTCTGGCATTGCAAGCAGGTTCTTTACTATCTGAGCCATCAGGGAAGCCCAACTCTGCCACAGATGAGCTGAGCAAGTCTGTTAACCTCAGCTTCCAACTGAGAAGGATATAAGCTAAGAGGAGCTCCCGAGAATAGAGGTTGTGTCAAATCTGAAATCTAAAAGAGCCACGACTGTCAAAAATTACCTCGCTGAAACATGAGACTCCCCTCCCTTTTCCGAGAGATTCTTTACAGGCGAGCCTCTTCCTTTATCCTCATACTCTACCCACTATGGAGGCATAATTCAGAGCCTCACTGGCTGCCTGTCCAGAGACCTTCTCCTGGGACAGAACTTTATAAATCATTTTAAGTTAGTGGCCATAACTCCCAGGTGCTTACACGAGACCAAGTGGAAAAGGACATTAACTTGGAACCAATTAAATTGCTGCTAGTCTGTGTTTGCTGGCCTCCTGGACGGATTTCTCCCAGAAGGCTGCTCACGTGGTCAGCCCTGGGTAAAACTGTTACAAAGGTAAAATCGGGCTCCAGAGAATCCCCCTTCCTCACACCCCAGGGAAAGCAGAGTTCACATGTCCCTCTGCTCCATCAAGGAAACAGCACGATCAGTCCAAGAGGTGACTTAAAATCATCTCCTTCTTAGAATCAGTTGCGTTTTTAAATGCCTTTCCTTTTTTCCTCTGTACACTGGGGGAAGAAAAAATGAATGAATTTCTGGCATGGATTAGAGGCCAGAGCAAGACCTGTTTGCCATGAGGAGGCTGTCCTAAAGCCTGTGCTCCCTGCCACGTGGGCAGGCACCTGCCAATGGCAATACACAGATGACCCCAGCCTTGTAACTTACCAGTGGGTGCTGTTGGGCACTAGGACCTGGGCCAGTCCATCGCCAGCTAGAAAGAGCAATTTAAATTAGGAACAGCACGCTCCTTCCATCTCGCTCGGGCTCCCCTAGCAGCTGGGGGGAGATGCGGAGAAAGCATAATGGCCCTCAGTCGGGCAGTCTGTGCCAACTCCCAGGTGGTCTCAACTGCAGAACCGTCCTTCCAAAAAGTGTAAAATTCTAACTTAGCAGTCGGCCGAGACGCCTGGCTCGCTGGCAGGCCAGGCACGGGGGCAGGAGGTGACAGCCGCTAATCAGGCCCTCGCAGTGCCGGCCTGACTCGCCGCCGCGCCCTGGCCCGTTCCCCGCTGACCCCGCTCCTGTCGCGCTCAGCCAGGAGCCGAACCTCTCCATTAATCGGCCTGTTCGCGGGAGCCGGAGAGGTGACTTGTAACAGGCCTCTCGTTCCCAGCCTCCTCTATAATGACATTCTGCACAGGCAGAGTCGTCCTTTGATTCCCTGTGACCTTCTGGATTTTGGCAAATGAGAAAGCGCCTGGGATTCATGACGAGGGCCCAAGGGTGTCTTTCCTGCAAAGAGATGCTCTGGTCTTCCACCCCCGCCTCCACCCACATCTCTCACTGGCAGCAGGCAAGGACGCGGCCTCATTCATTTTTCCTCGGTGGAAAAAAGCCTTCTTCCGGAGCCAAGGGGGCTCGGAGATGAGGTGGCCGGTACTTGGCCCATGTGTGAGTATTTACCAGGCGAGACTCCGGGGCTCGGTGGCTGTCTCGCCTTGACGGATGAGAAAATGCTGTCTTAGCGCCCTTGCCAAGGTCACCCCACTAGCCAACACCCATGTGGGGAGAACACGCTTCCCCACCACCACCCCAGACAGTGAGGGAACTGCAGACCCAAGCTTTCAAAGCCGCAGAGTAGAAGGCTTTGCACCAGCCTGAGGAAGGCGAGACCCTACAAGGCTGTAAGTAATAAATAGATAATGGCCGGTCTCTCTGCCTGCTTGCTCCGTGGAGATGCTCGGATGGGAACCCGGTGGCTGTGATGATTAATGAATCAACCCGCCCCGTTAACCTGCAGTTTGGAGGCCACGCACAGCCCCTAAGGCAGTCTCTGGGCAACTCATCCTTCCTCGCCGAGGTGCCCACGGGCTTTTGTCCATGGGTGGCGTTGCCGGCAGCCCAGCAGAGGCTTCTGCTTGGAGGATTTCAGAATTTGGTCCGCTTTCTATTGAAGTGCAATTAAAAAAAAAAGAAACACTGCTTTCAAACGCAGTCATTTTAGAGGGAATCCCCGCACTGACTCAGAGTCCTGCTTAGTCTTCTGTGGCTTCCAGCATCTAAGACTACCCTTCTTCCTCAGCCTGAATCCACAGCCCCCCGGAAGGAAGAGAAAAACGAAAATTGGATGTGAGTTGCATTCGAAAGATACACTTGCAGTGAACTCTGGAATACAGGGAGGCTCTTTTCTCTTCCAGCGCAAACGGGAACAAAGCGTCAAAGTGATGGGGATGGTCAGGTTCAGTGCTGCCCCCTCCCTCTCAGCCAGCCTTGGGGGAGGGCCCATCAGGCCAGGAAAGAGATTTAAGGAGAATATTTCACTTCATCAACTCAACACCGCGAGTAGGTTGAGCGTCGAAATTTCCTCTCATGAAATGACCACCCAGTTCCTAAAGAAGAAAGTTTTCTTAATGTCTATTCACTGACCTCGTGTGGCAGAGAATACTAGTTTCTCCTCCTGTCCCCTTTCTTTCCTTGTTCCTGAGTATAGAATCCCAGGTTTAAAAAAAAAAAGAAACCAACTTTTAATTTTATATTGGAGTATAGCCAGTTACCAGTGTTGTAATAGATTCAGGAGGACAGCGCAGGGACTCAGCCATACGTATAGTATACTTGTATCCATTCTCCCCCAAACTCCCCTCCCATCCAGGCTGCCACATGACATTGAGCAGACTTCCCCGTGCTACAGAGTAGGCCTTTGTTGGTTAACCATTTAAAATATACCAGTGTGTACGTGTCGATCCTGAAGTCCCTAGCTATTCCTTCCTCCTTGGCAACCATAAGTTTGTAGAATCCCAGTACTGATGGAGGAAAGAAGGAGGCGCATCCAGTTAAAACCCAGCCCTTCCCAGCCTCTTCTGTAGCCCAGGGACCGAGTTCTAGTCTGTGAGCTAGCGGTGGAGGTTGGTTGGCTGTCTTCCTCAGATAGAGGTGGTAAGGGTGTATTTTACCCCTCTCTCCTTCCTGCTCCTGCCTGGGATACCAGATACAGTGGCCAGAGCACCTGGACCTTAAGCTGAGTTCAAAGAGGGCAGCCATCAGCTAGGAATGGCAGAGCAGACAGGTAGATGGAGCAGCCCGAGTCCTGGGTATCTGTGGATTGCTGCCATGAGACCTTCCATGAAAAAGAAAAAACAAGCTTCCCTCTTCTTCAGCCACACTGTTAACTTCTAATCCCTCTTGCTGGCAGCTAGATGCAGTTTGTAACTAATATTGCTTTTGTCGAGTCGCTCAGTCGGGTCTGACTCCTTGCAACCCCATGGACTGTAGCCTTCCAGGCTCCTCTATCCATGGGACTTTCCAGGCAAAAGTACTGGACTGGGTTGCCATTTCCTTCTCCAGGAGATCTTCCCAAGTCAGGGATTGAACCAGCATCTCCTCTGTGTCCTGCTTGGCAGGTGGATTCTTTACCACTGAGCCACCTGGGAAGCCCCTTATAACTAATACATGTGCTTATTCTGTCTTCCTTCAGTAGAATAGTTACCTCCACGAGACCTGGAACTTTGTCTCATTCATTACTGTATCTCTAGATCCTTGTGAAGTGAAAATCAGTCAGTTGTGTCCGACTCTTGAGACCCCATGGACTGTAGCCCGCCAGGCTCCTCTGTCCATGGAATTTTCCAGGCAAGAATACTGGAGTGGGTTGCCATTTCCTTGTCCTCTAGATCCTTGTACCTAGTAAATATTTGTTGAATGAATGAACTCAGGCACACACACAGAGCACTAACCAAACCCCTCTGCCCCAATCCTGTCTTGATCAGTAGGTCAGTAAGCAGGCACTTAGTAAGCTACACTGAGTTGTCATCCTTTTTTAAAATTGAACTATAGTTGATTTACAATATTATATTAGTTTTAGGTGTACAGCAAAGTGATTCAGTTATATATACATATATGTATAAGGATTCCCGGGTGGCTCGGTGATGAAGAATCTGCCTACCAGTTCAGGAGACGTAGGAGACTTAGGTTCAGTCCCTGGGTTTGGAAGATCCCCTGGAGAAGGGAAAGACTACCCACTTGCCTGGAAAATCCCAGACAGAGGAGCCTGGTGGCTACAGTCAGACATGCCCGAGTGACTAAACAACAGCATATATATATGTGTGTGCTTTTGAATTCTTTCCCATTATAGTTTATGGAGTTTTCCTCCTTTTTGATCACTGAACCCAGGAGCATAGCTATTTATGTGGGTAAAAGCAATTTTAATTTCTAAACATTAGCTGTAGAAACATCATTCGGTTCCTAGGGGTATAAAACGCAGATTTGCTTTGGCTTTAAGATGACGACATTTCTGACATCTTTGGAGCTTGGGGCCTTGTTAGTATAGCAAGCTTGATGCTACAGTTGCTTGGACTTCTTGCCCTTCTACTGAAGAGCTCCACTGAAATATAGTTTTATTCCTGTCATAAAACACCCATAGGTGGAGGGAGCTGTTTATTATCTCTAATCTTGAAATGGCAGCTTAGAGAATCTGTGGATTCTTGGGCTGGAGTAGAACAGTGTCCAGTGGGGTCTGTGATACACATGTGTTACCTCGAGGGAATGAGAATTTGCCGGCAAAAATAGTTTCTGAATCAGATTAACAGTGACTGGTAGTACTTCCAATTCCACCAGAAGACGTGAGGTTTGCTAGAAAAGTGCTGAACTAGCAAATAACCTAAATTTCAGTCCCAGCTACATGACTTACAGCCATGTTAACTAGAGCAAGGCCTCCACGTCCTAATCTCCCCAACTGGGAGATTATTTCCTATCCGAGTAGTGAGGGTCACTTGCGATGAAGTATGTGGAGGTAAACCATAGTATTTATATATAGGGACGGACTTCCCTGGTACTCCAGTGGTTGAGACTCCGCCTTCCAATGCAGGGGACACAGGTTCAAGTCTAAGACCCCACATGCTGCAACTGCTGAGCCCAAGAGCCGCAATTCCAGAGAAGTCCACGTGCCACAACAAAGATCCTGCATGCTGCAACTAAGACCCACCACCACCAAAAATAAATAAATAAAATAAATACTGTTAAATATATTTTTATATAAAATCCCAATTTTTTTAAAGATGGGAAGAACCTTAGAGATTGTCTAACCCAGTCCTTCATTTTCCAGATCTGAGTACCAGTGGCCAGAAAGTCAGGGTTTTGCCCACAGTCTCAGCATAGGTTAGTGGTAGAGCTAGGTCTTAAATTTCCAGACCAATATTTTTTCCTCTCATCCCCCTTATCCGTGGGTAATAAGATATTATCATTATTCCTTCTCTGATTGTGCCTTGTGCTTTTACTGTCGTCATCATAAAATGGGTGCTGTCACAGAGAGATGAGTTCATCTTTGTACAGTTGTAAGTTCCCATGATGCAAGTTGCTTTCCATCATCTGTGCATCCCACCCCTATTTATTGTGGCTGCCATCTCATCCTCCAGGGTCTCTTCCCAACCTAGGAATCCAACCTGCGTCTCTTGCATCTCCTGCATTAGCAGTTCGATTGTTTACCACTGCGCTGCCTGGGAAAGCCCATTTATTGTGGCTACAACATGCCAAACTGTGGTCTAGGCTCGGGGGATAGAGCAAAGAGTAAAACAGAAATTCCTGCCTTCGGAGAGCTGACACACACACACACACACACACACACATACACATACACACACGGTATCAAGTGTTGTGGAGCATAAAATGGGGCAGGGAAAGAAGATGGGGAGTGGGGAGCACGGGGTTGGATACAGAGGAAGGGGAGATGCTGCTGTTTTCCGTAGGGCAATCTGGGAACGCCTTGATCATTGGATTATGTTTAATCAATGACCTGAAGGAACAGGGGAATGACCCACATGGATATTTTAGGGAAAGAGTTTTCAAAGCTGAAGAAACAGCAGATTCAAATACCTGAGAGTGTTCTTTGCCTGATTAAGGAAGAGCAAATAAGCCAGTAGGACTGGATCAAAGTGAATAATGGGACAAGTGGAAGGAGAGGCCAGGAGTAGGGGTGGGCAAGGGGTAGGTCATGCAGGGAGTTGTGGACCATTGTAAGAATTTTGACTTGGACTCAGTTTTTGTTTTATTTTTATTTTTTAATTCTTTATTGAATTTGTTTTGTTCCTGTCTTATAGTTTTATTTTGGGGGATATAAGGCATGAGGGATCTTAGCTCCCCAACCAAGAATAGAACCCACACCCTCTGCATTGGAAGGCCAAATCTTTAACCACTGGACCACCAGGAAGCACCAGGACTCAGTCTTAAATGGGTGCAAAGCATAGATTCATCAAAAGACTGGGATGTGTGTGTGTGAGTCACTCAGTCATATCTGACACTTTGTGACCCCATGGACTCTAGCCCACCAAGCTTCTCTGTCCATGGGATATCCCTGATTAATTGGCATTCTGTTTCAGCCTGCCATTTTCTCATTCCACATTTGGACTGCCTTCCCCTGCCCCACTGTTGGTTTGGGGCTCCACCGAGTTTTCTGTGTAAGTGCTCTCGACCTATTAACAAATGTTCTTAAAGGAGAGAAGAGGAACAAAGGCCCAGTTAGCCTCACGTTCGGTATAAGGTTAAAATAAACTTGGGAGATGCTTCTCGGCCTCCAAAAACCAATTAAGCAGGTTACTCACAAGTATTTCTAAAAACAGCAGCCCAGTGGAAAGAGACTGACAGGTGAGCAGATGGGAGAACCATCAACTCAAATTTATTTCACAGCTTACAACTCAAATGAGCATTCCAAAGTCAGAACAGCTGGCCTTTTATGCTGTAAGCCATTGTCCTTTGCTTTGCTCATCTCTCAAGAGTATGAGGAGGTTATGCGGCAGTGGCCGTCTGTCTGTCCGTCTTTGACTTTGCAGGGAAAAATCCTTTGTAGGAAACAAGCTCTTGATGTAAACCAGATTCCTCTGTAGTGTCTGCTGCTTCCATGGGTTATGAAGTTTCTAGATCCTGAAAATCGATGGCTTTGGCCCCTTAGCTTTCATTTTCATAACTATATTTGTTATCTCTGTCACGGCTATTATCTGATTCTGAGTAAATGGAATTTAACCAAATAGTCAAAAAGCAAAAATCTTCAGGTTTGCAAGAAGAAACATTTTTTAAAAATGTTACAGTGCATCTGAAAAATCACAGCTGCCTTGAATTTCTGATCGTAAGTTATTCTGGGAGCTTTCTGAAGTTTGAGACTGTCCCATGAAGACTTTACTTAAGTTTCAGGCAATGGGGGAAGTCATGAAATTTGGAAAGGGTTATCTTTTGTCAATCATGGCCCTTTGTGGGGTTCGGTGCTGACAGAGGATGGAGGAGAGACCGTATTCGATGGCTGAAAGGAGGGTTTGATACTACCCCGTGGGGATTTTGTTCCAGTAATTGCCTCAAATCGGACTTTCTGCCATGTTGCAGGTATAGCATTAATATCACTCATTAAGTCATAGGGCCGCATGCTTTCCCTCCCAATGGCAGAATCACTGGCAGAATATATTTTCTTCCAAAGTGTTTGTTTTCATTGTTGCCCTTTAAAAATAATGAATTCATTCTATTCCCTTGCAAGGAAAGTTACTCTAGACCGCTTTGAAATTGTATATCTTTTGTTGAGTGCAGTTGTGCAGTGGTTCCATAGCTTTGTATGCCGGGGAACCCAACCCGGCCTCTCTTAAAACTCCTAACCAAGCTGCCTCAGACCTGATCCATATAATCGTCCAGCCGATTTGACCTTTATATTGTTACCCTCAGCCAGGTAGAAGTCATGCCAGTTTCAGATGACCCTATCATGTGACCAGAGATCAAAGGTCAGCAGCTCCTAAACGTTCGGCTGTCAAGGTAGCCCATTCATCACTCTCATTATGTGACTGACAAGCCGACAAATGAAGCTGGGGATAAAATTGTTTTCTACCCTCCGCCTGCTGGGCTTACACCCCAGTGGTGGGCCAAGCAGTCTCACATATTAAGTGGTTCCACGGGCCCGCCAGAGTCCCTGAAGTAAGGGGAAGGAGTCCAGGAGGCCTGTTCTCTGTGTTGGACCCTGAGAAGTCACCAGTTGCCTGCTCAGGGGGCCAAGTTGCAGGTCTTCAGGAACCGATGCTCAGTCTAGTATCCTCTGAAATGGAGGTGAATTTAATGTGAGTTCTCCATGGACCCAAAGAAACCCTTATGTCCCCCCACCACATATGACCTTCAGCATTTTGTGCTCCTTTGTGGCAGGTTAAGATGGTGTGTGTTTTCGCAGACTGGCACAGTCTGGAGAGCCACATGCAGAAATTCACATGGACAGGACCTTCCTCTGGGGAGTCTAGCTTGGGGCTAGGTGCCTTCGGGAAACTGTTTTTAACCAGGATCCAAAATGATTCTTTCAATATCTGTATTTTGGCATATTACAAAGAGCTGGAGATTAAGAATCAGACAATTTTGCCAAATCCCAACTCAGTCCTTTCTTGAGCTATGAAATCTTGGACAAGTTTTAGTTAATCTTCTGTACCTCCACTCCTGTTCGAGGACATACATTTAATAAGGAGACTTATACAGTGTTTGGGCTTCCCTTGTGACTCAGCTGGTAAAGAAACCACCTGCAATGTGGGAGACCTGGGTTCGATCCCTGGGTCGGGAAGATCCCTTGGAGAAGGGAAAGGCTACCTACTCCAGTATTCTGCCCTGGAGAATTCCATGGACTGTATAATCCATGGGGTTGTGAAGAGTCGGACACTACTGAGCATCTCTCACTTTCACTTTTCACAGTGCCTGACGCTTAGTGTGTATGATTGTGTGTGTGTGTTAGTCACTCAGTCGTGTCTGACTCTTTGCGACCCCATGGACTATATAGTCCATGGAGTTCTCCAGGCCAGAATACTGGAGTGGGTAGCTGTTCCCTTCTCCAAGGGATCTTCCCGACCCAGGGATTGAACTCAGGTCTCCCGCATTGCAGGCAGTTTCTTCACCAGCTGAGCCACAAGGGAAGCCCAGTGTATATGATTGGCTATGTTTAATGTCTCTGTTACTCTTATTACTATTCCTTTGGTCTGAGAGATGTCATCAGGGAAGCAGTGGCATGAAATAGAATTTCTTTACAGGATCTCCCATAGCAACAGAACCTCTGAAAAACTCGTAAGGGCAGAGGGTAAGGAGATGGCAGGATTACACAGTATAATCACGTGGGTTGGGAGAAAACCCTAGGGGAGGCAGCATTGTACCGTAGAAGGGAAACGCAAGATCCTCCTTGGCCCTGAAAGAAAGAACAGAGGTGCCTTTAAGGCTTATAAATGGCTCAGTAAGCCATTCCATTGCCAAAAAGTATCCCTGATTTTTATACCAGCAAGAGATCTTGGGACCTTGCCTTTTCATCTCTTACCTCTTGGAGGTACTATCTGAGCACCGTATCCCTCACCCCAGTGCTTCTCCTCTTTGGTGGAGCCTTTGCCACAGGTCACAGGGACTCTTTCAGTGATCCAGAGTGGGACGAAGCCCTGGGTCCATACACCAGGTGGACCAGAAACCCTGGTCAAAGGCAATTTCTTCTTGGCTCCCACGTTGGAACTCTGACACCCTGCTATTTATGGTTACTGGGCTACCTAATATATTAGTATTATATTTCAGAGAACTTATAGGTAATACTGGTGTTGAGGAGAAGAATTAGGAACTATGAGAACCACTGTTTACATAGAAAATGTTGAGTTCCAAACAAATGTGGAAAACAGCTGTAATATTTACAGCAGCTGGGCTTTGCTTGGGTTATTCCCTTCCCCTCCCGATGAGAGAACAGTACAGGATCAGAGTTGTTGTTGTTTACTCACTAGGTCATGTCTGACTCTGTACCACCCCATGGACTGTAGCCCGCCAGGCTCCTCTGTCCATGGGATTCTCCAGGCAAGAATACTGGAGTGGGTGGCCAGTTCCTTCCCCAGGGGATCTTCCTGACCCAAGGATTGAACCCACATCTTCTGCCTTGCAGGTGGATTCTTTGCCACTGAGCTACCAAGGAAGCCCACACGTAAAGTACTGCTTTTCTTTAAACACTGAAATTACTCTGCCTGGTGAGATGTTTCTATTCTACTGGGCCTGGGGAGACTAAGAGCAGAGAGCATTCAAAGTCTCATATTGGTCTGAGCTCCATCCAAAGCATAGAAGCCATTGAAGAAACTGTTACTCCTTTACATTGTTATTTTCCACACTGTTCATGCTGGTCCTGGCAGTTGGGTTTTGCAGGTTAAATGTATTAATCGATTTGATGTGACACGTCAGGATTTTCTACTTGAGTGAAGCCTCTTAAACCTCGGTGCTGGTTGACACTGTTTGAGGGAATGAATGTATTCTGATGTGGCCGATATCCTGGAAAAGGCTTCTGTTTGATGTGAATCAGAAGGACGCTCAACTCCTCAGCATGAATGAAAATTCCAGAAAAAAACTCTGACTTGGAGGAGAGTGCACTTTTTTTTTTATTCCTTGGGTATTTTCTGATGAAGCTGTGGGTCTAAATTGTTCTAGTCTTTACAAGTGTGATGTCTTTCACACTAGCTTTTTTTTTTTTTTTTAATGCTTTCTTTTTAACGGCTACATTATATTTCATTGTCTGGATGCACATAGTTTATTCATTTTTTCCGCACACATTTTGAAGTATTACAGGCCTCCCAGCCAATGTTGCCTGAGCTGTGTTTTAAAAATAGAACTTGTGTCTCATTGGAAAGGGCTGTTATTGCTGTTTAGTTGCTAAGTCGTGTCCAACTCTTTTGCGACCCCGTGGACTGTAACCTGCTAGGCTCCTTTGTCCATGGGATTTGCCAGGTAAGAATACTGGAGTGGGTTGTCATTTCATTCTCCAGGGGATCTTCCCAACGCAGGGATCAAACCTGTGTCTCCTTCTTGGCAGGCAGATTCTTTACCTCTGAGCCACCTGAGAAGTTGGAACAGACTATGGAGGTGTAATTCAACATTTGTGCAGTAGCCTACATATTTTAATGGACTTTTATATACATTGTTTAATTTTTAATCTTCACATAGTCCAGTGAAGTAGCAAAACATGGACTTCACATAGCAGTTGAGGAAACTAAGAGGTCAAGAAATTTTCTCAGGATCACCCCAGGAATACAGTTGACCCTTGAATAGATTTGAACTAAGAAGGTCCCCTGATACGTGGATTTTTTAAAAAAATAAATATACAGTCAGACCTCTGTATCGGTGGATGCATAACCCAAGGATACGGAGGGCCCGCTGAAAGCAGTATGAGCATCCATGGATTTTGGTACCCAAGCAGGGGATTCTGGAATCAATTCCCCCAAAATACTGAGGGATGACTCTATATACCTGGGGATGACTGTCTGTACCTGGGGATAACTGTATAATTAGAAGTAGTTTAGACTCTTAAAAGATAAAGATGTGGCACATTTCTGGTGACCCAGTGGTAAAGACTGCACACTCCCACCACTGGGGGCATGGGTTCGATCCTGCTTGGGGAACTAAGATCCCACATGCCACAGAGCATGCCAAAAAAAAGCTCTGTCAAAAGATGAAGGTGTATCTTTTACATCTATAGGCAAAAGATACTTATGCTATGAGAACCTCAAAGTCATTGGAATGAAAAGAAAGTTATATCAGCTCATTTGCTGTAATTATTGTTGTAGAAACATGACGGAAATATTTTGCTCCTTTCGTTCCCCTGAAATGGTTTGGAATCTCCCGAATACCTAAATTTGGCGAGAATAGCCAAGGAGTCAGGGGATAGGGCCCATTTTGGTCCAAGTGGGAATCCATGAGAAAGATGGAACATGGTAGAAAGGGCAGCCTACCAGACGTCCAAGGTCTGCCCATCCCCTGCTCTCCACCCGCCTTTGAATTAACCTTGGGTGAGGCAGCCCTCTTGTGAAACATGGTTCAAATACCAGCCTCTTCCTCTCTCAGATTATTGTGAAAACTGAGCCCATCAGTGCTGCGTGTTAGGATTCTTCAGGATGCGCAAACAATATACAGAATGTACTTACTTTATCAGGAGCTACTCTCTCCTTTCACATTAAAGAATTCTCTTAGGAGTTTGCTTTCCTTGTCCCCTCAAGGCCTGTGCTTGGTAATATTTAATCCATCAAGTTCTAGTCTCTGGTACTTCTTCTTCTTCTTCTTCTTTTTTTATGCTTGCTTTATCCTAGTCCATCTTTTAGCAGGAACCATTTCTCCCAAAGCCTTTTTTGTCATTTCGTCAAGCATACTTAATGGAAATGTTACCTGTCCTTCTTTATTTGTCACAAAATTTAAGGACGAGGAGGAAGACCGTACATGTTTTCTTAAAATCAATGGCCAACACATTACTGTAAAACCTATTGATTAAAAACACAAAGTATAATGTTAGTCATTTAGTCTGTGAAGTGATGCAATAAGGGAAGAAATTTATCCTCTGACTCTTGCATTAACCTTTTATTGACTGCTTGCATACCCATAATTAACACACACTTTAGCTAAAGTGGTTAATTTCAGCATGGCGACCAGTGCTCCCTAATGTGGCTGCCGTCCTGATGGTCCAGATGGAAGTGTAGCCCTGGGGGAAATCAGCGAGCAGTGGGGCCCTGCATGAGTTACACCTGTGGGCGGAGACGAGGTGGGACCTCTGGACAGTCGGCTCACAGACCGGCCAGCATGACACCTTTCAGCTGCTTCCTGTTACATCACTAGGTCATTCAGGGAGAACCCTTCCTCAGTAGCGGGAGTTTTGAGGGTGGCTTATAGAGTCCTTTGAATTGAAATAATGTGATTTTCGGAGGGAGCGAGATGAAGTATATGTCATTTTCCTCTGCTCCCCTGGCAATGCTCCATAAAAGGAGCAGGGTTTTCTAAGTGAAAGCGAAAGCCACCAAGGCTTCCTGGTGGCTCAGATGGTTTGCAGGAGACCCGGGTCAGGAAGATCTGCTGGAGAAGGAAATGGCAACCGACTCCAGTATTCTTGCCTGAAAAAGCCCTTGGATGGAGGAGCCTGGTGGGCTAGAGTCCACGGGGTTGCAAAGAGTCGGACACAACCGAGCGACATCACTTTCTTTCTTTTCTAAGTAGATCTAAGTTTATTTGTTAACCCAAAGCCTTCAAAGGAGGGTTTTTTCCCTTAAGGATGGGAGAAGAGAGTACAAGGTGGAAAGGGGAAACTAAGTTTCTTACTGTTTAGCTGAGTTTTTTGCTGTTTAGCTGAGTTTCTTACTACTTAGCTTCTCTCCTCTGTCTGTAAGAGATGGGATGGAAACAATTCCACTCAAACCACATGGCCAAGCATAGGGACGGGGCAAATTCCCCATAGGAAAACTAGAGTCTTCTTTGTGGCAAAGATGGGAATAGACACAAGACAGCCAGTACCCACCACTGTCAGGATTCCTAAATCATTGCTTAAGAGAACTCAGGGCCCCTGGATTTTGCGAGAACCACAGAGTTTGCACGCTGAGAAACCATCCAACTTCATTTCCTGGAAATGCCAAGTCAGTCTGAAACAGCTGCCACTGAAGTAGCCCAACAGCAGTGCCCGTTAAGAACTCTGGGTCTCTAGGAGCAACTGCTAAGTCTTTTCTGAGTCTGAGTAGTTTAGCCTCTCACTGGAGAGTTGCAGCAGCTTGCATACGTAAGCCTTGGCATCCTGGAGTGTCACATTGTGCTAGGATTCGACCTCAGGCTTCATCTGATTCAAGCCAGAAAGAGGCGCTCTGGCTCTCCAGTTTCCCCCACAAAGAGCCAATCCAGAGCCACCCCACTCAGTTTGTTGAAGGGAGGGGATGGTCAGAGGAGGAACAGGCAGCCCCCTCGTTGGCATCTCCTGTCGTCACTGGAGACACCAGTTCACTACTGGTAGGAGAAATAACAATAGTGACAGTAGTATTTAGTAATAATGTGCCAGGCGGTGTGCTAAGTACTTCACATGTGTTAATCCCTATAACTTTCACAACAAGCCCATACGTAAGGTACTATCATTGTCATCATCATTATTCTCATGTGACAAATGATAAATAATGAGGTTTGGTGAGTTTAGGATACTCAAGATGGCAGGCCCCAGGGAAGCAGTAGTGCCCCATGTCCAGAGGATACCTTCACCACTGTGCTTCCCCATCTTAGGAAATTAGGATGGAAGAGAGACTGAATGCGTGGTTTGAGCAAGAGCTTCCCTGGTAACTCAGCTGGTAAAGAATCCGCCCGCAATGCCGGAGATCCTGGTTCAATTCCTAGGTTGGGAAGATCCCCTGGAGAAGGGATAGGCTACTGGCTCCAGTATTCTTGGGCTTCCCTGGTGGCTCAGACGGTAAAGAATCCTCCTGAAATGGGGAGACATGGGTTCGATCCCTGGGTCGGGAAGATAGCCTGAAGGAGGGCATGGCAACCCACTCCAGTATTCTTGCCTGGAGAATCCCCATGGACAGAGGAGGCTGGTGGGCTACAGTCCCTGGGGTCACAAAGAGTCAGATGCAACTGAGCGACTAAGCATAGTACAGGAAGATATGCCTTCAAGTCATTCTCAAGCCTTTCTTTTTCAGTCCCACTGTCTGGCATGGTGTTGAAGCAGATGGTATGATTTGAGTCGGGGCTGACTGTCCTTTCTCGTAGGTGGATACATGACCTCAACAGCCAGCCCTCTACAGAGCCCAGTCATGATCATTGACAAAGTGGCAAGGAGTGCTGAACATTAAAGGAAGAGTTTTGGTTTTGTTTTGCAGCTTGCAAACTCTTAGTGTGATGTGTGTAATCTAGTTCCCCGACCAAGGGTCGAACTTGGGTCCCCTGCATGGAGAGCAGAGAGTCTGAGCCACGGGCCACCAGGGAAGTCCCTAAAGGAAGATCGTTAAAGTGCTCTTGAGGGGACTTCCCTGGTGGTCCAGTGGTTAAGACTCTGCACTCCCAGTGCAGAGGATGCAGATTTGTTCTCTGGTCAGGGAACTAAGATCCCATGTGCCTCGGAGCAACTAAACCCTAAATTAATGAACTCTAAACTACTGGAGCCCGTGGGCCACAACTAGAGGGTCCTTGCCCTGCAATGAAATATCCCACGTGATGCAGTGAAGATCTTGAGTGCCGCAACCAAGACCCAACACAGCCAAATAAATGAATAAATGAATATATATAAAAAAAATAAAGTGATCTTGAAAGATGTGAATTAAGGCCCTGAAGAGCCCCAGCAAGGGGTTCTGGCTCTAGTCCAGAGGGAGGCAGTGGGTATACCCAGCTCCTAGCCTTTCAGGGCCAGCATGAGAAGGAGGTAGTCCCCACGTCAGTCAGCCCTTCCATCAGAAGAACAATAGTAGAAAATCAGAGCAACTTCACCCAGAAGAATACTGGATAGGCTTGTGGACTTGTGCAATGTGGTGTCAGCAAACTTCTGCAGCAGGTGTTCATGTTTCTAACACTTTCTCAAAATGAGGGGGCCAAACCCATTTGACAGGTGAAAAAGCATCTCTATTGACTTTGGACAAACCTTACCCTAGCCGAGAAGGATCAGCACTTATCATAGCCCTTTAATCTGCCAACCAGGATAACGTGTGCGGAGATCATTTCCCTGCCGTGAGACGGAAGTGCTCAATTTGGAATAACTCTCCCCCTCTGGTAAATTGAGCCTTACTCTCTGATTCCTAGGCCGAGAGACAGCGCAATTTAAAAAGCTTCACAGAGTTTCTTTGTAATTAGTCGCAGCTTCC
Organism: Muntiacus reevesi; assembly: GCF_963930625.1. Lineage (NCBI taxonomy): Eukaryota > Metazoa > Chordata > Mammalia > Artiodactyla > Cervidae > Muntiacus > Muntiacus reevesi. Next base: position 235,462,586 of record NC_089250.1, read on the forward strand.
CTTGAATATTAATTTCCCCCCCATCCCTTTCATGTGATTTAGAGACTATATCTTTAGAACTGAAGTGAGCGGCAGCGTCTCAAACACCTATTATTATTAAGTAGTCTGTAGAACGCGCCTCTGTTCTTCAGTGCTGTGTGGGCTTATCAGTGCAAACAGTTTAATATTTATGCTAAGAGGATTGTCAAAAGCAGCTTCTGTTGCTTTAATTCTTGTTTTAAATAAATAATGAGAACATTTAAACACATTACTCTTCTTGGGGCCCTGAGGTCAGCTAATCTTATTATTTATGAAGTGATGTGCTACATAATAGTACTTAGCGCATGTTAACAGACGCTATTATCAGGGCCCGATGCGGAGAGCCGAAGATATATTGGAATGTTATGTGTAATGTACGACGGATTGAGTGCACAGCATGCCGGTGGAGCAATTAACCACCCGAGAAAATAGGTGTAAAGTTGAAGCATGTTTTCCCATGGGGATCCCCTCACCATTAATAATTCCCCAGAGGAGAAGATGTCTTTTAGTTAGGAGCCTTCTCGACCGCCAAGGCTTGGACATAGGGTCGGGATGGTCCATTCTTTGATCTCTTCATAGTGAGTCCTACACGGAAGGCCCATGATGGATGGGTAGGGCCACTTTTTGAATTGATTTAGAGGATAAGGCCGAGAAGGTGGGGGTGGCGTGGGAGAGGACCAGGCACCTCTCCCAGATGTACTCAAGAGTAATTCTTTTTGGGGGCACACACTGTCCCCACCACATGCTCCAAGAGAATAGAGAAATTGTTCATTTCTTATTGCAATCTGTGTTTTCTTCTCTTTGATCCTCATTTCTCGGATACATAAAGCCAAAGCCACTGAGTTTTCCCAGACCAATTTCCAGTAAGCTGGTCTGTTGGAGAGGTAGCTCCTGCCAAGGTGTGACAATGTGGCCCCAACTTTTTTCCTCCGAGGCTATAATTTAGTTGCATATGATAATTAATTTCTCTACTATTGATGAATAATCCATTTAATAAAAACCGTGATTTAAGTGTTTTCCTTAGGGAGTCACTCTTGCTAGCCTCTTAATTTAATTTTGTGGAAGTTTTCCCCACCTATTCATCAGTGGAAATGATTATTAACCTCTATTTGCATATATCCTTATAAATCGGTCTCTCCTTGGAGTGCCTTTTTCCAAGCACAGCAAGCTGGGACACTTGTAAATCTCCAGGATCTCCGAAGTCAATCCCAGTCTGTAATATTGTTTAATCTATTCTTGGACGTTTTAATGCAGTAAATTCAATTTAATCTTACCCAGTAATCTAGTAATACATGAAAATCCCACAAACATTTAAATCTGATAATGGCTTAATCACACACTTTAAATAACAGTCGAGATAATGAAAAAATAATTCACCATTTTAAAGGCAGAGTAACTGAATTTCTCCCCATGATTGGCTTCCACAAAGCCTTGAGAGATAATACAAATCTGGGAATTGAAATTAAAAAGTTCCAGCCTCATCAAGAACAGTTCTTCCTTCTTGTAAATACACCTGCTTTCTGCCTCCCAAACTCGTCTTTCCTTCCTCCTCATCACCACCCATCCATCACAGAGATTGCCAGGGTTGCCCCACGTTGCCTGAGCATGGGTCTTGCAGTCATTTCTTTCTGGGAATTAACTGCCTATTCTTACCTTTCCAGGTGCCAGTCTCGAATTGCCCGAACTTTGCCCGCTGATCAGAAGCCAGAATGCCGGCCGTATTGGGAAAAGGGTGATCCTTCGATGCCTCTGCCATTTGACCTCACAGAGATCGTTTCTGAACTCAGAGGTCTGCTTCTGGAAACCAGGCCCTAGAGACAGAGGACAGTTCTCAGATGGAGGAGGAAAGGCTATTTTCAATTCCTCTTCTCCAACCCTGTCATGGGCTCAGGCAAGGGCAGTATGGGGTAGACTTGGCCTTGACATTATAGAAACTGTTGAGATGGTAGAGATTGGCCTTGGAGATTATTTCCAGTTGGGAACAAGTAGGGAGCGGAACCCATGAAGATTAAAATGTTTGAAAATGACACAGTGTTATAGTGATTTGGTATTAAATGAAAAAAAAAAAAAAAGTAATATCCCCCCCCAAAAAAAACCAAAAAAAACTATTCCCCACTTGGATTTTTAATGCAAGCCCTTCCACTCCTGAGGCCTGGGAAGCAACCAGGGTGAGCCCACCTTTGGCAGAACCTAACCTTTCCTCTTTCCCAAGCCTTTGCAAAGTCTCTGCAGGGGATCTCTCAAGTCATGGAGGAGAAGACCAAATTTAGAGACGTTTAGCCCATTTTCTCACTATACCCTTCAGAGGCTCTGTGGTTCAGTATGGTAGCCACTAGGTGGATGGGGCTTCTACCGTTTAAATTCCATTTTAATTGTAATTAAAAATTCAGTTCTTCAGTTGCACGAGCCACATTTCGAGTGCTTCATAGCCCAGGTGTGGCTAGAGACTACTGAATTGGACATAGAACGTTTCCATCATTGTAGAAAGCCCTCCTAGACGGTACTTCTGTCAAAAGTTTGAGAGCGGGAGAGTCTGTCTTCCAGTTCTCTGTAGCTGCTCTCCCCACCGGCAAAATAAATGAAGAGAGCAATGCCTCGTTGGAAAGTAGCCTCTTTCCCTTCTCTGAAACAGCCAAGGTTGTGAGCTCTGTACTCTGCACACAGGAATGGAGCAGTGTTGAAGATTAAAATAAAACTGGCATCCTGTCTTTAGGAAGTTCCCCTGATCTAATGAAAGAGACAACGCTCTATTTACACTGCTTCTTGGATTTAACCAACACACTACATATTTTGTTTTCCTTTGATTCCCCTCTTCACACATAATGCTAGAATTGAGGCTTGAAGAACCTTAGTGCCCCATCCTGATAATGCTGGAGCACCAGAGAGACGAGAAAGAGGTTAGAACTTGGGCTTTGGTTTTTGAGTGCCTGGATGCAAATGCCCCCTGGCTTGTGATCTTTGATATGTGACTGTGCCTCGGTTTCCTCATCTGTATAATGGGGATACTACAGGCAAACCGATTCCCAAGGTGAAGAAGAAATAACCTAGCTACAGATTTAGAACAATCTCTGGTACGTAGTTAAACACGCAGTAAATATTAGTAAAATATTATATATCAGTAAGCTGACCTGCTGTAGGCATTTTCCTCTCCCTTCCTCAATCTTGGTGCCAGTTTGTCTCATGATGCTATGAACCCACCTCTCCCTTTCGGGCCTGGCTCTCACCCTATGATGGCCCCAGAAATCACGAGACTAGTCAGCCCCTCTCCCCAGCCTGTTGCCTTCTCTCATCATCTGCAGTATTTGGGAAGCCAAAGAGCTTTTTTACCCATTCAGAGGTACCCTGAGAACCAAACTCTCCCACCATCAGAATCTCACTGGTTCAAGGCGTGGGCTCGTTTCTCCGGAGTTAACTTCAGAGAGACACGTCACACAAGGCAGGCGGGGTTTCACCATCTTGAGTCTTTCGAATCTTTAGATGAGTTCCCCGATGCCCTCAAGCCTCAGTCTCCTCATCAGTAAAAGATAAAGTGCTCCCTCTTATGGTTGCGGGAAAGATGAAATCATGGAGGCAGAGTGTGCAGGTCAGCCTCGGGACCACATAGCCTCGTGTTTTATTTCACCCCCCAGAATGTTTGTTTATTGTCATAGTTCATGAGGAGCCAGTATTTAAAACTGGAAGATTTCATATAACATAAAGATGTGTGCATCCTCTTTAAAATTCAGAGATCCAGCGGCCTCCATCCTGATGTGGCAGAGAGCTAGGTAGCATCCTTTTAGGTGGGGCACGAACCCTCCATGGCCCCTGTCGTTCCCCGTTATCATTTACTGTGAACCTGACCATCTTTACCCCTTCACATCAACACCTGCTTGCTTGCACCCCTAGAGTAGAAATAAATAATAATGTTGTGTGCTTACCCCAATATATGTGTATTACTATCCGGTTATTGTTGTGGACTGCTTGTGCTAATATGCCATGTACCTCATAAAACACGCATAAACAATAAAAAATATTGAAAGGATGAGATAAGAAACCAAGAGAGTGCCTGCTCTTTTTCTCCTTTCACAGGTGCAGGTGAGCATGCTTCCTGGGCCCGGGCGGGGTGGGGGGGGGGGGTAGCAAGTGAAGAGTGTGCTCAGGGTCTTTCAGGTGGGGAAACAGCCAGTGTTGGAGAAACCACTTCCAGCTGCTGCTGCTAAGTCGCTTCAGTCGTGTCCGACTCTGTGTGACCCCACAGACAGCAGCCTACCAGGCTCCTCCGTCCCTGGGATTCTCCAGGCAAGAGAACCCACTGGAGTGGGTTGCCATTGCCTTCTCCAAACCACTTCCAGGAGTGAATCCAAAAGGTGAGATCGTGTTTTCTCAGAAATGGTGGCTTTCAATGAGCTTGAGCTCAGCGTGTTTGAAGATTACCTGTGCTTGCTCTCGGAGAAGGGTAGGGTGGGTTTCAGACAGGTAGAAGGGGGAAGGGCAAGAGATGATTAAAAAAAAGGGACGGCTGGGGGCGCTAATCTGACAATCAACTCAGTTCCTGCTCCTCCCCCGTGAACTGCTGAAGGACTCTTCTGGGGACATGGGCCATGTGGGTAGTGGGGGTGGGGAGGAAGCTTTACCCTGGGACCATCTTTAGCCCGCGGTCCTCACGCTACCTGGAAGGCTTCCCCATCCCCCAGTCCCAACTATCATCAGAAACTTATCTGAAGAGATAGGTCCCTTTCTGCTAAGATGCTACTGACTTTCCCCTCCCACAGATGTTTCTTGACCACCTACTGCACCTCAGGGGTGTGGTGAGCCCTGGGCATCCGAGGAGGTCCCTGCTTTCCAAGAGCTCCCGTGTACCGACCCCCAGGCTGGATCAGGGGATGTGGTGACCCCAATAGGAACTTAACTGTATAGTGGGGAAACACAGTCAGCTTGCAAGTAAACAACACAATGGTTTCCAATCATTTTCAACACCAGGATGGAAACCCATAAGGCAAGGGGACAGAGCATAGCTGGGGACTGAGGAAGGATGGCTTGGCTTCGGAAGTCCAGGAAAGGGGGTGATGGGGGAAAAGGGGACAGCAGGTACGAAGGCCCCGAGGCTGAAAGGTGCTTGGAGTGGGAAGATCAAGGAAGAAAAAGCACCATGATGGCTGAAGCCGAGAAACAAGGCAAAGGAGGGAAGGAGATGCAGGTGGGGAGGAGGTGGGACCAGCGTTTGAATGTGATTGTCAAGTGCCCGAGAAACGCGGAAGGCCTTGTGCAGGAGGGTGGGGGTCATTGGTGTGAGAGTCTCACGCTTCCAAATCATTGCCTGGTTGATCTCTAATTCCGAAGGGCCTCAGCCTGAAGGCACGGCTTGAATTTCCCGATTCCTGCGGCCAGGTGGGGAAGCTGTCCTGCCAGCTCCTCCAAGAGCATGAGGCAGCACCCCATCCTCCTGTTGCTTCACTCCCAGCAGCGCCCACAACTTTGTGTCCACCCCGCCCCCTGCACCCTGCTTTCACAGGCAGCCTCTGCTCAGGGGAGTTCACTAGAGAGAAGAGGGGGGTGAGGAGGGGCTGGCCGTGGCATGGCTGGTGACACAAGTTTAGTAGTAAGCTTCCAAATCCATCACTAACCGAACCGAGGGATGCTAGAAATGAGATTCCATCACCCTATTAAATGGACACACCACATTCAGTAGTTTTTTAGTGTGTATTTCGAGGGAAAGTATTTTTGAAAGCAACATTTTTTTTTCTTCCCTGATTTAGTTAAGACTGATTTTAACCACTGGGCAAATTGCATACATTTGGATCTATGCCATGCTAAATACTGTTTATTTTGGAGATCTGTCAGAGGCAAGCCCATGGAAGACGGGGCACGGGGGTAGGGGTGGGGAGGGGGTTCTTATTTGAAAAGGCAATTCTCATCCAAACAGATTGAGACGGACCGAGGAGCAGTGCGGATTAAAATGCGCTGAAGTGGTAATGCCGTTTATCCAGTTTGCCTTTGTTACTTTGTGATTAAATGGTATTTTTAATTAAGTTTCATTGGGAGCCATAGGTATGGCAGTGGTGAAATCAATTTGACAACCATAAAGGGGGAGGGAAGGCCCAGGAGTGTTGTAATGATTGCGGCTGCAGGGAGAGCCAGGCAGCTTTAAGAGGCTGGGGTGAGGAAGGGGAGAAGCGGGGGAAGGGGAGGAAGGAGCGGGCAGCCAGGGATGACTTCCTGCATGATGCCCAGGGCTCCCGTGGCTGCTGCTGCATCTGGGGGACTGGTTGTAGGGATTATCAGGAAAAGGGGTACACCTGGCTCTCTCAATTACCTGAGTCCCTCATTAACAAGGAGAATGGGTGAGCACCCCCAGACCCTGTGCTGTAGCCTCACCCCAGCCTGACTCCGGACGGAACAGGGCTGACCCACCATTTTTCAGCCCATCCCCTTCCTTTCTCCCCATAACCTGTCAAGGCAACACAGTCTATTAATATTATCCAAGTTATTGTTGTGCAGTCACGGTCGTGTCTGACTCTTTGCAACCGCATGGACTGTAGCCCGCCAGGCTCCTCTGTCCATGGGATTTTCCAGGCAAGAATACTGGAGTGGGTTGCCATGCCCTCCTCCAGGGGATCTTCCCAACCCAGGGATTAAACCCAAGTCTCTTGAATCTCTTGCATTGGCAGGAAGGTTCTTTACTACTTTGCACCCTGGAAGCCTATTGTCCAGGTATCAAATGTGATGGTAACATTGTTCTGGAACTAAGTAGGAGATACAGCGTGAACCATTGTGCTGACAGGATAGCCCAACCAGCTAGGCGTTATAGAAACAAAGACTGGATCACAGGGACCCCCCCCCCCCCAAATCCTCTTCCCACGATTGCACACCAGTCCTCTCAACACCCCTGCTCTGTATCCGGTCACCATGGATCAGATTTTCAGAATCTTCTGATTCCTGAATGTCAGGAGAGTCTTTTGGTTGCAGAGTCCTGGTTCTGTGTGTGATCCTAAGGCTAACCTCCCTCTTAAACCTTTGTTTTCTTATCTGCAAAATGGGAACAGTCGTAGTATATCTACCACCTGAGGTTGGCGTGAAGATGAAGATGTTGATGTGCACACAGCATGCCTCCGGCCCTGGCTGGGTCTTCAGTGACATGCCAGCTCTAATAATTACGATCCCGGTTTCTTGTGATAACAGTTGTAGCTTCATGACTGGGGCAAATCCCTTGACCTCCCTGTGATCCAGTCTTTGTTTCTATAACGCCTAGCTGGTTAACTGTCCTGTCACCGTGGTGGTTCATACTGTGTCTCCTTCTTAGTACCAGAACAATATGTTACCCTCCCATTCTATCCCATTTTCCTCTCCCAGCTTCCACTTTTTTTTTTTCTCTCGGCAGATGGTGTGGAGCTTTTTATAAATGAGATGCTCTGAAAAATGATTCCCTCGGACTCCCCATTACTACAACGGGATTAGGTCACCCCCTTGCAATTTTAGATCTGCTTTAAAAATTCTCGCCATCACCTTTTAATGGATGATCTGTGTTGAACAATTGTTTATTGACTCTGAATGTCTTAAGTACCACGGTCCGTCTTTTGCCAGGGGAAGGAAGCATTAATTAACTCCCAGCATTAGATTCAGTGATTCTTTTTCAATGATGCAGTTCGTGACTTTTGCTTGCATTTTCTTTTCATCAGTCCTGAAAGAACTGAGGTAAAATAGTTCCGCTGCACATGTGTGTCAAGCTAAATGGATAACAGCAGATACAGATCTGTTTGCCTGTCTGCACTTGCCTTTAGACAAAATTCATCAATTTTACAAAAGCCACTGACTAAACATGGCACCAATACAAATAAGTGCTTCTAGCATGTGGGTTTTCCCGTTGTTTTTAATCTGTTAAAGTGCTGTAGCTTCCTGCAGAGGGATGGGAAGTGCTGGCTTAGGACGGCAATGTGCCCCACAGATTGGGACCAAAAGGTGAAGGCCATTCTACGGGAAGTTTAGGAAAAGCCCAGTGGTTCCGGACTCTGTGTATCTGAAACCATCCCAGACTGCTTGGTGAATGACTGCCGCAGGAAGCTGATCCTGGCTCTCATATTCAATATACAATAGAGATCATAGGTTACCCACCTGTTAGTGGTGCCAGGGTCTCAAAGGTACCCTGCTTGCCCTTCCCAGCGTCTGAGACAGAGAGCCAGAGGATAGACAGGAAACCGACAGGAAACTTCACCGGCGCCTTGAGGCCAGCACCGCTACCGCCAGAGAGAATGCTTGGAAGGACCTTGTAAATACCAAATGTTGGTTGCTCAGATCCCGCACGCTGCAGCCCACCAGGCTCCTCTGTCCATAGGATTTCCTAGGCAAGAATACTGGAGTGGGTTGCCATTCCCTTCTCCAGGATATCTTCCTGACCCAGGGATCAAACCCAGATCCTCTGCATTGCTGGCGGATTCTTTACCGTCTCAGCCACCAGGGAAGCCTATAAATACCAAAGCCCTAGGCAAATCCAAAGAAGGAGGATTATTATTATTTATTTTGTGAGATCAGTTTCATTTGGATGTGTAATGGAAGAGTTTGTGGATGTTTATCACTTCTGATCAGGCAAAGCCAGTTTGACAGTGACCTACAACTCCCTTTTGAGGCCACAGCAAACAGCCAGAGCTTGGCTGCACTTTCACAAAAACAGTCTTGAAAAATATTGTTAAGGCTGCTTTTAAAACTTTTTCAGATACCATGAACCCCGAGAAAACACCTTTCCAGAGTGAAGAACTATTCAGTCCTTGCTAAAATAAATCTTGGGTCCTCAAGACACACAGATACAGGGAGCAGACGTTCATTTGTTTCTTTGCAAATTGGCCATTCCCAACTTAAAATGCTTTTTATCTATTCAAACAGGGAATTGAGTTTTTCCACTTTGGAGCAAGTGCAGTTAACCTACCAACCTCGGAGCCCCAAAAGGGCTGAGTCAATTTCTCAGGGCAACTCGAGCTCCAGCTCGTAACTCATCCAACTCAGAGAACGGTACCTCTGGTCACCCTCCCGCCCCCGCCTTCGTCCCCCAGCTCTTCAGACAGAGATTTCCAGTTGATTATGCCTTGATTAGAGCCCAGAGACAGGCAAGCCAGGTATATAGGATTCCCATTGTCCTTCCCGCCTCTGCTCCCAACCAGGGTCAGGCCGAGAGGGCTCTTGGTGAACACTGAACAATCAAGCCCTGTTTACCATGGGCGTTTAGTTTTCTTTTCTCAAAATCAAAACAGAATTTAGTAGGCAGTGTTATTTCATACATGCCTCTTGATCAATGGAATGATCTGTCAGAAGCCATTAAAGCCCCCATTAGCTTGAATGCATTCAAAGCTAAACTATTGGATCATTTAAGGGCCACGGTGATTGTTTTTAATATACTGTACATTGATTTCTCCCTGTGAGCGGCAACATAAGTTTGAAACTAACTGTGTATGACTAAGGCTTCATTTGCTGTCTCCAGTCCTCTGTGACAAGCATGGTTTTACTTCGACCAGAAATGTCTGTGTATAGTTTTTAAAGAGATGCAGACCCTGGTAGATTTCCCAAGGTTTAGACTGAGTTGAGTTTGTGTTTTTTTTTTTCCTTTCCCGAGCTTTCTCCCATTTCTTTGTGCCCACTAAGTGAGCTTGGCGTGCAGAATGGGAGAACCATCCCTGCCAGGGATCTCAAGTGAAAGGCAGTGGGGGAAATTTTTCTGAAAGCATGAAGCCCCAGTCGAGGCCAAAATCGAAGTGAATTTGACAGCCTTCAGCTGACGAAAGTCTGTGTCCAGCACAAAGCAACAGAAGTTTGGCTGTGTCGGGGCATCCTTGCTGGGGCAGAGGCAGCAGATACCGCCATCTCTTGGTAGGTTGACCCTTCCTTAGCCAAAATGGATTCTCCTAACACTCAATCACTGATTCCTTCCTAATTACCAGACTCTGTGCTAGGGGTCATTTGGCTCCCAGGTGGCGCTAGTGGTAAAGAACCTGTCTGCCAATGCAGGAGACAAAAGAGACATGGGTTCGATCCCTGGGTCTGGAGGAGGGCATGGCAACCCATTCCAGTACTCTTGCCTGGAGAATCCCATGGACAGAGGAGCCTGGTGGGCTACAGTCCACAGGGTTGCAAAGAGCTGGACACCACTTAGGGACTTTAATTTCAGTTCTTCTCTTTCAAGAATAAAAGACTATTTTAGTCATAGAAGCAAGACATGTATCCCAAAGAAAAGTTTTTATATGTTGTGCCTGTTTTTCAAATGAGGCAATTAAAGCCTGGATGAGAGGAATTAAGTTATTTAAGAATTACAGAAGTGGGTTTTCAAGTTTCTGGTATAACTTGAGATTAAGAAAGAATATGAGGAATCTGTGTTGGGTCTTCATTGCTACACATGAACTTTCTCTAGGTGCAGTGAGCAGGGCCACTTTTCATCGCAGTTTGTGGGCTTCTCATTGTGGTGGCTTCTCTGGTTGTGGAGCATGGGCTGTAGGGCACAAAGGCTCAGCAGTTTTTTTGCACTACTAGTAGCTGTGGAATCTTCCTGGATCAGGGATGAAACCCGTGTCCCCTGCATCAACAGGCAGAAGCTCAATCACTGGGCCACCAGACAAGTCCAACATGAACTTTCTTAAATCCAACTCCCAAATAAACCTAAGATATGAGGAAGAAGAACAATGGCAAGAAGAGCCTACCCCTCCAACTGCAGCCCGAAGGGGAGAAATTTTTGTGGAGTCTAGAAAACAGTTCAGTTCAGCCGCTCAGTCATGTCCGATTTTTTGCGACCCCATGAACTGCAGCATGCATGGCTTCCCTGTTCATCACCAACTCCCAGAGCCTAATCAAACTCATGTCCATCATGTCAGTGATGCCATCCAGCCATCTCATCCTCTGTCATCCCCTTCTGCTCCTGCACCCAATCCCTCCCAGCATCAGGGTCTTTTCCAATGAGTCAACTCTTTGCATGAGGTGGCCAAGGTATTGGAGTTTCAGCTTCAGCATCAGTCCTTCCAATGAACACCCAGGACTGATCTCCTTTAGGATGGACTGGTTGGATCTCCTTGCAATCCAAGGGACTCTCAAGAGTCTTCTCCAACACCACAGTTCAAAAGCATCAATTTTTCAGCGTTCAGCTTTCTTCACAGTCCAACTCTCACATCCATACATGACCACTGGAAAAACCATAGCCTTGACTAAACGGACCTTTGTTGGTAAAGTAATATCTCTGCTTTTTAATATGCTGTCTAGGTTGGTCATAACTTTCCTTCCAAGGAGTACGCGTCTTTTAATTTCATGGCTGCAATCGCCATCTGCAGTGATTTTGGAGCCCAAAAAAATAAAGTCTGCCACTGTTTGCACTGTTTCCCCATCTGTTTGCCATGAAGTGATGCGACCAGATGCCATGATCTTAGTTTTCTGAATGTTGAGCTTTAAGCCAACTTTTTCACTCTCCTCTTTCACTTTCATCAAGAGGCTTTTTAGTTCCTCTTCACTTTCTGCCATAAGGGTGGTGTAATCTGCATATCTGATGTTGTTGATATTTCTCCTGGCAATCTTGATTCCAGCTTGTGCTTCTTTCAGCCCAGCATTTCTCATGATGTACTCTGCATATAAGTTAAATAAGCAGGGTGACAATATACAGCCTTGACATACTCCTTTTCCTATTTGGAAGCAGTCTGTATGGTATAGGAAACTAAAATCAGAGGCCAAATTCATCATCCCAATCACTGGCAGGTTAAGCAGAAGTCACAAGAGTAAATTCCAGAGCAGGAGTCAGCAAATGATGGTCCACAGCCAAATCTGGCCCACCCCCTGTTTTTATAAATAATGTTTTATTGGAACACAGCCACACTTGTTTGTTTACATGTTATCTGTCCATGGCTGCTTTTGCACTCCCAGAGTAGTTATGATAGAGACACAAAGGTGAAAATATTTACTATCTGGTCCCATACAGAAAAGCTTTGCTGACCCCTAGCCTAGCTCAAAGGACTGCTGTGTAACCTGTGGTCCTTTGGTTTGAGTCACATCTTATCTGTGTGTGTGTGTGCTAAGTCACTTCAGTTGTCTGACTCTTTGCAATGCTATGGATTGTAACCCACCAGGCTCCTCTGTCTATGGGATTTTCAGGCAAGAATACTGGAGCGGGTTGCCATTCATTTCAGTTCAGTCGCTCATTCATGTCCAACTCTTTGTGACCCCATGGACTGCAGCACGCCAGGCCTCTCTGTCCATCACCAACTCCCAGAGCCTAATTAAACTCATGTCCATCAAGTCAGTGATGCCATCCAACCATCTCATCCTCTGTCATCCCCTTCTCCTGCTTTCAATCTTTCTCAGCATCAGAGTCTTTTCCAATGAGTCAGTTCTTCACATCAGGTGGCCAAAATATTGGAGTTTCAGCTTCAGCATCAGTCCTTCCAATGAATGTTCAGGACTAGGTGTCAAACCCTCCTCCAGAGGATCTTCTAACCCAGGGATCAAACCCACATCATGTCTATTACTTACTGATTACCAACACATATAAAAGATGATGCTAAATCTTGCTATAGTACCCCAACCAAAACACTCATGCCAAGGCCACTCTCTATACAGCAACACGAGAAAAAAACAACATTCAAGGGCAACACCGTTAAGGAGCAAAACAGGCTAGTAGCAAGAGCCATGGTTCTTCCTGAATTAAAGGAGCTTGAGTGAGGTGGGCAGGGGACAAGGGCAAGCCATCCCAAGAGAGTGGAGCCACTGCCTGTCCTTCAGGGTCAGGCATCTTGCTTAAAAGGAGGGCACGCCTGCAGGAGAGCGAGTTGCAGGCTCATCTTCCTTGAACAGATTGGTGAAGAATCGTTTCTGAGCGCTCCCCCCTCTCTCTTGCTTCTGTAACACTGCTAAGGTTATTTGAATGTCTCATTAGGAGAGGTGGTGATCTGGGCTACGATTATTTTCGTGGAGGTGAGTGGCAGGCAGGAAGGAGGAGGGGTGGAGCTGTGCTTTCCAACTTACAGGGCTGACTAATGTGTCATTATAAAGGATCAGAAAAACACAGCTGCTGCTTATTCTGTGGTTGAACTTATCACCCCAAAAGCTCTGGTGGCTTATAGAGTTTTATGAGGGAATTCACAGTTTATCATTTTTGTTCAGACTGTTACCATTGTAACGAAGTTGCAAGCTGAGTCTAGCTGTCCATAGATTTCTCCTCCATTCACTGTGCTGTCAGCCTCTTTTTGCCTCCTTAAAGCGTCTGCATTCTGCCCTACCAGCAGAACTCTCCAGGAATGCCCTAGGTCTTTCCTGTCGTGCTAATCTCTTGACATCTGAATCCCTGAGTCACTTATAAGTCACTCCATTTTCATTTGTTGATCATTTCCATTTGTTCTGCCACCAGCATGTTTATAAATACTATTTCACTTTGTCAAATTCAGTTTCCATATTGGACTATGAAATACCAGAAGGCAGAGCTCACAGGATCCGATCTTTACTTCCATTTTATTAGGCTCCATAAAACCCAGAATCACACTTCATCTCTCCCAAAGCATTTAATATTTATTAGCTATCAATCCAGCTAACTTTTATCTGACACATAATAGATACTCAATAAATGTGTGTTGATTGACTGTTTGCTAGAGCAAGAAATCTATCATCACTCTCCCCTGCTTTAAAATCCGCCCCCAACCCCGCAGGCCCCCTTCCCCTAAGATTTTTCTGACCACAGCTTACAAGGCTATTTGAAATTTACCCACAACTTCTCTCTCCAGCTTCATCTCCCCCAAACTTACTTCTCACCTTGTTCCTGCCATGCCTCATTTTGTACCACGTCCTGAGTTCTCCCACGGCTCTGCATCTACGTGAGTGGCCTTGAACATGGTGGGACTTAGCAGTAGGCAATAGGATAAAGCTGAGAATGGGTGGAGCTGGGGAGAATTTGATCAACAAAGTCTGTGTCCCAAAGAGGCATTTGATCAAGGAGGCACTGATATGATAGTCAAGCATCTGAGATGGTGATTGGGACATGGCAGCAGAGACTATATGGAGCCTTGATTCTGCCTAAGATTAAAGGGAACAGAGGAGGCACCCCCAGGAAGGAGCAAACAAACCTTCCATGTGAAGTCAAGGCCCAGCCAAGTCGTGTAGCATTCAGTATAGGTAGGCATCCAGGGCCAGCGCAGTTCTGAAAGCAAGATCACAAAAGACACCTGCCTTGGCCAATGGAGACTGAGGGAAGACTGGAAGAGCTCAGTGGACATGGACTTGGGACACTGGACTTGGGTCAGCAAGACTAATTTCAGATCCCATTGACCTGGGATCATTAGGCTACTCTACAAATAACAGCAGTGTCATATCATAAACATTTACTCAAGAATTCAATTCTCCAGGCACAGCAAACACACACAAAGCAAAGGGAAAACAGCATAATGATTCCATCCCCAAATGGCAGTCAGCAAGTGCCCAGCCTGGAGTATGAGATAGGGGATAAGAGTCCTGTTTTCTCTTTGGGGAAGGTACCACATGGCTTCTAAACACAGTTACTTCACCTGGAGCTTAAGTGAAAAGACACAGTCTGTTCCAGCAACGGAGAGGCAACGCTGCCTAAACATTTGACCAGAGAGAACTTACCGGTGGCAAATAAGCTCATGAAAAGATGGTCAATATCATTAGCCATCAGGGAAATGCACATTTAAACCACTACACACCAATAGGAGCAGCTATAAGTTTATAAGTTGTATAAGTGGTGTTATAGTTTTATGATACCACTTGCTGGGAAGGATGTAAGAAGCTGGAGCATCAAAAATGACTGGTGGGAATGTGAAATGGTACAGCCACTCCAAAAAAGAGCTGGGCAGTTTCTTATAAAAGTGAAACAGGAAATTAATTGTAGGACCCATCAATCATACTCAATCATTTATCCCTGAGAAATAAAGCCTCTACTCCTAAAAATGTACATGGCTGTCCACAGCTTTATTCATAATAGCCCAAACTGTAAACAAACTACAAAGGATGTAATTTGGGTGTATCCATATCATGAAATACTTCTAAGCAATAAAAAAGGAATAACCTATTGATACACACAACAACTTGAATGGATCTCCAGCGAATTATGCTGAAGAACAACAACCACCAAAAAATCTAATCTCAAATGGTTATATGCTATATAGGTATGCAAACAAATGATTTCATTTAAATAACCTTGAACTATCAGAAGTATAGAACTGGAGGGCAGATTGGTGGTTGCCAGAGATCAGGGATGGGAAGTAGCTATCAAGGAGCAGAGTACAGGCAGACTCGTGGTGATGGAAGAGTTTTGTATCTCACTGCTGGTGGTGGGGATTATATGAATCTACACAT
Source organism: Muntiacus reevesi (assembly GCF_963930625.1). Lineage (NCBI taxonomy): Eukaryota > Metazoa > Chordata > Mammalia > Artiodactyla > Cervidae > Muntiacus > Muntiacus reevesi. Next base: position 235,477,901 of record NC_089250.1, read on the forward strand.
AGGAAAAAAATTGTGCTTACTGTTTATATATGCACACGCAGCTGTTGAAATCTGAAGCAGCTCTATGGACTGCAGCGCTGTCAGTTTCCTGGTTTGGGTATCATAGGACACTTTGATATTGTATTACAGTTATCGAAGATGTCACAATCCTGGGAAACTAGCTGGAGGGCACAGAGGCCCTCCCTGTATATTTGGGGGGCTACTTCCTGAGAATCTACAATTATTCCCAAATCAAAAGTTAAAAAAGAAACTGCTCAGGTATTGTATGAGAGGGCAGAAGGTTAACACTCCCTTGACAAAACTGGAAGAGGCCCTTGGGCCTGACAACACCCACACGGTTAAGGCATCGCCACCTGCTTCGTGGCATCTAACCACTGCTTTTGTAGAGTACGGACTCATGGACGCAGTGGGGGGAAGTAGTGAGGGTTATGAATTGAGACAGCAGCATTGCCATATATATACACACACTACCATGTGTGAAATAGCTAGCTAGTGGGAAGCTGTGGCTCTGCGCAGTGAGCTCTGTGATGACCTAGAGGAGTGGGGGTCGGGGGGTGGGAGAGACGCTCGAGAGGGAGGGGATATATGTATACATATGGCCGGCTGACTCACGTTGTACAGCAGAAACTAACACAATATTGTAAAGCAATCACATTCCAATTTAAAAAATTAAAAAGAAAAACTAGTCAGGCTGAACAAAATAAAAGTCAGTGTTCCCATTTCCAACATACCACCTCCCTAGGGGACTCTCAAGAGTAATTGTCACTGTAGATGATTCCTTGCACGTAAGATGTGACTGTACTCCTGAAACTCCAAGCTCGCTCATGCTTGTACCTTAGAACTACACTCATCCCTGGGGACCGAGCTTCCCTTGGGCATTGCTGCCATGTCTTCACGAATCCTGCTGGAAGGAGACCCCTCTCCCCAAGCATTGATTGCATAAGACTGCTTCAGACAAGGTCACGGGCACATCCAATAATTTGAAATGATCCTTTAACCAGACACATTTGGGGTGCACTGGGCTAGACTGTGTTCCTAAGTGTCCTCTGAAACCCATGGACAGAAACGATAACTGCCATGTGGGCCTGTGTTGATGTGTGAGACATCACTGTCTCACAAACATTCACAGCAACCCCATCTGATAGTTACTGTTGTTTAACTCCATTTTTTCCCACGTGAGGAAATGTAGGCACAGAGAGGCTAAATAACTTGCCCCAGATCACACAGCTAGTAGCTGGCAGAGACAGGATTTGAACCCTGGGAATCTGGCTCCAGATCCTAAGCACTTAATCTCTCTTACCCAGCTTGAGATTGACACTATTCTCAATTCCATCCAAGTTACTGGCTCCACTAAACCTAGAAGGCACCAGACCTGGTGAAGTCAGGAACCAGAGTTGCTTTTAGCCACTGCCACATAAGAGCAATGCATTATAGTGGAGCGGTTAGATCCCTGGACTTTGGAGGAAATCCCACCCGAGTTCCAGTCCCAACAGACCTCCACCACCACCACCACCACCTCCACACACACACACACACACACACACACACTCTCTCACACTCACACACTCACAAACAGCTGTGTGACCACGGGTAAGTTGCTTAACCTCTCTGCACCCCAGCTTCCCTCCTGTTAAATGGGACTGCTAACAACATCTTTGACATAGGTTGGTTTGAGTGTTAAAAAGAAAGAGTACACAAAGCTCTTAGCTTAGAGCAAAACAGAGTAACTTCTCAAAAAAGAGAAACCTAGTTTTTTGAGGAGGAAACTTTGTTCTTCGGTGTTGGGGAGTAAGTAGGGAAGAGGGGTACGTTTCCATGAGTATTATTGTAGAAGAGGGCAATTGCTGATCCTTGATGAAAAAATGATGGCACCTCCTCAAGGATCCCACAGTTTGAAAGCAGTCCATGCACTTCATAGCCTGGAGGTGGTCTAACGATCATGTCCCCCCTGAACAGAGTCGGCAGTTGCTTTGGATGGAACCACCTGCAAAGATGGCAGGACTGCTAAGGTCACTTGATTCTTAAACCATTCAAGAAGCTACCAAGGTGGAGTTTAGGTGTGAAATTGATAAGTACATGCTCATTCGCTCAGTCATGTCCCACTGTTTGCGACCCTATGGACTGCAGCCCATTAGGCTCCTCTGTCCATGGGATTTTCCAGGCAAGAACACCTGAGTGGGTTGCCACTTCCTCCTGCAGGGGATCTTCCCAACCCAGAGATTGAACACACATCTCCTGAATCTCCTGCATTGGCAGAAAGATTCTTTACCACTGACCTGCCTAACCCACCCCTAAAATATTTTTTGAAGAATAGTCTTAATATTCCTAAAAAATTTTTGTTCAGCTTCATAGAAAACTGGAGGAAATTTTTGTCACCTGGAGGAAACTTAAAAAAAAAATTATATTGGAGTCTAGTTGATTTACAATGCCATGTTAGTTTTAAGTGTACAGCAAAGTGAATCAGTTCTACATATTCATATATACACTCTTCTTTTAGATTTTTCCCCATACATTCCATTACAGAGTTTTGAGTAGAGCTCCCTGTGCTATACATTAGGCTCTTATTAATGATCTATTTTGTGTATCACCGTGTGTCTACATCAAGTCCAATCTTCCAGTTTATCCCTCCTTCCCTCTTGTCTCCTGGCAGCCATTAGTTTGTTTTCTGTGTCTATGACTTTACTTCTGTTTTGTGACTTAGTTCACTTATAACCTTTTTAAAGATTCCACATATAAATGATGTCATATGTATTTGTCTTTCTGTATTTGATTTACTCCATTCAGTATGACGATCTCTAGGTCCATCCATGTGGCTGCAAATAGCATTATTTTCTTCTTTTTTATAGCTGAGTAACGTTCCATTGTATATATATATCACATCGTTATCCGTTCCTCTGTTGATGGACATTTAGGTTGCTCCCATGTCTTGGCTGTTGTAAACAATGCTGCAATGAACACTGAGGAGCCTGAGTCTTCTTTTCTAATTGTGATTTCCTCTGGATATATGCCCAGGAGTGGGATTGTAGGCTCATATGTTAGTTCTATTTTTATTTTATTTATTTTTTTTTATTTTCTTTTTTTTTTTCCAGTGGGTTTTGTCATACATTGATATGAATCAGCCATAGAGTTACACGTATTCCCCATCCCGATCCCCCCTCCCACCTCCCTCTCCACCCGATTCCTCTGGGTCTTCCCAGTGCACCAGGCCCGAGCACTTGACTCATGCATCCCACCTGGGCTGGTGATCTGTTTCACCACAGATAATATACATGCTGTTCTTTCGAAACATCCCACCCTCACCTTCTCCCACAGAGTTCAAAAGTCTGTTCTGTACTTCTGTGTCTATTTTTCTGTTTTGCATATAGGGTTATCGTTACCATCTTTCTAAATTCCATATTTATGTGTTAGAATGCTGTAATGTTCTTTATCTTTCTGGCTTACTTCACTCTGTATAATGGGCTCCAGTTTCAGTTTCATCCATCTCATTAGAACTGATTCAAATGAATTCTTTTTAACGGCTGAGTAATATTCCATGGTGTATATGTACCACAGCTTCCTTATCCATTCGTCTGCTGATGGGCATCTAGGTTGCTTCCATGTCCTGGCTATTATAAACAGTGCTGTGATGAGCATTGGGGTGCATGTGTCTCTTTCAGATCTGGTTTCCTCAGTGTGTATGCCCAGAAGGGGGATTGCTGGGTCATATGGCAGTTCTATTTCCAGTTTTTTAAGAAATCTCCACACTGTTTTCCATAGTGGCTGTACTAGTTTGCATTCCCACCAACAGTGGAAGAGGGTTGCCTTTTCTCCACACCCTCTCCAGCATTTATTGCTTGTAGACTTTGGGATAGCAGCCATCCTGACTGGCGTGTAATGGTACCTCATTGTGGTTTTGATTTGCATTTCTCTGATAATGAGTGATGTTGAGCATCTTTTCATGTGTTTGTTATCCATCTGTATGTCTTCTTTGTAGAAATGTCTGTTTAGTTCTTTGGCCCATTTTTTGATTGGGTCATTTATTTTTCTGGAATTGAGCTTCAGGAGTTGCTTGTATATTTTTGAGATTAATCCTTTGTTTCCTCATTTGCTATTATTTTTCTCCCAATCTGAGGGCTGTCTTTTCACCTTACTTATAGTTTCCTTTGTTGTGCAAAAGCTTTTAAGTTTCATTAGGTCCCATTTGTTTATTTTTGCTTTTATTTCCAATATTCTGGGAGGTGGGTCAGAGAGGATCTTGCTGTGATTTATGTCGGAGAGTTGTTTTGCCTATGTTCTCCTCTAGGAGTTTTATAGTTTCTGGTCTTACATTTAGATCTTTAATCCATTTTGAGTTTATTTTTGTGTATGGCATTAGAAAGTGTTCTAGTTTCATTCTTTTACAAGTGGTTGACCAGTTTTCCCAGCACCACTTGTTAAAGAGATTGTCTTTTTTCCATTGTATATCCTTGCCTCCTTTGTCAAAGATAAGGTGTCCATAGGTTCGTGGATTTATCTCTGGGCTTTCTGTTCTGTTCCATTGATCTATATTTCTGTCTTTGTGCCAGTACCATACTGTCTTGATGACTGTGGCTTTGTAGTAGAGTCTGAAGTCAGGCAGGTTGATTCCTCCAGTTCCATTCTTCTTTCTCAAGATTACTTTGGCTATTCAAGGTTTTTTGTATTTCCATACAAATTGTGAAATTATTTGTTCTAGTTCTGTGAAAAATACCGTTGGTAGCATGATAGGGATTGCATTGAATCTATAGATTGCTTTGGGTAGAATAGCCATTTTGACCATATTGATTCTTCCAATCCTATTTTTATTTTTTTAAAGAAACCTCCATGCTGTTCTCCATAGTGGCTGCTACAATCTACATTCCACCAACACTGTAGGGGGGGTCCCTTTTCCTCCACACCCTCTCAGCATTTATTGTTTATAGATTTTTTTGATGATGGCCATTCTGACTGGTGTGAGACAATACCTCATTGTAGTTTTGACTTACATTTCTCTAATAATTAGTGATATTAAACAACTTTTCACGTTTTTTTTTTTTTTTTTTGGTCCATCTGTATGTCTTCTTTGGAGAAATGTCTATTTAAATCTGAAGCTTTTATTTTTGCCATCACCTTATTGATCTCATCTCCTGTGAACCTCTCCACTCCCACTTCCAGCCCTGATTATCTCTCTCTGCATCATTCACTCTGGCTTCCATACACCAAGTCCTCACCCACCCCAGGGCCTTTACATTTGCTTTTGGCTCTCTTGGAACCCCCTTCCTCCAGGTACCAACACAGCTCCTTCATATGCTTTAGGTCCTTCTTCAACTGTCGCCTTCAAAGTGAGGCCTTTCTAGGTTACCTTCTATACAATTGAGTATTAGGATTTTTAGCATTGAGTCCAAAAATAACATTTAAAAATAACAGCTTTATTGAGCTATAATTCACCTACTGTAACCAAGATAACAGTTTTAAGATTGATGTTAATCTTTACCTCATCTAGTTTTATGGATTATATTGAGTGATTTCTAAAATGCCTTCCCCCCCACACACAGTTTTAACATCTCTGACATCATGATGTATCTTACAACAATGGCATGTCATAGTTTCATTAGCAGCATTTTATTTTTTCTTTCATAACAATGCAGAAAATAACAGTATAGTGTATAACCAAGGGTTTCTTTGCATTGACGAAATGTGGCATCTAAAATTTCTATCACCATTTACTCTAAAGAGCTCAAAGTACAGAGCTGGACTGTTGATAAAGATGTAAAGTACATTATTAAGCTGCAATAAAAAGAGATTCCATTCGGAGTGAGATAGCATCACTGGGGTGGGGGCATTGATTCCTCAGTTGCTTCTGAGTTCATCTGTGCTGGAGGGTGGGAAATGTTTTTGTTAATTTATGAGTCCTGCTCTTCTATTTAGAATCTTTTCCTTGTCTTGCCTCCTGTTTCACACACACACACTCTCTCTCTAACGCTTGCTGAGGGATTTCTTTTCTTTTGAGAATGTTAAAAACAATCATAATGAAAAACCTTCACAGCGACTCAGTCTTTGAAAACTGACATCAAGGTGAATGTCTAGTGGAAATTTGGGGCTTGCTGGGCTGCCATAGGCCGTTTGCATTTAAACAAGTGGTGACTTTGATTTAAGGATTTGACTTGATGGGTAATATATCCAAAGCAGGAGATGATGTATATACTGTTTCCATCAGAAATATCAAGTTCTGAGTGTGATGTGTTTATTTCTCTGAGTGGTTATGTATTTAATAAATAATGTGTTTCAGTGGGTATTATTTTCATTTCAGTCTGTAATTCCTCCACAATATGTCTCAGTTTCGGGGGTGAATGACACTTCATAAATTATGAGCTGTTATTAGCTGCTTTCTCGTTGCATCTTAATTATTAGGCTGCAAAGAGAGGGCAGACTTTTATAAGCATTCATATTTTCTGTTTACAAGGCTTTTACTGACGTCTAATAAATTTAATTACCTCTAATAAGAAGAGGAAATGAAGTTCTATTTAGCAAATTCATAGCTTTGAAATGCATCTTGTAGCTTTATGAGCGTGGCAAGCTCCTGGAAGGTGAATGCCATTTAAGACGCCGTGGCTGGGTTAAACTAACTGCAAAACTGTTAAATTATTTTTGTTTCCATTTTATTGCTTAACCTCCAGGGTAAACTTCAGGCTACTGATAAAGCAGCCACTCAGGAACTTTAAACTTTACATGCTTTGCCCCACAGGGCCGAAGCTGGCTCTGGTATTAAAGGTACATTTTTCAAACATAATTTTAGATTTGGAAATTGATTGTGTCTTGACCTACTTATTTCCAAGAGCTGTTCATTCCCGACTCCTTTGTTTTGCTCGTATTATAAATCTATTGTTCTTTCAGGAGGGCTCCCAGCTGGTATGGGGGTGGAGGGAGGGGAATCAATGCAGTGAAGATGGACTCATTCTGCCAACACTGTTATCATTTGAATCAAATCCGCAATTAACCGGACTTGGGCTGCAGAAAAGACACGCCAAGATCTCTGATCAACTGCTTCCTACAGAGGGTGGGAGCGAAGTAGACGGCTGGTTCATAAAGATCATGTTTGAAGGAAGAGGGATCCTATAAAATATTTAACGACTTATTTTATAGGGCATCAGATAATTTAGTTTTTTTTTTTTTTTTTGGTTGGATGTCTTCCCAAATAACATTTTTAAGGCATCTAGATTTTTATTTATTGTAGTAACAGACCCTTGGAAAAACCATACTACTTAGTGATGAATGCTTTCTTTTCTTGGTCTTTCTTCAAAACCTAAACACAATCTAGAGGTGAATAGGAGGGGCTTGTGAATGAATGTCTTTTAACAGTGCCCTCACACCTGGAGTCCCTCTCTCTCTCTCTCTCTATGGGACTTGGCCACGTTGCTCTGAAGCACTCCTGGGGGCTTGCCCTCAGCTCTTTCTTGGTCCCCACCTACACTCTCCATCCATCCATTAAGTCTACAGCCTCAGAATCCTGTTTCTTCTCTATTTGACAACACCTTATTTCTGTTCCATGTTATTTCCTCTGGGACAATGACAGCAGCTTTCCCAGGAACCTTTCTTCCAGTTTGGGCCCTTTGAGTCTGTTATCTACAGCAATGGCCAGAACCAGCTTCTTTCAAAAGAATAAACACATGTGACCCAGCTTTACAGTAGGGTCCCAAAACACTCCTCCAGTCTCATCTCCCATTTCTGTGCCTGACTCCTCTCCTCCCTGAGTCCTGCCAAGCCTCTGGTTCCAATCTAACGGTGCTTTCTGTTTCCTAAATACACCCAGTCCTTCCAGGGAGCTGAACAGACTCCACTGGGACATTCCCCAGAGAGGTGGAGATTGATTGCAATGGATTTAAGAATGGAGACAAAGTGGACACTGTGAGAAAATCATTTTTGTTTCAAATAATCCATATTAGACAGGAAAAAGAAAGGATCAAGAATGAGTATTTTTAACATATGTTTTTGGCATGCCAGTCATTTCCACTTCTTTTTCTAAGAATTGCTTCTTCCTATCCTTTGTCAGGGGCTTCCGTGGTGACTCATGCAGGAGACCCCGGTTCCATCCCTCGGTTGGGAAGACCCCCTGGAGGAGGGCATGGCAACCCACTCCAGTATTTTTGCCTGGAGAATACCATAGACAGAGGAGCCTGGTGGATTACAGTTCATGGGGTCACAAAGAGTTGGACATGAGTGAGCAGCTAACACTTTCATGTCCTTTGTTATTAAGAAAAAGAGAAAAATCAGTCCTTTTAAATTGATTCCTAGAAACTTTATATATTTTGAATATCATCACTCTCTTGTATGTGTCTCAAATATTGTCTCCTGGTCAATCATGTGTCTTGTAACGTTGATTATGGTATCTTTTATCACATATTGTATATTTTATCATATATGAGCATTTGGATTTTTAATATATTCAAATCTGTTCATATTTTCCATTATTCTCTTTTGTTTCTGTCCTACGAGCACTCCCCATCACAAATTACTTTTTGTTTTCTGCTGGTGCTTTGTCTGTTTTCTGTTTAACTTCAAATCTTCATTTTACCTAACATTTATTGTGATGAATGATGTCAGAAAAAGTTCTGGCTCTGTGCCCTCCCCCCAAGTGTGTCCACTTGCCTTCTAACCAGGCAATGGACAATCAATGATTCCTACACTGATTTGAAAATTCATCTTTTTAAAAATTCTAATTTTCAAAATGTATGTATTTTTAATTTATTTATTTCACTGCATTGGATCTTAGTTGCGGCATGTGAGATCTTTTTTGTGGCATGCTGGATCTTTGGCTGCTGTGGTGCCCAGACTCTATTTATGGTGCGTGGGCTCTGGAGTGTGCAGGCTCAGTAGCTGTGACACCTAGCCTTAGTTGCTCTGCAGCACATGAGATCTTAGTTCCCCGACCAGGGAACTTAACCATTGAACCACCAGGCAAGTCCCTAAATTCTAATTTTTAAAGGAGAATCATCTTGAGTATGTTCACACACATGAAACAAGGTCCTCTGGATATCTTTTCACTCTGGCATGTGCTGCTCTGTCAGCTGGAGTCTCCGAATTAGGATGAGCAGAGCCCACTGGGAACCCATGATGGAAGTGCAGCATGAGTGAGAAATGCAGGGAGTGCTTGTTACCAAGCATAACCTAACCTGTCACAGCTAGCACATCTGCTCTCATCTGAATTCTGATCATAACTGTATTCCTAGAGGAAAGGGAAGGGAAGCTTACTTTTCAGTTACTGAATTTCTTTTTTTTTCCCCTAAAAAGATTTTTTAGTAGCAAAACATCTTGTACATAACATAAAATTTACCAGTTTAACCATTTTTAAGTATACAGTTTTGCAGCATTGAGTACATCCACACTGGTGTACAATCATCACTACTATCTTTCTTCGGAACTTTAAAAAGAAGTTATTAATTTTTAATGGAGTATAGTTGCTTAACAATGACGTGTTGGTTTCTGTTGTACAGCAAGGTGAATCAGTGATACATATACATATATACCCTCGTTTTTAGATTTCCTTCCTATCTATGTCACCACAGTTTACTGAGTAGGATTTCATTAGTTATCTATTTTATACATAGTGTCAACCCCAACCCACCAATTTGCACCACCCTTGGTAACCATAAGTTTATTCTCTACACCCGTGACTCTATTTCTGCTTTGTCAATTAGTTCATCTCTACCATTTTTCTAGATTCCACATAGAAGCAATATTATACAATATTTGTTTCTCTCTTTCTGACTTACTTCACTTTGTATGACAATCTCTAGGTCCATCCAAGTCTCTGCAGATGGCACCATTTCGTTTGTTCTTACAGCTGACTGCCATTCCATTGTGTATATGCACCACGTCTTCTTTACCCATTCTTCCATTGATGGACATTTAAGTTGTTTCCATATTTTGGCTATTGTAAATAGCGCTGAAGTGAATACTGGGGTGTGTGCATCCTTTTGAATGATGGTTTTCTCTGAATATATGCCCAGGAGTGAGCTTGCTGGGTCACATCACTTAGGCTTTGATAACCACTTTCTACTTTCTTTCTCAATGAATTCAACTATTCTAAGTGTCTGTAGCCATGAAATTAAAAGACGCTTGCTCCTTAGAAGAAAAGCTATGACCAACCTAGACAGCATATTAAAAAGCAGAGACATTACTTTGCTGACAAAGGTTTATCTAGTCAAAGCTATGATTTTTCCAGTAGTCATGTATAAATGTGAGAGTTGGACTATAAAGAAAGCTGAATGCTGAAGAATTGGTGCTTTTGAACTGTGGTGTTGGAGAAGACTCTTGAGAATCCCTTGGGTTACAAGGAGCTCAAACCAGTCAATCCTAAAGGAGATCAGTCCCGGATATTCATTGGAAGGACTGATGCTGAAGCTGAAACTCCAATACTTTGGCCACCTGATGGGAAGAACAGACTCATTGGAAAAGACCCTGCTGCTGGGAAAGAATGAAAGCAGGAGGAGAGGGGGATGATAAAGGATGAGATGGTTGGATGACATCACTGAGTAGATGGACATGAGTTTGAGCAGGCTCCAGGAGTTGCTGATGGACAGGGAGGCCTGGCATGCTGCAGGCCATGGGGTCTCAAAGAGTCGGACACAACTGGGTGACTGAACTGAAGTATCTCATTAAGGAGAATCATACTTATGTGTCTTTTGTGATTAGCTTATTTCACTTAGTATAATGCTCTCAAGGTTCATTCATGCTGTAATACGTGTCAGAATTTCTTTCCTTTTTAAGGCTAAATAGTATTTTGTTTATCCACTCATCCATTGATGGACATTTGAGTCATTTCCACCTTTGGTGGAATGCTGCTATGAATACTAGTTTATGCATATCTGTTCCAGCACCTGTTTTCAATTATTTTGAGTAATATACCCCTAAGTGGAATTACTGGATCATACTGTAATTCTGTTTCTAACTCTTTGAGGAATCGCTCTACAGTTTTGCATAGCAGTTATGCCATTTTACATTCCCGCTAGCAACAAACAGGAATTCAATTCTTCCACATCCATGTCAACACATTGTTTTCTGTTTTTTTCCTTTGTTTGTTTAATATTAACAATCCTAATGGGTACGAAGTGGTTTTTCAATGTGGTCCAAATTTCTTTTTGATTCATTCCTTGCCACAGGAGAACAAAGCCATATTTGTTGTCCCTAAAAATGGGGAAAATGCTTTCAGCTCCACTTTAGATTTGAAAGCAGCCCTTAGCCAGACTCTGATATGGCTGAATTCAGTCTTTTATCCCCATTCTTCTTGTGTCTTATGCCCATTTCCAAACGCCTCTCCTGACAAGCCCTCTTCTCAACCAAAACACTCATTTATAATAAGAAGAGCGTGAGATCTCCTGGGAGCATTTCTTGTTTAAACACAAGGCTGGGGCAGGGGCAGCATTCAGTCAGAAAAACACATTGCTGATGGCATAAGTACAAAATTCAGTGAGAAAAATGTGTGGGGTGAGGCACCCCGGAAGTCATATAGACAAGAATGCCTCACCAGAAGGATGGCTCATTCCCACAAGCCACATCCTGAACCAAGCCTCCATCTGGTCTCTGTGCAGCTTTCTGGTTTACTGTACTTGGAGTTAGACTGTCTTGGATGTGTCTTTACATTTTTTTTTTTTTTTTTTTAAAGAATTCAGTTTGTTAATCCTTTTTTAAAAATTTATATAAATGTCAGATAGCATACAATTCACCATATAAACCATTTAAAAGTGCGTAATTCAGTAGTTTTGAATATATTTACAAGGTTGTACAACATCATGACTATCTTATTCTAGAACACTATCGGACTCCATCACCCTCCCCACCCCACCCCCTCAAAAAACACTATGTCTGCTAGTGCGTGTGTACATGTTAAATTGCTTCAGTCATGTTGGACTCTTTGCAACCCCATGGACTATAGCCTGCCAGGCACCTCTGTCCATAGGGATTCTCTAGGCAAGAATACTGGAGTGGGTTGCCATGCCCTCCTCCAGGGGATCTTCCTGTCCCAGGGATTGAACCTACATCTCTTACATCTCCTGCATTGGCAGGCACCAACCTGGGAAGCTCCTAGGCTTGTTAGTAGCCGATCCCAATTACCAATCATTTTTTCTCCCTTTTTCAGAATTGAAATATAGTTGATTTACAATGTTGTATTTATTTCTGCTGTACAGCTAAGGGACTGAGTTATATACAAGTATGCATATGCACACACACGCACATCCTTTTAAAATATTTTTTCCATGCTCTTTAAGTGTCAGCATGATTCTATGACTTTATCCAGAAGTTTCCTGGTGAACACATAAAGCTCAACTATAAAACTCAGCATCTTCATTGGAACTAAGCCTTTAATTGGCCTCCTAACATTCTGAGATGTTCTTAAGATCCCTCCAAGTGATGAGTCTGTGCAGAATGTGAGGACTGCTGCGAGCACTTGGAATGGGGCTAAGGCTCTGCCATGGAGATTCAGGCTGAGGGGGTCTGGTCAGCCAGGCCTGTAAGATTCTACCATCAAATGTGACATCATTGGTTCTGACAGTGCTTCCAAGTGACGACCAGAGGGGCACCATCACTCCCTAGCTGGGTGTCTTTGGACCCGAACACTGGGCATGCTGCTTCTTGCCACCCATGGGAAGTCCAGGGCTTGGAGCTGTGGCCAGTGAAACTGGGGCTTCGCCTGCCCACCTCCACTCCAATCAGGGTGCCTCTTGTATTGCTCCTGGGCACCTCCTGAGTCCTGTAAGAAGAGCCATCATGGGGAAACACATGTTCTTTCAGATTCCTGCTCACAAAGGAAGACGCATAAGAAAGTGGAGACTGCACAGCAACGATGAACAAGGGTTATGTCAAGGCTGACGACAGGTTGATGATAACGACAGGGACCAGTCAGTCAAAGTGTTAATGCTCGGTTGAGTTAGACTCTGTGACCCCATGGACTGTAGCCCGCCAGGCTCCTCTGTCCATGGGGATTCTCCAGGCAAGAATACTGGAGTGAGTGGCCATTCCCTTCTCCAGGAGATCTTCCCAACCCAGGGATCGAACCCAGGTCTCCCACATTGCAGGCGGATTCTTTGCTGCCTGAGCCACCAGGGAAGCCAACACCAAGAAGGAAAACCTAACAAGAAAATCCTGAAACATGGATTCTCTCCACCTGGAAGCCAGCAGTGTCTCAATTTCACCAAGGGCCTGTACCTGTCACTTCTCCCCTTTACCCTCCACTCCACACCATATGGTAGGTGCTATATTTTCTTCCCAGGCAAGGATCTCCTTTCTAATGGTTCTCTCTTTCCCCATCTCCACCCAAAGGCATCACTCCTGACCCCTTTTAAGAGAAAAGTCATTTTGTTTTTAAATTGGTGAACATCGTAACAGTCTGCAGAAACAAGCCCTGTCCTTCATGAGGTCAGCCTTTGACATGAAGAAGCAGACCTCTTAGCATTTCTTCAGAATCACGTGTCTCTGGATGATTCCATTCGTATAGCATGGGAGGTTCTTACTTAATCTCTACATGAATAAACTCACCTACCAAGTGCTCCCTCCCAAAGTGGGAGTTACCCAGAAGGACAATCCCAGCATCTACCATTGAAACTACCAAGAGTTCAGAAATATTGGGCTCCAGTCTTAGACCTTCCTGCTAAGATTTCCTAATTCTCAACCCACAGAGTGGCCAGTCTCTGCATAACTGAAGGGAGATATCAACTAGATCATTAAACTGAAGCCCAAAGAATGTTTCAACTCAATGTCCATTGGCATTCATTGGAAAACTACCCAGAGCTGCACTGCCTGCCAGATACTGTGGGGGAGTCAAGACTCTGGCCCAGGAAATCCCCAGTGGTCCAGTGGCCGAGAATCCGCCTGCTAATAGAAGGGACACAGGTTTGATCCCTGGTCTGGGAGGATCTTGAATGCCATGGAACAGCTACATCCATGCACCACAACTATTGAGTCCCTGTGCCAAACTACTGCACCACCCAAGCCTACAGCCTGTGCTCTGCAACGAAAGAAGCTGCTGCAAAGAACAGCCTCTGCTTGCTATGGGTGCTTGCCGTAGCTAGAGAAAGCCCACGTGCAGCAAAGAAGACTCAGGGCAGCCAAAAAATAACTCTGACCTGGACACACCTCCAGCCTAGTTTCAGTAGGAAAGAAGGGATAGAATGGAAATAGCATAATATGGTTCATGATCAAAGACTGATTCAAAAAACGAGGCTTCAGGAAATAGGAAAAGTGTCATTTTCTATAGGAGGTCTGTTATGGAATCCTGGAATTCTAGAGCTAGAAGGATCTTGGAAGTCAGTTGTCCCAATGTCTTCACTTTTGAGGAAGGAGGCTGAGAGCCAAAATATGAGTTGCGCAAGGTCATATAGCTCGTAAAGTCAAAACTGGGGCCGATCACCAGGATTCCTAATTACCAGACCTTAGAGTGTGTGTGTGTGTGCGTTTGTGTGTGTGTGACAGATGGAAGGGATGCTCTTGGGGATCCTTAGTGCCTGAGGCTTTGAAGGACCCAGAAGGATTTGTTCAGCTGCCTTAAGCTCATGTGGGTTTATGTTAACCGGAAGCAGAAGGAGCTTCCTTTGCCTTTAAAAGCTCTAGTCTGACTCATTTGTATCTGAACCAGTCGCCTGAGAAGCCAGCAGCAGTCTGACTGGTCCTCTTGCTCCATCGCTCCTGTTCCATTCACCAGCAGACTTTCCCACATCCAACTCTGGTCAATGCTGTGCCCCCACTCATGTTCTTCCTGTACTTCCCACTGCCTGCTTGGGATCTGCTAAATTTAGTGAAGGCACCCTTCCCCAGGTTAAGTCTGATTTTGATCTTTGTGTTCACTACCAGAGAGTTTTTCTTTAATTGAGATATAATTCATTTCAGTTCAGTTCAGTTGCTCATTCGTGTCCGACTCCTTGCGACCCCATGGACCACAGCATGCCAGGCCTCCCTGTCCATCACCAACTCCCGGAGTTTACCCAAACTCATGTCCATTGAGTCAGTGATGCTATCCAAGCATCTCATCCTCTGTCATTCCCTTCTCCTCCTGCCTTCAATCTTTCCCAGCATCAGGGTCTTTTCCAAAGAATCAGTTCTTTGAATCAGGTGGCCAAAGTATTGGAGTTTCAGCTACAACATCTGTCCTTCGAATGAATATTGAGGACTAATTTCCTTTAGGATGGACTGGTTGGATCTCCTTGCAGTCCAAGGGACTCTCAAGAGTCTTCCCCAACACCACAATTCAAAAGCATCAATTCTTTGATGCTCAGCTTTCTTTATAGTCCAACTCTCACATCCACACATGACTACTAAAATTCACCCTCTTAAAGTATAGCATTCAGTGATTTCTCAACATTCTCAAAGGTATGCAACTATCACCACTAGCAATATTTTCATTAGTTCAGAAAGAAACTGAATACCCATGAGAAGTCACACCCACTCTCCCTTTCCCCAACCCCTGGCAACCACTAATCTATTTTCTGTCTCTATAGATTTACCTTCACTGGACCTTTCATATAAATGAAATCATATGATTTGTAGCCTTTGGCTTGTATAATGTTTTCATTATATGAAGAAGCCTTTGGCTTTGGCTTCTTCGTATAATGTTTTCAAGGTTCATCCATGTTGTAGGATATATTGATGCTTCATTCCTTTTTATGGTTAGATAATATTACATTGCATGGATAGACCACACTTTGTTTATTTATTCATTAATTTGTGGGAACTTCCCTGGTGGCCCAGTGGTTAAGAATCTGCCTTCCAATGAAGGGGACTCAGGTTCCATCCCTGCATGCTCTTGAGCCTCCCAACCACAATTAGAGATAATCCTGGGCATCTAAAGAAGCCCTTTGCCACAGCGAGGAGCCCAGGTCACAATGGAGGACCCCACGTGCCCCAACTGAGATCCAATACTGAGCCAAATAAATAAATAAAGAAGATTCATTCACATTAAATGTTTAAAAAATTCATCAATTCATGGATATTTTAGTTGCTTCTACTTTGGGGCTTTCATGAATAATGATGCTATGAACATTTGTGTGCAATTTTTTTTTTAATGGATGTGTTTCAAGTTCTCCTGCATATATACCCAGGAGTGGAATTGCTGTGCATTTGCTAAGTCTATGTTGAACTTTTTGAGCAACTGTCAAACTGTTTTCCAAAGTAGACACCATTTTATACTCCCATCAGAAGTTTATGAGATTTCTGGTTTCTGCACATCTTTCCCAACACTTATCATTGTCCATCTTTTTGATAATAGCTGTCCTAACAGGTATGAAGTGGTATTTTCTTGTCATTTTGATTTAGTTTTCCCTAATGATTAATGGTGTTGGGCATGTTTTCAGGTACTTATTCTCCATTAGCATATTGTCTTTGGAAAAATGACTTTTCATACCCTTTGCTCATCTTTTAATTGAGTTATTTCTGTTTTCTTTATTATTGAATAATAAGTGCTCTTTATATATTATGGCTATTAGTCCTTTATCTTATATGGACTTTCAAATAGTTTCACATTCTGTGAGTTATCTTTCACCTTCTGGGGTCTGTCCTTTGAAGCACAAAAACTTTTAATTTTGATGAAGCCCAATTTACCTAATTTTCCCTTTGGTTGCTTGTGTTTTTTGTATCCTATCTATTCAAAAACTTTAAAAATATTTCTTTGGCTGTGCTGGGTCTTAGTTGCAACACATGGAATCTTTAGTTGGGGCAAGCACGATCTTCTAGTTGTGTCATGCGAACGCTTTTTTTAAAAAATGGAGTTTAATTGCTTTACAATGTTGTGTTCATTTCTGCTGTCCAGCAAAGTCAGTCAGCTATATGTATCCATATTCCCCTTCTTCTTGGGCCTCCCCACATCCCCCCATCCCACCCATCCCACCGCTCTAGGTCATCACAGAGCACTGAGCTGAGTTCCCTGTGCTACATGGCAGCTTTCCACCAGCTATTTTACAGATGGCCGTGTATATATGTCAATGTCACTCTCCCAATTTGTTCTACCTTCTCCTCCCCCAAACCCCCATGTCCACAAGTCCGTTCTCTACTCCGGCATCTTTATTCCTGCCCTGAAAATAGGTTCATCACTACTCTTAGTTGGCATGTGAGATCCATTTCCCTGACCAGGGATCAAACCCAGGCCCCTTACATTGGGAGCACAGAGTCTTAGCTACCAGGGAAATCCCTGTTCAAAGACTTTTAAGAGCACCTTTAATTTCCTGTCCAAGATGATACTGAACAACATTCAGATGGTAACTGCACATCTCTCTTTTAAGAGATACTCTTTTCCTGTTTGAGCCGACCAGCGCTTTTTCAAAATACTCTGGGGAGGGAGAAATGTGAAGGGCTTGTACCATGGACACAGCTGGGAAACTGCTCCCAAGTGTAGGGACAGAAAATGTTCAAATGTTCACATTTTGAGCCATAGCGATAGCCAATTACAGCTTTCTTTTACCTCACTTAGGAAGAGCAACTAGTTCCTATTTGCTTTCAAACTCTAAAAAGTAGAGGCAGATACTGAATTCTCTTCTCTGAGCTTTTTCAAATCTTCCCTTGGGACTTCCCAGGTGACTCAGTGGTAAAGAATCCATCTGCCAATGCAGGAGACATGGATTTGATCCCTGGGTCAGGAAGACCCCCTGGAGGAGGAAATGGCAACCCACTCTAGTATTCTTGCCTGGAGGATCCCATGGACAGAGAAGCCTGGCAGGCTACAGCCCAGGGGGTCACAAAGAGTCAGACATGACTGAGCATGCACATACGTGCATCCTTGGCCTCTTGCCTCCTGGTCAAGGATAAAGGTTAGACTGAGTGACAATTTCCTCCTCCATGGAGATCAGGCTTTGGATGGCAGGGAAACCTGATTTTGTCTTGAATCCAGATCAGTGGTACTTTCTGCTGATGTGTGTGAGTGTGTGTGTGTGTGTGTGTATATATATATATATACATTTTTTACTTTATTATTATTATGTTAATTTTGGGCCACACCTCACAGCATGTGAACCTTAGTTCCCTGACCAGGGATTGAACCTGGGCCCCTGTATTGGAAGGCCCTGGATTACCAGGGAAGTCCCCGTTCTGCTAATCTTGATGCCTCAGGGCATCCCCTCTGTCCTACTCTCTACAGGGCAGATGGTCTGAGCCACAGCAGTCCTTATCTCTTTGAATGACCAATTATGGCTTTTGCCCTCTTAAGGACTTGTGATTCTAACAAAACCTGCCTCTGGGCTCTGAAGGAATTTACTCATAAGAACTCTTGGAGTCCTCAAAGTGTCCTTCAGAAACCTAGTCTGTCCCAGAGCAGGAAGGACCCAACAGGAGTCCTGGGCAGATGGCGGCACTCTGGAATTTGGGAGATGCCTGTTGTTTACTTGAGGGCACCATCTTGCTCTCCTCACCCAACTAAGATCCCCGACATTGGATGTGTGGGGTCTGAAGTCAAATTTTAGCTTTCCTCCATCTCTGCTGTCTTGCTACCCTCTGCCAGCTTCCAACTATAAGCCTGGGCACAGCCAGAGTTCCAGAACTGTGCATGCCGTGTGTGTCCTCAGTTGCTCAGTCATGTCCCTCTTTGCGATCCTGTGGATTGTAGCCCACCAGGCTCCTCTGTCCATGGGATTCTCCAGGCAAGAATACTGGAGTGGGTTGCCATTTCCTCCTCCATGTGCTCTTCTCGACAGGGATCGAACCCGCCTCTCTTGCAATAGCAGATGGATTCTTTACCACTGGTGCCACCTGTGAAGCCCGTGGGAGTAAAGCTTTCAGGAAGGGACCCCTGGTGTTTTTCAAGTGGGCCCTTTAAGTCCACTCCCCTGTGGACTGGCCAGTGGATATGCCCTTGAGTAGATAGCAGGGATACGGAGACTAGGCAGGAATGGGCTGAGAAGGCACCTCGAATAGAGATAGAAAGTATGATGAATTCGCCGCCTAATGAGATGGATCTGTCATGCTCCCAGCCTCATGGCCGCATCCCCAGGATAGATCATGCAATTGATAAGTGGGAGATGAAACACTCTGCCTCCTTCTCATTTATTAGGACTTAGAGAAAATGAATCTCATTTGGAGCTCTCTGGGGTCACTTTGGGCTCAATTCCTTTTTAGCTGGGAGGTGGAGAGTCTGGAAAGGTTAGCTGCCTGTCCCCGAAGCTGTTAACCAGCATGCTCAGAGCTCAGGAATTGTTGGGGGCGGGGGACCAGAACATTAGGGAATGAAGTTTGCCGTCTGACCCCACCGGCCATGAAGGTTAAGGAGCTGGTGACAACTGATTTCTCAAGTGCGTTTTGTTTGCAGATGGCTTTCTAGCGATTTAGGTGGGTCGTTAGTGGATCAATACTTTTCTCAGGAGTCTCTGAAATCCCTGGCTGCTTGAGAGTTGAGCAGAGGGTTATTTCTAATGAGCAATTGTGCCCAGTGGTGATACGCCTCCCTAGTTTTTAGCTACCATCAGCGCTCTGGGTGTTTTGTTTGTGATGTGTGTGTGTGTGTGTGTGTGTGTGTGTGTGTGTGTGTGTGTTAATGAACTCTGTGCTTAGTCACTCAGTCATGTCCAATTCTTTGTGACCCTATGGACTAGCCCCTCAGGCTCCTCTGTCCTTGGCATTCTCCAGGCAAGAATACTGGAGTAGGTTGCCATTTCCTTCTCCAGGGGAATCTTCCTGACCAGGGATGGAACCCACATCTCCTGCATTGGCAGGTGGGTTCTTTACCACTCACGCCACCTGGGAAGCCTGCCGGAAGGAAATGTGAGCCTCAATGGCTGCCACTCAAGCAAGATGGGTTAACTGTGGGGCAGGGAGGCAGACAGGGTTGACCACAGGCCTGGCAGTCCCTTTCCATCTGATGCCTGATCCATAGAAGGGAATGAAATTTGAGATTTTATTTATTTTTATTGTTAGTATTTTATTTATTTATTTATTTGGCTGCACCAGGTCTTAGTAGTGGCATGCAGGAATGTTAGTTGCATGTGGGATCTAGTTCCCTGACCAGGTATTGAACCCCAGCCCCTGCATTGGGAGCTCAACTGCTAGAGAAGTTCCTGTGTTATTTGTTTGGATCATTGTGTAGATGGAGTTGTGTTTCCCGGTGGCTCAGTGATAAAGAATCTACCTGCAAACCCGGAGATGCAGCAGACTCGGATTTGATCCCTAGGTCAGGAAGATCAGCTGGAGAAGGAAATGGCAACCTATTCCAGTATTCTTACCTGGAGAATCCCATGGACAGAGCAGTTTGGCGGGCTACAGTCCATGGGGTCACAAAGAGTCGGACATGGTTGAAGCAAGTGAGCATGCACCCATGCATGCACACACGTAGATGGAGTTACATGAGACTCAGAGGGATTAAGTGTCTTAACTGGAGTAATTTAGTCCAATTGCCTGAGCTGGAATGTTCTCTCTCTGACTGTGAGCTTATACAACCTACTCAGCCTTCCTAAGCTTCAGTTTCCTTATCTGTCAAATGAGATAATACGTGCTATGATCGTGGCTCTGTGCCTGGAAAGTAGGCAGTAGTCAATAAATGATAGCTGACCCAGATTTTCTGCCTTAGAGTCCATTTTATTCCCCCCATAAAATTACGGGAGCCTTGAGACAGGAAGGAAGAAGTGTGGTTGGATTTTGAAAATGTGTGTATTTTCTTCAAAGGTGTACTATAGTGTTATTTGTGGTTGAATGTGACTTGGAAGAACCCTACAAGCACTGATCTGGTCAGGATGGCACTGTGGGTAAGTGCCATGGCTCCAAAACCAGGCTGCCCCGGATCAAGTCCCAGGCCCACCACTCAGTAGCTGTGTGACCTTGGGTAAGGTAGGTAACCATTCTGTGCCTCCAAGTCTTCACCAAAACGTGAAGCTAATGATAGTGTCTACCTTATAGGTTGCTGGGAAAATTCAATGAGTTAGTACCTGCAAGTGCTCGAGGAAGGTTAGCTGTTATTAGCACCATCCTTTTATAGGCTGGGGATGGAATCATGGCCATTTCTTTTGCCAGAATATGAATAAGTCAGCAGTTAGATTCACTGGGTTATAAACTGCGGATTGAGGGCTATATGTTAAACAGGAGTTTCTGATCTCAGTAGAGGTTACATACAGGAACAAGGAAGGAAAAGAGACCAAAGAACCTGAGAAGGAGGAAAAAAGGTGTGACCTAGAGAGGAAAGTGTTGATTGGATGGGGTTAGGAGATCTGCATTCTTTTACAGGTGATGCTGTTAGTTAACTGGGGGACAGCGGGGGTCCCAGCCAGGTACAAACTCCCTGGGAATCAGTCCTGGTCTCTTCACTCATATGGTGAGAAGGTTGACTAAAATCATTCCATTTATTTAGACATTATTTAGCAAATATTTATCAAGTGCCCATGTTAGACATTATTTAGCAAATATTTATCAAGTGCCCATGTGCCAGAGGAAGCACCAGTGAAGATGACTGTCCCTTCTCTCATCGGGTTTACGTTCTGCTCTGTAGTGGAGGGGGCAGACAGGAAGTAAAGAAACCAACAAACAAGACAATTACAAATGGATGGGAACCACCTTTGTGCTGAGAGTTGGGGGGAGGGGAAGTTGCTCAGGGGCGAACTCTCTGAGCAGGTGACGTTTGTACTGATTCCTGGAGAAGCGGTCAGATCTGGGGAAGAGCATTCCAGGAGGAGATCTGGGGACAGCAAAAGAATGGGCATGTTCGGGGTGGAGGGAGGGGATAGTTAGGGAGTTTGGGATAGACAGGTACACACTGCCATATTGTAGATGGATAACCAACAAAGACCTACTGCATAGCACAGGAGCTCTGCTCAACGTTATGCGGCAGCCTGGACCGGAGGGGAGTTTGGGAGAGAATGCACACCTGTATATGTGTGGCTGAGTCCCTTTGCTGTCCACTTGAAACGATCAGAGCATCCTTAATCGGCTAACTGACTAGTTAATCAACTAATCAGCTGACTAGTTCAGTTGCTCAGTCGTGTCTGACTCTTTGCCACCCCAAGGACTGCGGCACACCACGTTTCTCTGTCCGTCACCAACGAAAACTCATGTCCATCGAGTCAGTGATGCCATCCAACCATCTCATCCTCTGGCGTCCACTTCTCCTCCCACCCTGATGCTGGGAAAGATTGAGTCTTTTCCAATGAGTCAGTTTTTCGCATCAGGTGGCCAAAGTATTGGAGTTTCAACTTCAGCATCAGTCCTTCCAATGAATACTCAGGACTGATTTACTTTAGGATTGACTGGTTGGATCTCCTTGCAGTCCTCTCAGGCCAACTCTAATCTGCTATACTCCAATACAAAATAAACAGTTAAAAAAGAGAATGGGCATGTTTGAGGAAGAGAGGGCAGAGAAATCTGAGCTACTGAGCAGAGACTGTGGGCATGGTGAGGAGTTTGACTTGTGAAAACTATGAGAGATCTTGGAGGCGGGTTTAAGGATGGGAGAGGCGTTATTTATTTTTCATTGTTGAAAAACAGAGTGGAGAAAGGATGGGAGAAGAGCAAGAATGTGAACTGGAAGCAGAGTGCTGAGTGGTCCAGAAGGCAGAGTATGGAGATGGAACAAGAGGGATGGGAAAAAGTGGGTGGATCCCAGACAGAGTTGATGGTAGTGATGGCAGAGCCTGGTGCAGATGGACGCGGAGGCTGAGGGAAAGAAGGCGATCGGGACAAGCCCTCAATTCGGGGTGTGAATTCATCCAATTTTACTGAGTTACGCTGCAATAACAAACAGCCCTAGAATCTCAGTTGCTTACAAAACAGTTTTATTTTTCACTTAAGTCCCATGCCACCTGAAGGTTACTGGGTGCTAAGTCTTCTTCCCACGTCTATTTTGCTTTAGGATCCGGCCTGAAGGAACAGCCTCTCTTCTTCAGGGTAGATTAGGGGGAAAGAGGAAGAAAACAAGCCGAAACAGGCAACAACTGGGAAAGCTTCTGCCTACCTCACGTCCCCTCGTGTGCCATTGGCTAAAGCTAGTCACGTGGCCAAGTCAATGGCAAGGGAAAGTTGTATACTCCTCCCACAAGACACAGTGCAAATCTCAGGTGGGGAGTGGCTCCCTTGGAGCAGAATAAAATCTATCGAAAGGCCTGGGCTACCAGCTCATGCCTTTTATTGAGAGCGGGGTGAGCAGTGATGGGAAGAGATAGGGAGCAGTTTTGGGGGAGGGGGGACACCATTTAACGATCCCTTCTCATCATCTGAATTCCCATCAAGGGCTTTGATCCCACATGAACTAAGTGAGTTGGATACGAACCAGCCTAGGGAGAATGTCTGCCTTAGCGGCAGCTCTGAGTTGTTTCGGAGAAGACAGACTAGATATTCTAGAGACCAGGGGGCATGCAGGTTAAGTTCCCCCAAGAAAAAGGCCTGTAATCCAAGCCCACCTGCTTTGTTCAGCCACTCATTTCAGCCTGACCACCGAGTGCTCCGGAGTGAGCCAGGGCCCCCACCCTCCTCTTTGTTCTCTCTCCTCTACTCCGGGCTCAGGATTTCCAGGGTCTCTGGGGAGGTCAAGTGCTGGTTCCCTGCCCTCCTCTTCAGAGATCAAAAAATGGTTCCCCGGTTGAACAATGGCCTGACCATCTGCGATATGTTAACTGCATAATGGAATGTAACTCGAAGGGCTTTTAAAAACACGAAGAGAGATTTTATTGTAACTAATCGTGATGGATGGTGAGTACGGTCACATCAGGAACATAAATCTTTGTGCCAAGCCTCGGACTAAAAAGCCGACTAACTCCAGAGTTCAGAGAGCCTTGTCCTCAGCCACGGGCAAGTCCCATGGGAGAGGTTTGGAGACCTCGTCTGCATTAAGAGGGCAGATACCTTCCCTCCCTGGGGCCTCCGACCACCCATCTCCAGGTCCCTCTGCAGTGAAGTCACTCGGGATGCTGCTGCTTGAGTGATGGGCTGCCCACTGCATCCTCCGAGGCTCCCAGGAGTGGACCAGGAGGCAGGGAATGGACCAGGAAGGAGCGATGGCAGCTCGCACTACTCTCCTGATTAGTTAAAGAGAATGAGCTGAAGACCAAGGTGAGCTCTCAACAGAAAATGTCATGTATAATAGCTGCTCATCTTAGTTCTGTTCACTTTTTTAGGACCATCTCAGTTCCCATGTATGATGCCAAAGCTCTTCCTTCATGAAGGCTATTAGGTCAAGGTTTTATGGTCATTGGCAAAGGAATAAGAATAACACTCTTAGAAGTGGTTCTGGACTTGAGAGTCAGCTCTGCCACTCTATGACTGTGGGCAAGCCACTTAAATTCTCTGGGCCTCAGTTTTCCCAATGATCGTCTGTTTAATGGGCACAATAATACCTGGGTTACCTAATTACAAGGATGAGTTTGAGGGGCAAATGAAATTATGTCTGTCTCCAAGCACTTTGTAAAACATGAGACTATATGATTTTTATTCAATATGAATTTGGGAAAGAACTCAAAAGACATTCATATATATATATATATTCCACCCCCCACCCCGGGAAAAATGAAAACCA
The DNA here is from genome assembly GCF_963930625.1 of Muntiacus reevesi. Taxonomy (NCBI): domain Eukaryota; kingdom Metazoa; phylum Chordata; class Mammalia; order Artiodactyla; family Cervidae; genus Muntiacus; species Muntiacus reevesi. The sequence goes on from NC_089250.1 coordinate 235,502,337, forward strand.
GAAAGAAAATGAGAAAACTAGGTTGGCTTCATTTTCAAAATGAAGATATGGCTTGGCTTCTGGTTCCCAACTCCCACCTCCAACTTAAAAACAAAAATCTCTAAACTCAGCATTTTAGAAACTGAGAATGAAGATGTTGCTTTTTTTTTTTTTTTTTTTTTCCATACAAGGACTGTGAAAAATTTATGCTTTGAAAAAGCATGACACAATGATGACTTTTCCCTGGGTCTTCACCACCCATCACTATCTATAAGGCAAGGGACCAGAGCCTGGGGACCATAGGGAACCCAGGAGACAGGAAGGGCACATCAATTTCACCCCGGTGACCCTACCCATCACTGGTAGTGGCTGGATTGCCATCAGAATCTTAAAAAGGACTGTGTTTAAGTGCCCCTATTGGATGCTTCTGGGTCATCCTCATCCTTAGCGTGGCCTTCTGGTATTAGAGGTTCTCCTGGACTCCTTGAAGTGTCCAGGTACTTCTTAGGGCTCCTCCATGCCTGATACTCAATGCAGGATATTTGTCACTGGATGGAGTGTTTTGCAACCTATTTCTGAAGCTTCCAGAAGTTCTTTAAAACTTGAGTCCACTGAATTGCATTCTTCTCAGTTTCCTAGGACAAGAGCAGATAGTTTCTTATTCTTAGATTTCTTCAAGAATTTCTTTGGGGATTTTGGAAATGAAGGGGAAATCATTGTTGCCTTGATTTTCCATCTTAAAACCACCTGTTGGGAGCTTGGTACATTTTTTAGAATTGATTAAAATCAATATTAGAAACTAAAAGATAGTTCTTGCACATGTTTTATGGAAAAATTAAAGACTATAGTTTTCCTTTGTAGGGAATATAATTTGATATTAAATCAGCCTTATTATATTATTCAAATTTTATATCTTTATTTAATACTCTTGAGTCCTTTTGTTTGAGGATTATCTAATTAAATAACATTTTTAAAATTCAGAGAATCTCTGAATTTAATAGACTTAACTCATTTATCTGGTTTTGTATTTAATAGTTAATCTATTTATATATTATGACTAATATTTGACTTTCTATTATTTCATTTTGCTTTTAAGCTTATTTGCTCTCTTCTTTTTTTTAAGTATAATGTTTAATTTCTTTCTTTTATTAAAGATTTTAGAAAGGAAGACCCCAATTTTGTTCTGTTAGTAGCAGTCCTTAAGTTTTTCAAGTACATCTTTGATCATTTTTCTCTGTCACTAAAAGTTGGTATCTCTCTGACTTTCCCATGTGCATAATAGAAAATGTCTTGAATTTGTCTTTTACCTCATTAAATTGATTTTCTGCAGTATCCAACCTGCTGTTCAGATGATGGTTTTTAATTAATCAATTGTGTATTTTCTCTATTTGCTTTTCTCTTATCTCAGATTGTTTCTTTCTCATCCTGCTTGCTCTAGTTTTTGGACTCTGTCCTTTGAATACCATTGAAAAAGCAAATCAGACATTTCCTAAAGTTGTCTATTTCTTGCAGCAAGTCTATATGGCGAGAAAAGGGGTTTCTAAAGCCCTTCAGGTGGCCTTTTTCTCAGACCTGCAGGAGTTTCAGCATCCAGTGCCTTCTCTGCCCCATTAGCAGGAGGCTGGCTCTTTCTGCCACCTCTCCTCCAAGAAAGGCCAGTTCTGTGGGCTTTTGTTAATGTCTCCTCCATGTACTTCCCAAGCAGCTCCTCTGAAATGGGAAGAGGGATGAAGAACTGGTCTCCTGAACTCTCCCCTCAAGTCTCTGGTCATCCTTACAAAGGGCAGTGATATGTGACAGACAAGACAACACCAACCAACTCTACTATTCCTCACTGCCTTGTGGGAGAAACAAAATAAAGCCATGTAACATCACTCAATCAATCTGAGGCTGTCCCTAGATCATGGATATTCTCTGATCTCATACAGAGTTAATGCTAACAGGTTTCTTTCAGTGACAAGTTTGATCTTTTTTTTAACAAGTACATTAGTAGATGTAGCATCTCCTGTTCTTGAAATTGATTCATATGCAATCATTATGGCAGTGTACAAAGATTCAGTCTACGATGCTGAATACACTGTGGTCTTACATTAGCATACAACTGGAAGCAGCCTAGAGGTCTAAAAATAAAGGACTGATCGATTGGTTAAAGCTTGGTGATGCAGCCCTTCAAAACTGAGCAGGACTATTTTATTTCATGGGCATATTTTCATTGTTAAGCAAGTACAAAGTCACAAAACCTTGCTTGATCCCATTTGTTGATAAAAATAGTATAAATAAGTGTGCGTGTGTGCAATAGAAAGGAGAGAGAAATAACAGAATAATAATAATATGCATGCTTAATCTCTAAATCATGTCTGACTCTTTGTGACCTCATGGACTCTAGCCCATCAGACTCTTGTGTCTGTGGAATTCTCAGGCAAGAATACTGGATTTCCTCCTCCAGGGGATCTTCCCGACTCAGGAATCAAACCCATGTCTCCTGCATCAGCAGATGGATCCTTTAGCACTGAGCCACCTGGGAAGCCTGAATAATAATATACCAATATGTTAATCTCTGGGTGAGGCTAACTACCAAGATTTAAACATTTTTTTTCTTTCCTGATTTCACCTATATTCTCTTCAGTGCATATATAATGCTTTGGTATTGAGGAAAAGAAGATATTTTTCCTTTCTCCTTTTCAGTTGGAGGACAATTGTTTTAAATTGTTGTGTTGGTTTCTGCCATACAACAAAGTGAATCGGCCATAAGTATACATATGCCCCCTTCTTCTTGAACCTCCCTCCCACCTCCCACCCCATTCTCCTCCTCTAGGTTGTCACAGAGCACGGGGTCGAGCTTCCTGTGTTATATAGCAACTTCCTACTAGCTGTCTACCTTACATATGGTAATACGTATGTTTCAATGCTACTCTCTCATTGTTCACCCTCTCTTTCCCTCACTGTATCCACAAGTCTCTTCCCTATGCCTGTGTCTCTGTTCCTGCCTGCAAATAGGTTCATCAGTACCATTTTTCCACATCCCATATATACGTGTTAATATATGTGTTACTATATGATATTTATTTCTCTCTTTATGACTTACTGCACTCTGTATAATAGGCTCTAGAAAGAAGTTATTCTTTAAAATATTAGTTCATTGGAAGATTTCTGGGAATCCTTATAGACGTTACTTCAATATTAGATGATCTTGCTATTGTCTTGCTGTTCCCCCTCCCCTGAAAGAACAAAATGAGAAAGACTGGATATTCTGGGCATCCTTTTCCATGAGAAATCATATTGATGTTCATTATAATGACCCTGGTATGCTGGAGGGTTCTGAAACAATTTCTTTTTTTTTTTTTTTTATTAGTTGGAGGCTAATTACTTCACAACATTTCAGTGGGTTTTGTCATACATTGACATGAATCAGCCATAGAGTTACACGTATTCCCCATCCCGATCCCCCCTCCCATGAAACAATTTCTGAATTATCAGAAACAAAAAGTATAATTCGCTTCTTGTGTATGTGCATTTAAAATTTGTTTTTATTCCTTCTCTGAAAGCCAGTACATTCATAAAGTGATGAAATTCTTGAACTAGAAGGGATCTCAGGGGCAGTGGTAAAGCTGGAACTCGCTCAAGGTGGCTTGAGGCATCATCCCAACTATACGTCCAGTTATGTCAAACCCGAGGCTTGAAATCAGCAGCAGTGGGAGTATTGACACCATGGGAATGGGCACACTCTGCCAGTCAGGGGCCTTCCCCCTGTAAGAGCTGGTTGTTTATCAGAACACCATCACTTTAGAGATGATCTAATCCACGAAGGAACCGGGAGGGGGCGGTGCCTAGGAGAAGTAATCTGCCCAAGGTCACATGACAACTTGAGGACAGAGCTGGCCTGACAGCTGGGGCCTCTCAAACTCCTCCAGCCAAATATCCCACAAGGGCTCTGCTAAAAACAGCACAACTCAGGTTTTTCCAGTGCTGAAGGTAAGCCTGTTCATTTCATTCAGAAGCAGGGGAAAATCTCACTCCTAGCGTCTGAAGAAAAATGAGCAGAGGGCCCATAACCATTATTTAACTTTATGCGAATTCACAGAGAGACTTGGAGTGATGGCTGAAGACAATTAATCTACATGGGAAAGTAAGCACTTATCAGACAATTGTTAAAAAAGAAAAAAAGCTTAAATCCCTGTATTAGACAACACAATATTCTTACCATTTCTGCAAAGATTTGTTAATTAAATTGCTGCTAAAACAATATTTATTTTTCACCTTAAAATCAGCTGAATATCAATCTACAATCAATACAATGTTGCCTGGAGGCATCACTTGCTTCAAATTTGCTTCACAAATCTGCTGCAGGTAATTTATACCCAGTCAATAAGACATGTTTCAAAAGCCACTTTTCCCTCCCAACAGGCAACCCTGGTCTAATTTACAATTGGATAAGAACTAGCAAACTATACACACCTGAGTTAAATGTAATTTGTAATAGGATTTTTTTTTTTTTTTAAGCAGTAGGGAAAGATTTGATTTCGTCTGTTCGGTATGCAAGTAATCTTTGGCTATTTCTGGGACGATAACTGGAAAACATAAATTGCTTTTGTTTCCCTTTCAGGCATCATTTTTTGTTGTTGTTATTTGGGTGGGGAGGGGGGAACCTTCAGGGACAGCGAACATCATAATTGCCCTCTCCTGTACACGTTTGCAGAATCCACTGATAAAAATTTAAGAGGCGATATGATTGTTTGGGTTTATTTCTTAAGAAAAGAAAATCTTTATTCCAAGACAAATCTTCCTCTTGTTATCTGGGAGGAGGCAGAGGCAGAGGCAGAGGCGAAGCAAGAGCCATCAAATTTTGGCTGAATGAAAGACTTACAAATTAATCCCAGGGCTTGAAATCTCAACAAAGGTTGAAATCTATAATTAGTGTTAGGAAAATACAATTAACTTATTCTGCAGCCCCGGTGCAGTTTGGGTACATCTTCAGCCGCGGGTGGATACCATCCTTAGAAACGTTCTCTGGGAAGTGGGTCTCTAAGCTCTCACCCACCCTCCCCATTTCATTCCACCAACTGCCCCATTTGATTGGTTAAGTAGTTCTCTTTTTCTTTTGGATTGATGTGTTTATTACTTTTTGTGACAGTGGTTCCCAAGGCAGATGTTCAATAAAGAGGGGAAAAAAAATCTGATACAGACCCAAGTCAAGAGAGAAGCGGTGGAGATTGCAGAAAATTGGGAAAGTTATCATAAGCATGGAGCTGTTATTGGCGATTTTGCTCCCAGCGTTTGTAGCCGTTGTGTTATTTACTCTTCTGCAGCCGGAAACCTAGCGGGGAATTATTGAAAGCTGAGTTTCCCGAGTTTTAAATTGCCCTTGTTTTTTGTGCACATTGTGCCAGCAGCTCATCAAAGGGAGGGCTAAATTGAAGCTCTGAGAGATAGGAGCTGTGCTGTCTCTCTGTCTCTCTCCCTGTCTCTCTTTTTCCAGAATGAGAAGAGAGGACTTAGCTTCCTAAGGATATTGTTGTGGTTGAGTTGCTTAAATTGTGTCTGACTCTTCTGCGACCCCATGGGCCATAGACCCTGCCAGGCTTCTTTGTCCATGGGATTTTCCAGGCAAGAATACTGGAGTGGGTTGGGATTTCCCAAGCAAGAATACTGGAGTGGGTTGCCATTTCCTTCTCCAGGGGATCTTTCTGACCTAGGGATCGAACCTGTGACGTCTGCATTGGCAGGTGCATTCTTTACCACTGAGCCACCTGGGAAGCCCCTCTTAAGGATGAGGTTGTGATTATTTGATGGTACCAGGGAGCAGGGTCAGGCTTGGGCATGACTGTGACCCTCGTCTTCAGGGTTCCTTGGGGCACCAGCTTCCCATCCCTGGCTGCCTCTATGGCTCTGCCCTCTCCCTGAATTCCCTGCTCTCCTGGCTCTCCTCCTTCCTCATCTTTCCCAACTCCTGCTCATTCCTGGGTCCCTGGAAGATTTACCTGCCTTAGACATCTGCAGGGGACCCAGGGACAAATCCATGCAAATCAACTTCCTCTGATATATTTAAATTGAAGTATAGCTAATTTATAATGCTATGTTAACTTCTACAGTGAAGTGATTCAGCTATATATATATATATATATATATATATATACACACACACACACACACACATACACATACACACACACACACACACACACCTATATATATATACACACATTGCTTTTTTCTGGTGAGGACTTCCCTTGTGGCTCAGGTGGTAAAGAATCCATCTGCAACTCGGGAGACCTGGGTTTGAACCCTGGGTTGGGAAGATCCCCTGGAGAAAGGCTACCTACTCCAGTATTCTGGCCTGGAGAATTCCATGGAGTGTATAGTCCATGGGGTCGGAAAGAGTTGGACATGACTGAGTGACTTTCACTTTCACTTTCTTTTTATTTTTAATGTTCTTTTCCATTATGGTTTATCATAGAATGCTGAATAGAGTTCTCTGCGCTATACAGTAGGACCTTGCTTTTCATCCATTCCATGCATAATAGCTTACATCTGCTAATGTCAATCTCCCAATCCACCCCTCCTGCCTTGGCAACCACAAGACTGTTCTCCATGTACATGAATCCATTTCTGTTTCATAAATAGGTTCATTTATGTCATATTTTAAATTCCACATATAAGTGATACCATATGGTCTTTGTCTTTCTCTTTCTGACTTACTTCACTTAGTATGATAGTCTCTAGTTGCAACCATGTTGCTGCAAATGGCATTATTTTGTTCTTTTTTATGGCTGAGTAATATTTCATTGTGATTATATACCACATCTTTACCCATTCATCTGAAGATGGACGCTTAAGTCAAATCAACTTCCTCTGAAACGCTATGTTCTCTCCCTGCCCCTGATGTAATTGAAACATTCAACCAGATGCCTTCTAGAGATAACACTCTCCATCAGGGTTTCCATGAAATGGGCTTTGAGGTCTTTGAGGTTTCCAGGTCTTCCACAGGTCCGCGTCTATGCAACTGCTTCTCAGTCTGCCCAAAGGCCATTTTTATCAGGTTTATGCTCCTTCACTTGCTTCTTCATGTTCTTCTTCCACACAGCACAGGAAACTCTTCATCTATAAAAATTAAACCCCCCCAAAAAGAAAAAAAAACTACCCCATAGGAGAACAAGAGCATCTCAGTTTGGCAATTAACTGGATTTGGGAATATTATTGCTGTTCAGTTGTTAAGTCATGTCTGACTCTTCATGACCTCACAGATTGCAGTAAACCAGGCTTCCCTGTCCTTCACTGTCTTGTGGAGCTTGCTCAAGTTCATGTCTGTTGAGTCAGTGATGCTATTTAACCATCTCATCCTCTGCTGCCCTCTTCTCCTTTTGCCTTCAATCTTTCCCAGCATTTGGGTCTTGTCCATAAGTCACTCTGCATCAGGTGGCCAGAGTATTGGAGATTCAGCTTCAGTCCTTTCAATGAATATTCAGGGTTGATTGCCTTCAGGATTAACTGGTTTGAACTCCATGCAGTCCAAGGGACTCTCAATAGTCCCAGATAAATATGTTTTCAAGGAAGCTCTCTCTCTTGCCCTTTCCTAAGGCACATCCACTCATTAAAGCTCTGCAAAGGCCCAAAGTAAGAAAATGCGCTTCATGTTGACTTTCATCTACAGTTTTCTGAAATTATCTGGCTGGTTAAGTGATCATTCTAGAGAGATTGACTGCATAGTCCATGTTGCAGATCTCATGCTCGGGTCTAGGATGGCAGTGTGTAAAAGAAGAGGTAGTCTCTCTTCCTTACTACCCCACAAGCCAAGAAGAGATGCCGCAGAGGAAACCAAAACTGCCGACACCTTGACCTTGGACTTGCAGCCTCCACAGCTGGAATAAAATCGATTTGTCTTGTGTGAGCCATCCAGCCTGTGGCACTCTTTATGGCAGCCCTGGTAACCAGAGGGGAAACTGGCTTTGGGTGCAGAACACAGTCATAACTAAGTGTCAAACTGGCTAGAGAGATTAAATGTGCAGACAGTGAGGAAGGAGAGAGAAAAAGGGGAAGGCGCTTGAGGAAACATCCAGGAGGGCAAGGGACTTCCCCCATAGACCCTTGGGGATAAGCCCTCCTTTTCACTTGAGAGATGCTGGCCCAGACGGAAGCAGCCTGAGAACTTGGGAAAGAAGCGTGTGGACAGCACAGCTGGTTTCCTGAGTGATGGCAGTGGGTCCATGGATCCTACCCTGTCTTTTTTTTTTTTTTTTTTCAGATGAAAAGTGAATTTTTGAACCCACGAGGGGCATCACCCATCAGATAGTTTCATTTATTTCCAACCTCCATATTTGACAACTTTAGGCTCAGAAACACTGGTGCTGGTCTCTGTAGAGGTGGAGTGATGGACGGGAGGGAAGTGAAGACTCTCAGGTATACATTTCAAAATAATTTTTTTTTTTTAAATCAAGAAATTGCCAGATGGCCAAATGATCAATGGAAACCTCTAGATGGAATGGGTATTTGGTTGAAGCCAGGAAGAAATACTCTAAATAGCATTGGAAAATGACCTTTTTTTTAAAAAAACAAACCTTCCTCGGATGTCTGCATCATATAAATCTAATAAGACAGAGCGAAAAATATTGGATTTATTTTTACAAGTTAGTGATGACCTTCTGACCTTCTGAATGGATTCACTTCACACGGTTCCTCTTAAGGGCCTTAGGGTGATGACTAACTCATAAAAATAAATCCAATATTTTCCCCTTAGCCATGTCATAGCCAATGTAGGAATTCAGATGATGGGGTAAGGGAGGTGGGTTTTCATTTCATTTGACCTCCTATTATGAGAGGTGCTGAGCCCTGAGCCCTGGCGGGGCCTCCAGCTTCCAGCCCTCCTATGATCTGTGAACAAAGGAAGAAGAACAAGCTACCTGTGTTGGGACCAAGCCCAGGGCTGGGCATCATGGGGATGTGGTGGCCAGACACAGGAGACCCGTATACCTGGAGGGAAAACCCCACTTTGGTCCAAGATAAAAGATAATCCCCTCCCCTTGTTTGTGGGTGCTGCAGTGGGTTGGTAACGGGGCTATTCTTCAATGAGAAGAGAAATCCCACCTTTGATGAAGGGTCATCTCAGAAGAGGGGATTTGGCCTCATGGAATCATCGAGGTTGGGTCTTCATAAGGCCGGAAACACCAGTTGGAACAGTGCTTTGACTCCTGTCACTACCAGGAACCCTTGTTGATCAAACATATATATCCAGGCATGGGATGGCTGTGAGGATGTGCAGTGGACAAAACCAGACACTGGCCCTGTCCCCCTGGGGCTGTGAATGCAAGATTCCAACAGTCGCCCCATAAACACTCTCATCACAAATCGAGAACAAGTCCCCAAGAGGGCACACCTGAGTCCTAGGGAAGCCAATGCTGGCAAGACCCTGACTGCAGGGGGGAAGAGGGGCAGTCCAAGGGGACTTCCTGGAGGAAGTGGCGCTGGAGCCGAGAGATGACAGGGAGCAAACAGGTAGCTGGGAAGTGGAGGAAGAGGGACCAGCATTCGTGAGGCAGGTGGGGTTCCCCCAAAGCAGGGGGACTCTGTGACAAGCAGTGTGCCTGGGATCACCACTTGCAGAAGGAGAAGGAGGGAGGAGATGGGCTCATCGGTGGAGGCCTTGGGGAACTCCCAGGAGCTGAGAGGCTGGGATGGCCTCTCAGATCAGTCTTGAACTGGACTGAGGGTGCTGGGTCTAAACACTCCCTCCCCGAGCCCCCACCCCTCTGCCACAGCTGTTAGTCAATGATTGCAGGCCCTCTGGGGTGGGTGGGGGACCTGGGTAAGGCAGCCCAGCTTCACCTGGGGCATAGCTCTGTCATTTAGAATTAGGCCCACGACCTCCTAGTAGCTGTTCATTTCTTTCTGCCAGCACCCCTCTGGACCCAGGGAGCATTGGAAGTTTCTCAGCTACCTTGTGAAGGAGTGTTTATTTCTCCTTTGTTTATTTATTGGCTGTGCTGGGTCTTAGTTTTGGCACACAGGGTCTTCATCCCAGGTTGAGGGGCTGTGCGGGGAGTTCCCTCTAGTTGTGGTGTATAGGCTCAGTAGTTGGGCACTCTGGCTTAGTTGCTCCACAGCATGTGAGATCTTAGTCCCCTGAACAGGGATCAAACCCACGTCCCCAGCATTGGAAGGCAGATTCTTAAACACTGGACCACCAGTAGTACTATTAGTTGCCGAGTCAGGTCTGACTCTTTGCGACCCCATGGGCTGTAGCCCACCAGGCTCCTCGGTCCATGGAATTCTCCAGGCAAGAATACCGGAGTGGGTTGCCATTTCCTCCAGGGCATCTTCCTGGCCGAGAGATTGAACCCAGGTCTCCTGCATTGCAGGTGGTGTTCTTTACTGTCTGAGCCACGAGGGAAGCCCCCTGGACCACCAGGGAAGTCCCCTATTTCTCCTCTGGACTATTCCTTCTTCAGATACCCCGCCCTCCTCGGAGAGCTCAGTTTGGTGTCTGTCCTCCTGGGAGAGGTTGGCTGCTTTCTCCTCAATGTGCTCTTTTCTTTCCTAGGGGTGTCGATGGTTGCTTCTCGACAAGAGGCTCTGGGAGGCCAGCCTGAAGGGGTGGGAGGGGGGCGTGGTAAGGGAAGTTGTGTCTGCCAGCACTGTATACCATTCTGAGAAGGTGTCAGTCATGCATGCCAAAGGTGGGGAGCCACTGACATAGGGGGCCTACAAAAGGATCCTTCACACCAGTGTCTAGGCCCTGTCTCTTAGCACAGCCCACCGGCCTGCCTAGTAGGGAAGCAAGACACAGCATGTTTCTTTTTATGTCTGTGCCCTGAGGTTTGTGGGATCTCAATTCCTCAAGGAGGGATTGAACCTGGACCATGGGAGTGAAAGCCCCAAATCCTAACCACTAGGCCACCAGGGAACTCCCAAGACACACCATTTTTTTTACTTGCCAGTACCTGCCTGGAGTTCTCCCCATAGCCAGGGCTCCATTTACAATCAACCCCTTTCCCGTGTAGCAGAGACACATGACACTTTCGTGGAGGACGTGGCAAAGCGGCCCAGTACTACCTTATGTGTGGTGGCAGTCGTTTAGTCTAAGTTGTGTCCAACTCTTTGTGTACCCATGGTCAGCCCGCCAGACTCCTCCATCCATGGGCTTCTCCAGGCAAGAATACTGGAGAGGGTTGCCATTTCCTTCTCCAGGGGATCTTCCCGACCCAGGGATCGAACCTGCACCTCCTGCATTGCAGATGGGTTCTTTACTGTTGAGCCACCAGGAAAGCCCCTATGCATATTTTACCACAATACAAACAAATGATGTGCCCTTTGACCAATGCCTCTTTATTTATTTCTAGCTCCCCACCCATCACCCCCACTTCTGGCAACCACCACTATACTCTCGGCTTCTGTGAGCCTCACTGTTTTAAATTCCACATATAGGAGAGATCATGCAGCGTTTGTCTTTCTGTGTCTGGCTTATTCCACATGATGCCCTCTAGGTTCATCCATGTCTCACACAGCAGATGTCCCACTTTTTTAGGGCTGAATAGTATTTCATTGTACAAACAGACCACTATTTATTTTGACCAAAGGGTATGATGTTTGAGTTATACAGGATGTTATGAGTTCTGGGGATCTGATTACAGCATGGAGATGATAGTCAACAATACAGTATTGCCTATTTGAAACTTGCTAAGAGGATAGACTTCATTTATATCTCAACACACACACACAAATGGAAACTCTGTGAGGTGACAGATATGTTATTTAGCTTGATTACAATGATCTTTTCACAATGTCTACATATATGAAGGGCTTCCCTGGGGCTCAGCAGTAAAGAATCTGCCTGCCAATGCAGGAGACGTAGGCTTGATCCCTAGATCGGGAAGATTCCCCTAGAGAAAAAAATGACAATCCCCTCCAGTATTCTTGCCTGGAAAATCCCGTGAACAGAGAAGCCTGGCACGCTATATAGTCCATGGGGTTGCAGAAGAGTTGGACACAACTTAGAGACAAAACAACAACATATATCAAAACATTGAGTAGTACATCTTAGATATACACAGTTTTTAGTATTTTTATATATTTTTTAAAATAGCAGTATTGTTGATTTACAATGTGATAGTTTCTGGTGTACAGCAAAGTGGTTCAGTTATGCTTCTATATGTATATACATTCTTTTTCATATTCTTTTTCGTTACTGGTTACTACAAGACACGGGGTATTTCCTTGTGCTATATGGTAGGACCTTGTTTCTCTCTTTTACATAGTAGTATATGTCTGCTAGAGACATACATGATTTTTATACATCAAAGGTATCACCAAAAAGTTGTTTAAAAATGGTGTGTTTTCTCTGCCATCCACATTTAACTGGCCGTCCAGGATGTTATGGGGCACCGTGGTTCCTAAGGCTGCAGGAACTCTGGGGTCTCCTCTCCACCAGGGAAGACGCTCGGCTCCTTCGGCTCAACCTGCAGCCTCAAAGGATGCGAGGTGGCTGGCTGAGACTCTGCTCAGCCTGTTTCCTCTTCTATTTTTTTTTTTTTTTTTTTTTGCCTCTTGGTCAGCAGTGACCATGTTGCCCCGTCCTCTTGGTTCAGCCTGCAGGGAGAACCCCAACATTGCGAAGAACATGAAGTAT